>NC_133331.1:171623526-171961443 GCF_042186555.1 Aquarana catesbeiana | reverse complement strand
GTTTTTTTTTTTTGGAATGATAGTTACTAGTTATTTTAAATAGACACTTGGTGGCAGTGTGGCCCTTAGAGGCGTTTCACATGTATTTTTGATTTTTACACTATTAAGTGCACAATACATTTAAGGGGAAATTTTTTTTATTTTATTTTATTTTTATTTTTTTTCTCCTTCTTCTTTCTCTTTTTCTCCCACACACACTATAAGGGATAATATATAAGGTTTTTTTAAAGTTTGGACTTGTTACTCAATATTATAAAAATCTCTCCTTCTCCACTGAAATAGGGGTATAATGACTGACTGTCGAACTAAGGGATACAAGGAACCTGAATAGTAAGGGAGGTTGGGTTCCTTAACCGGGGATGTGTCAGAATGGACTCAACCTTTTATAATATATTGTATGTTAAGAAGGGAAGTGGTTTTCCTTTTTTTTTTTTTTTTTTCTCTTTCTCTTTCTGTCCTTTTTTTTTTTAATTTATTTATTTTAGTTTTTCCTTTTATTTTTGAATAGAATACTTTGAGATGTTTTTATAGAATCTTTGATATTATGCAAATGTCATATATGGACATATGTTTTGGTCTTTATTTAATTGTTATGCTGAGTCTCAGTAAAATAAAAATTTAATAATGAAAAACATTTTTTTTTTTAAATGACACTGTATCCTATTGGATATGGATCATTGATGTTTTTATTTCAGGTTTACAAAACCCCTTTTTGGTGTGTGTTACCTGACAGTGTCCCTTTGATTACATGTACATATGCTCTGTCGTTCACTCTAATTGATATCAAATGAGGATAATCAGATTTCAGCCATATCAAGAGATGATTTGGAGGTCGATCATGAGAGAAGTATGATCTCTGCCATTGTTGCCTTGCTTGTGAAAATGCTAGCTGCTTGGCAGTGTCTGTTTTGAGTTACAACATGTAAAAGATTGACAAAATTCCTAATCTCTGTGCATGTTCCAAATCTGTGATAAGAGCCAGAGAAGCAACATTCTGGAAAAGGCAAGGTCTACAATGGCAGGTTAAACTGCATAGACACTGCCAGAAAATCAGCAGGCTCAGCAGGATCTGGCTGACATTTAGTCATTGTGTACAGTAGTCTGTCCAACAGAAGTTGGTCTAGCGAATGGTCGGCGGGCAGCATTTATTGTGATAAACAATAGATTTACACGGGGGGCATTTTTTTCAAATTACTTTTCAAAAACTTGTCTTGTGTTTTTATTTACTTTTGACATTTTTTAGTGGATAACTAGGCTATACTACTTCTTTTATGGGGACCGAGATCTGGGCTTTCAGATTCTGATAAGCTAACCCCGGCACCCTCAAAACCACCAGACCAGGGTTGTGGGGAAGAGGCCTGGTATGGTTTGGTATTAGGCTTGGTATGGTTTGGTTGCTTGCTCACCCCCTTCTTTCCTGCATGCTCTAATAAGTGTCTGATATGAATTTTGTGTGGGACCCCACTTTTTTCGGGGTTTTTTTTTGGAGTGTTCCTTTTAAAATCCATACCAGATCGAAGGGCCTGGTAAAGATTTTGGGGGAGCCACAATGAATTTTTTTCGTTCGCTTTTTTGGCATGGGGTCCCCCTCAAAATCCATACCAGAATTGAAGGGCCTTGTATGGATTGAGGGGACCCGCACAATGTTTTTAAAGAAAAAAAATTTAGTTTTATTTATGTTGGCTCTTTTGTTTAAGTTTTGCTTTCAGCGGGGGTACCCCCTGGGATGACTCATTGTTGTTAGGATGCAGGCGGGTGCCGTCTCCCTAGCAACTGATGACTCATCCTTGCTTCTGACAGCAGAGATGAATCTCAATAGTAAAACACACATTTAAAAACACATCAAAAATGCACCCAGTCACACTGCAGCTGCATTAATTGCATTGAAAATCAGATCAAAAACGCCTAGGCTAAATGTCCAGCTGTGTACTCTAGTGTTTTTACAACAGACATGCCGTGTGTTTGCAGTTCTGGATCAGCTATAATAACAATTGCACTAAGTACTTGCTTCAAGGCCTTGCTATTAAACTTTTATAGTGGTTTTGAAATGTGACTTCTACAAACATAAACATATAATTGCAAAAGTGGTTGAAGCGGGTTTGATTGGGGAATAACTAAATCAATTTTCTGTTGGCAACACAATCTGCCCATGTTTATAGGAATTGCTGAGCACCTAAAAGTTAAGTTTTATCCTTATTTACATTATGTTGACATATTTACAAGAGTTTATTTTTCAGTATGCTGAATAGTTTCTACAATTGATGGCTTTCACTCTCTTGGTAACTGGTTAACCATTATCTGGTTGTCCCAAACCATACTAAAATTGGTCACATAAAATGAAAAAGGGATTCATATGACCATAGACATTACATTATAGTCCGACATGCAACCTCAAGTCCAGCTGTTGGGGAAGGTGCATGTCCAATCAATCTTCATCCATGGGATGGGCTAGCCTAAGGGTGTTTTTCTGAGCAGGTCACCTGTTCTGGCCCAAATCAGCCAGATTCGTTGACTGTCTTCTCATGTTGTTTATGACAGCGGGGAGCTGTAGTTGTGCTTTCCTTTTTTAGGACAGGAGCCAGCGCTCTGAGAAATGGCATGTACTGGGCCATAAGGTACAACACTGTCCTGATCAATCGGCTACTAGGGAAAACCTGGAACGGAGCAGGATTTGGTGGTCTATATACAGACATAATCACTCCCAGGATTGACATTGCTCCACTCATGCTTAGTTAAAGTGTATCTAAAGTCAAAGCATTTATTTTAGATTTGGATAGAGTAGTTATGGGTTAAAACCCCGGTCAGGTTTTTAATGCTATCTCTGTCCCTGAGGGGTGGACTCTTGATTTGTTCCATGGACCACTGCCACTGGGACTGAACGTGAGGGAGGAACCAACATTTTGAGTTGCCACCAAAAGAGTAATAGAGGGGAAATCTTCCAAATGGGGGCACTTGTGACAGTGACAACTGTGTAAGAGGGCATTTCCCTCTCTTTGAAGAGTTTTCCTCTCACTTCCTCTTTTGTCTGCAGAACAGGAAGCAAAGGTACACAGATAAAAAAAAACACGACAAGCGTTTTCACCATTTCTAATGCATCCAAAATGAAAATAAAGAGAAGTTGAGGCTTTATTTATACTTCAAGGTCCCTGATATTTTGTATTTGAAAGTGTATTTAAAGTGGTTGTAAATGCTAAAGGTTTTAGTACCTTAATGCATTCTCTTCACTAAAGCAGTAGTAAGCCGTGGCAGTAAAAAAAAAAAAAAAAAAAAACACCTGTAAAGCAATTGCATAATGTGCTCATATGCATCTCATACTAGCACATTATCAAATGCTTATCTTAGAATGAAGCCCCCCACTGTCACCACTGACAGGGCTTCCATCTTCCCCTGGTCTTCCTTCTGGGTTCACAAGCTCTGGATGTATGAGCATGCGCGTGGGAGTCCTTGGCACGGGCACAAAGCTCTGAAGGTCTGATGTCCTGTCAGAATACCACTACCCATCAGAAAATGTAACTAAAGTGACGTTATGAGCAAAAAATGCTTACTGCGCACTAGGGCTGAAACAACTAATCGATTAATCGACAACTAATCGATTATGAAATTAATCGATTACTATTTTCATAATCGATTAATCGGCCAGTAACATAATGGGGTTAAAAAAAAAAAAAAAAAACATTATGTTAATAAACGTCTTAGACCTGGTTCACATCTATGTGTTTTTTGGTGCTTTTTGCAGAAACGCACTTTAGTTCATTTACATGGTTTCCTATGGGACACGTTCACATCTATGCCTTTTTCAGCCGCTGCGTATTTGGAAAGGGTCAGGGACATTTTTGTTTTTTTTTAACGCAAAACGGTGCTTTTTTGGTTCAATATACTTCAATGGAGAAGCTGCAGAAAAGCATGTAATACGTTTTTGCAGCAATTTGTGTTTTTTAATCTGCCCAAAAACAAATTCTCCAAAAAAAAATGCAACAACGCAAATCGCAGCAAAATCAGGTGTGCAAAAATCAAAACGCACAGCAAAAAGCACTGCAGAAACGGATCAAAAGCAAAATGCATAGGTGTGTACTGAGCCTTATGCTGGCCACACCGATCAATTTTCAGATGAGAATATTCAGACGAAAAATCTTTGTACATTCGCTGAATGAAAGAATGTTGTTTGAAATTTTCACTTGTTTATAACATTCTGTTTTTAAAAAGAATGTAATTTCTGAACGAAAACCACATACACTGTCACAACCACAAAATTCCTTTCACCAAGAAGTTTTCTATTATTTATCGATTTGACCCCACTAACGATTATAAAATCAAACGAACATTCTTAAAATGACATTTTGTTTTTGAAGGAAGACATTGTTTTTTAAATAAAAAAAAAATTGATCTCTGAGTATGATGATATTTACCAGATTCACCCTTTAATAGTATATATCCTCTAATAGTATATCTCCTCTGTCTTATTCTCAGAGTGGATTAGAGCTTTTGCTCCCTAACCATAAAGTTGTTAATTTATATTTACCACTGCATTGAGATATTTAGGAATAAATTTCCTTTTTTTTTTTAAACTTTACATAATAAACTAAATTATACACCACACTTTTTTTTAAGGTTATTAACCGAATAATCGATTAATCGAAACAATAATCGGCCAACTAATCGATTATGAAAATAATCGTTAGTTGCAGCCCTACTGCGCACGCGCCATGCCTTCCAACATGGCCGCTATACGTTCCAATAGGTTTCCTAATCTGACAGTACACGAAGACAGCATCGGACATCTGCTTACACCCAGGCAAGCAGGCAGAAGGTGGCGACGGCCATCTTGGTACACCCCGCACTGCTCAGTGGCAAACTGATTATATACTGAAATAGACTTTTTGACTCTGTCACTGTGATATAGTCTATTTCAGTATACAAGGTGACTTAACTGCTAAAAGAAGTGTGAAATTGAAGACTTGCCTCTGTGTAAGAAGATGTCCGCTGCTGCTGTGTTCTGTCACATTAGGAAACCTATTGAAACGCATAGCGGCCATGCTGGAACGCATAGCGCATGCACAATAAGCAATGTTTGCAACGCCACTTCCGTTGCATTTTCTGATGGGTAGCGGTATTCTGATAGAACACCGGCATACTGTGTACTTCAGAGCGCATGCGCTCGTGACATCACCGGCTGCATCCAGGGTGAATATCTCCTAAACGGTGCATGGATTTTATTGGTAAAGGTTAATTGAACAAGCAGAAGTTAAAAGCCGATTGGCTACCATGCACAACTGCACCAGATAGGTGCGCCAATTTTAGTCAATCTACCCCACAGTGTGCATGAGGCCATATGGGGGAGGGTGTGAGGTGTTCTGTAGTCCTTACACTAGCCTTTCTCAACTAGGATTTCTCCAGAGATTGTCAGGGGTTTTATGAGCAATGGGCAATTCCTACCCCTTAGATAAGTAACCACTGACATCAAGGATATCTTTATATATCTGTAAGGGGGGATTATTCCCAATGACCACACATGTGGGGAGCATTCTTCCCACTGACCGTCACACATAATATACTGTCAGCTGCAGATATAGTAATTATTTGTCAGGGTTCCCTGAGCCTGGAAAGATATTTTAGGGTTCCTCCATGTTAATGAGGTTGAGAAAGGCTTCCTTACACACTTCTGTCCAGTGTGACAATGCTGCTCTTCCATAGAAACAGCGGGGTAAGTGAGTGTTGTCACTCTAGGACAGGAAGTCTGCCAATGTCAGGATCACCTAGTGAAAATGGGAAAAAAAAGCCTGAAAAAGGAAAAGCAGCCACCACATCTAATGCCCCGTACACACGGTCGGATTTTCCGACGGAAAATGTGTGATAGGACCTTGTTGTCGGAAATTCCGACTGTGTGTGGGCTCCATCACACATTTTCCATCGGATTTTCCGACACACAAAGTTTGAGAGCAGGATATAAAATTTTCCGACAACAAAATCTGTTGTCGGAAATTCCAATCGTGTGTACACAAATCCGACGGACAAAGTGCCACGCATGCTCAGAATAAATAAAGAGATGAAAGCTATTGGCCACTGCCCCGTTTATAGTCCAGACGTACGTGTTTTACGTCACCGCGTTCAGAACGATCGGATTTTCCGACAACTTTGTGTGACCGCGTGTATGCAAGACAAGTTTGAGCCAACATCCGTCGGAAAAAATCCTAGGATTTTGTTGTCGGAATGTCCGAACAAAGTCCGACCGTGTGTACGGGGCATTAGAACCGGTAAGCTCCAATATACAGTATAACATTTTCGTTTTTGGGTTTGGATTACACTTTAACTGAAAGGTTCAGTTGCTTGCTTCAGCAAGGAAGTGGATATTATGCAATCATTTTTAGAGCAATAGAAAACTGATAGTCTAACTTAACCCTCAATTTAAGAAGGAAGACAGTAAAACAAGTTTAGAAAGTCAATTGAAATATCCGGAGAAATGCACAAGCACAGCATTTTCAGTATCCATGAAAAAAAAGGTCTTGTACATGAATAGGTTCGGTGCAGCCTCCAGTCTCTCAGCATCAGCAACTGTAAATTGTTTGAAGGCTTCAGTTCAGCACTATTGTCAGATCAGACAGGAGAATTGCTGTGCACCCCCTACAGCAAAAATGGGTTTAAAGGAGTTTCCTCTATTTTACAGCTTATACATGACTCTCAGAGTAGATTATCAGGATCTGCCCTGCTTTAGCTCCTTTTTTACACCTTCGTATTCAATGCCACTAATCGCATAGCTATGGGGAAGGGGTTATAAAAGAACAGCTCTTTAATTGGGAGCGTCCCTTTTAATGATGGATTATGTTTAAATTTGCAATAAGACACTGCTGCTAAGAGAAGGTGGTTTTCATATTAATGTTCTCATTTAAGGCTGCGCTGTGCTGGGAATACAAGTTGCTGCTTTATAGAAAAGCAGAATAATAATGAACTGCTTGTTTTTCTCTATAAGTACAGGGTCAGAAGAAATATATGTAATGCACTTATAATTGCACAGAGATTTTTTTAAGCTGGTCCCAGAAGCTCAATGACGATTTAGTTTAAAGGGAATTCATATTATCTCATTTACATGTGTATATACACTGTTGGGAAAAAAATTATTATTTGATCCCCTGCAGTTTGCCCACTTACAAAGAAATGAAGGGTCTATAATTTTTATCATAGGTGTATTTTAAATGATAGAGACAGAATATTAACCAAAAATCCAGAAAAAACATATGGTACAAATGTTAAAAATTGAGTTGCAGTTCAGTGAGTAAAATAAGTATTTGATCCCCAAGCAACTTGGTGGAGAAACCATTGATGGCAAGCACAGAGGTAAGACGTTTTTTGTAGTTGGTGACCAGGTTTGCACATATCTCAGGAGAGATTTTGGTCCACTCTTCTTTACAGATCTTCTCTAAATCCCCAAGTTTTCTTAGGAGTGTCGCTTGGCAACTTGAAGTTTTAGCTCCCTTCATAAATTTTGTATAGGATTAAGGTCTGGAGACTGGCTAGGCCACTCCATGACCTTAATGTGCTTCTTCTTGAGCCACTCCTCTGTTGCCTTGGCAGTATGTTGTGGGTCATTTTAATGCTGGAAGACCCATTCATGACCCATCTTCAGTGTTCTGGCTGAGGGAAGAAGGTTCTCATCCAAGATTTTACAATACATGGCCCTATCCATTGGCCCCTCAATGCAGCAAAGTCAGCCTGTACTTTTTGCAGAGAAACAGCCCTAAAATATAATGTTTCCACCTCCATGCTTGACTGTAGGGAAGGTGTTCTTAGGGTCATAGTCAGCATTTTTCTTCCTCCAAACAGGGCGAGTCGCGTTAATGCCAAAGAGCTTAATTTTGGTCTTCTCTGAATCATTTATCATTGGCAAATGTCAGATGGACCTCTTCCATTTGCGAATAATGGTGGACTCCTTCTTTCATGTTATATGGGCCTGTCAGCGACAGCAAGTTTTCTGGAAAGGGGTGGTTAGCGATATCAATTCCATAGGTAAATTACGAGTCCCATGTGACCCGATACCACTGATACTGGGTATTGTTGACACGCTGGAGGCCCCCAAACTAAAAAACTGTTTGTATTTTACACAGCCTTTAATGCTAGGAAAGCAGTCCTCAAAAAATGGAAAGACCCCTCCCCCGGACGGTGCAGCAATGGCGAACCCTGGAGAATGCGGTTTTGCATAAACAGACCTATATGGGACGCAACTGCTCCAAAAAAATTGATAAGATATGGGCGGTGTGGATTCGTGAGAGGCAGCTGACTCTGGAGTAGGATTTGAAGTCGAGACCTGAGTAACACAGGATTAGGTTAAAGTGATCTCTAGTGGTGCCCCCCCATTCTCCCCTCTATCAGACCTTCTCATGGAACAGAGTAAACACTGACATCATTAAAGACGTTGATTCCTCTCTTAACTATGTCCCAACCTTTCTTGGTCCCTGTCCATAGCCTTACTTGCATGTACTGGACTATGCCCATCCCTTCCTATGTGACCTTTGTGAAGTTTACTCAATCTGTAATGCATATATAACTAACCTTGACTACGGCTTCTGCTTTATGTTCCTGCTTATTTATGCTACCTATGTGGATTGCCGAGAATCTACCACTCTTTTTTGTTCTTTGTTTTGTTTAAAATAAATAAACTTTACGTAAAAAAATAAAAATAAAAAATAGCGGGTGGGATATTGCTTAGTTCTTGGCTATTACTGATGATGTTTGGCTCAAAAGTGATTAAAATTGACAGCTGATTGCCAGGGGTATGGCCAACTTTACAAATCACCACTATAGGGTAGACCACCATATGTTTTTAAGAAATAAATAAGGGCACAGCAAGCTTGTAACAATTTTTAAACCACACTAAGCATTCTGTTCTGGTAAATGTTAAATTAGGAAACATAAGGAATGAATGCATTTTGCAAAGGATTATATTTAAAATAAACTTTTACTGAAAAATATAATTGGAGGGATGTACCATTGCTGACCTCATCGTAAAAATTTTTGCTCAACTGTCTTGCTGACCCTCTGATTTGTTATGTAAAAATCAAATTAAGTCTTCAGTGTAGGTTTGGAGTGTGTTGCCCGTATTGATAATTGGCATTTAGCTATAATTTTCCTAGTACAGGTGAGTAAATTAAAAAAAGCACAATATCAGTCTACTTTAATACAGCTGAGATCAATGCGCATAATAGAATAATACATAGCAGCCAATCAGTAATAATTACCCTTTAGTAATGAAAGGTGAAATCTGGGTGTTGCGGATTACAGAAGCTTGCACATTAGCGTTGCTGTTTGCAATGCCTTATTAAACACATTATAAGTTAAATGTTGTAGGAGTGGAGCTGGTCATCCACTATTAAGCTATATGCTTATAGTAAAGTGTCTGCATCATTTATATTAAGCTATGCCACTCTACAAGTATCCATGTAACTTCTATAAAAACAAACTTCTCTTTAAATTCACCAACCTGGCATTATTTAAACACCAACCCCATCAATCCTACTGTTCACAATGAATTTCTACATAAAAGGAGAGGTCTTCCTTTAAATGGATTTTTCCTTTCTCCCCACTGTGAGTATCAGCTGAGAAGAGACAATATAAGTTAGTTCCCATGCGGTGGGTGGGCCTGTTTGGCATGGATTCGGAAAGTGTTGGGCCCTGTATGAAAGGATGTTTTGATTGCTTATGATAAATGTGCCCAGCATGGTAGCCTGCCCCTGCTATCTGTAAGCCATTGCTTCTGCTTACCCAACAGCCTCTGCTTCTTATTCCATGGCAAACCATACACTGTTTTGGTTACTGGAGCAAGAAAATGAGAAAAGCTGTGGGAATGCTTTACTTGTTTGTATTTTTTCTTTACTCTTTTACTCTTCTCTTTTATGAACAGTTAAAGGAAGACTTTTTCAATGGTATTTATTTGTATTATGACTCATGTCGTTAAAAACCATGAAGCCCTGGAGCAAACATTTTTGTTGGGTTTCCTTCAACGTCACCCGTTTTCAGTACTGGAGGCACAAACATCAAATAATTGAAGGGATTAATGATGCTTCTTCTGTAAAGGCTCTCATCTCAGCATTCAAGAGAAGTTAGATGGGTGACGGACAGACCCGGAGATATTTTGGACCGACTAGCCAATTTTTTCAGGGAGTCGGTCCCATTCACTGTAATGTAAAGGGTCACTGTGTTATAATGATTACAGTGCCCTTTACATTGCAGTCCCCTTTAAATCACAGTGCCCCCTTACATTACAGACTCCCTAGCAATCACAGCCCCCCATCACAATGTCCCTTGCAGTCATGCCCCCCTTTTTCTCTTTAACTCTTTGGCGCCGGCGCTTCCTAGCCCTTTAAGGAGTTTTAGATGCCGGGAGGTGGGGCATGGTGTATTGTCATGTGATCACCATGATTGGCTGTCAGTTGATTAGCCACCAGTAACTGTGCCGGGGGCACGCACTCTCTGCACAACTGTTTTTGCAATGTTGCATGCAAAAATGCAGCCGCTCTGTGCCAAGACCCACCCACTGAGAGGCTGCATATTTTCAAGCTGTCTGTGCCAAGAGGTTAATCACAGTGCCCCCTTTTACTTTCTGCCTCCCCTGCACAGTCCTACCTTCAGCAGGGCAGAGGCAGGATTCAGCCTGTGTGTCCCATCCAGGGTCTACCTTCAGCAGGGCAGAGGGCAGATCTGGATCATATTAACAAGCGAGTGATTACCCGCTTGTTAATAAGAAAAGACTCCTGCTCTCTGTGCAGATCTCCAGCTCCTCCCGCCCCATGCTCTGCAGAGAGGATGACATCATTGGGGAGGCGGGAGAGGAGACACAGGCATGGGCGCATTGCGGGAGGTGAGTGGCGACCACTGTCTGCATTACCTCCCACTGTATGGCCCAGTCCTCAACAGGCCTGGGGGTTGGGGACCCCTGCATTAGTCAGCTCTTGTTATGTGGCCCGGACCCACCGGGCAAATGCCCGTTGTGTCCTATGGCCAGTTGGGCCTGGTGGCTGGGGTAGCAGTAAAAACAGGCAGTTGAGCTGTGATTTACAAGCCACCTAAAGCCTACCTAACAGCCAGAGGGGGTAATTCATTTCCACAGCCACAATGCTCTGCATTGCAACCACAGCAAATTTAAAGTGGCATGTTGAGTTGACAGTGGCAATGCCTGTCAAACTTGCCCATTTAAGCAAAACACTTGGCTTGTGGCTGTGATGCATTAGTCTCATTGAAATTATCAGCTCCTGAACATCTGATAGTTGTACTTTGAAATACCACAGATCAATTTGCCTTATTGTTGGGGCCCACTTATTTCCTGGTTTCAGGATCAGCTGCCCTTACTACAACCAGTTTTACTTATCCACTGTTCTAAAATGAAGAATGATCATCTTATTTTTAGGATATGTGATGGAATGAATCCCTTCTGTTCGAAGAAGGCTTTATGAGGCTAAGCAATAAGTGGGTCGGAGGGCTTTTCGATTTTTTTAATCCTTTGTCACCATACCCTGTATGCCGGCCGCAGACGGTTCGAATCTCAGACGGTTCAGCAGGGGCCAGCCAGGATTCGAACCATGTATATGGGCAAGCTGAAAGTACCCAAGTTGATTGACCGATCAACTTGGGTACAAACAGCCTGCCAGATTTTGCATGCGATTATTGCTAGTGGCTGGTATAGTCATTAGCAATAATCACTGTCTTTTCCCAGCAGGGACAGCTTCTCCTGCGAGAGAATACAATGGCTCCATATTCATGGGGGGAATTGGGAAAGAAAAATAAGTTTGATGCCTGTATGGCTTGCATTCGTTTTTTGTAGCACATTCAGCAGTTGATTTATTCACTTTTTGTCCACGCCTAGGTTCCAGTTTAGACTGGTGCTATGACCTCTTCCCCAGGTCACCCATGCCACCCTTGCATGCAGAGACTAGAATTGCATCTCTCTACACTGTGTGTATCAACACACAACCCCATAGCCTAGGATGGCACTCCCTTGCTCCTCTCTCCTCTTACCTCCTTTCCTTGAGCAAACAGACTGGCTTCAGCCTGCACTGTCCACTGTTAATTCTTTCTTATGGAGACCAGAAGTTCAGGGAAGCAGCACTAAGAGAGCAGGCGGCGGCACTGAGCCCGGGTTCACACTATAATGCGCTGTGGACCGCACAGGAGCGCTGTGCGTCCCTGTTCACCGTTTCAGGGACGAATCAGGGGCGATTCTATGCCTGAATTCGGCCCTGAAACGCAGCCAAAGACGCACAGCGTTTTTGTGCAGTGCGCACCGCAGCCGCCCCGGAGATATGTGAACCGGCTCCATAGGAAGCCAGCCACATTCTCCTACTATGCGAATTAGATGTGCGGAAACGCACATCTAATTCGCATAGGTGTGAACCCGGGCTGAAAGTTGAGTGCTGGCATAGGAATTGAAACAAATAATTCACTGATGCATATCTATTTTATTGTGCTCAATATGTTAAACTAAAAATGCTGAGAAATGAATACTACTTTAAGTCCTACAAGTCAGGTTGTTGCCTGTTTGCATTGGATTTGTTTGCTTCTTGCATCAGTTTTACTTGGCGTATAGCTTGTACAGCATCTCATACGAAATGTTTCTTTTGGTTACTTTTAGCTTTGGCAATCTTGATTCCCAAACTGTCCTCTTGTTTTTGAGAGTTGTCATTTATTTGTTTTGTAATGAGACGTAGGGGACGGAGAAGCTTTGTGCCTGCCATAGGCCAAGACATAGCCTGAATAGATTTACAGCTGTGAAAGTCCAAGAGCATAGGTTAATGGTGCTCATTTATTCCTTCAACAGCCGGAGGGACATGGAAGCTTCTGACTGTGATGCTAACCAAGATTGCTAGCTGTTATTTCTTATTGTTCCTGTTCCCCTTCCTAAACATAATTGAGAAATAAGAAAGGATCTTCAATTCATGGATATAGGAATAATATTGATGTATATTAGGCTTAATTTAGAGAAGTAAAAAAAAAAAAAAAAAACTAACTTTTGTCTAATGGTCACCATTCTTTTTTTGTACGTTTGTTTAAGACCGTGTCACACTTGTGCGCTGCGTTTTGCCTGTAGCACGGGTGTCTACGTGTTTTACATGCATTTTACACGTTTTTCACTACAGTCCCATTGACTTCTATTCAGTTGGGTGTTTTTGACCCATTTTCTGCAAGCCAACCAAAGATGCAGAATGCAGGACTATCAATTCACTTTCAGAAATGCGCCAAAAATGTCAACCTAATAGAATGGGACCGTGACTAAAAACACATGTAAACCGCGCATACACCTGCACTGCCACCAAAATGCAGAGCACCATTGTGAACCCAGCCTAAATTTCTATTTTTCCAAAATGATCATTTTAGGCAGACTTACTACTTAAACCTGAACTTTGAACCATTTTAAAGGGCACAAATTTTGCAGATCTGTAGTCATCAATACATAATTAAATTGTGTAAGTTCCTGAATTTAACCTGTTATCAGCCTTGCAGTTCCTGTATAGCAGGGATCAAGTGTGAGAGGAAGGACTAGCAGGAATAATGTGCAAGCTGCCCATTCTATATGCGCTAATGCACCATCAGAGATGTGGGCTTTTCATCTGAGTGCTAAAAACAAGCTAGAAGGTCCCTCTCCTCTTTAGTCTGGAGGACGTGGCATTCATGGTTGCCAAAAACTATTTCAAATTTAAATTTGTGTTGCCATAGAACAGTTTTCCACTTTGCAACAGACCATTTTAAATGAGCTTTGCCCTAAATAAGATAGCTTCAGATATGGCTTCTTCTTTGCATGATAGAGCTTTAACTTGCATTTATGGATGTTACGGTGAACTGTGTCCAGAGACATTGATTTGTGGAAGTATTCCTGAGCCCATGCAGTGATGTCCATCACAGAATCATGACTGTTTTTAATGCATTGCTGTCTGAGGGCAGGAAGATCACAGGCATCCAATATTGCGTTTCGGCCTTGTCCCTTGTGCACAGACATTTCGTCAGACTCTGAATATTTTGACATTATGTACTGTAGATGATGATATATTTAAAGTGTTTGCAATTTTATGTTGAGAAACATTAATAATATTTGCACAATTTTTAGACTTCGCTTTTCACAGATTGGTGAGCCTCTGCCCATCTTTACTTCTGAGACATTATGACTCTCTATTTATACTTAGTCATGTTACTGACTTGTTGTCAGTTAACCTAATTATTTGCATAATGTTCTTCCAGCTCTTCCTTATTAGTACCAGTTATTTTGCCAGCGTTTTGTTGCTCTGTGCCAACTTTTTTGAGACCTGTTGCTGCCATAAATTTCAAAATTACCTTGTACAAATGGTACATTTTCCCAGTTTAAACCAGTGGACGTCAACTAATGAGCTAAAGGGGGCCTCAAATGCAGCCCCTGACATCACCAAAGGGCCACACATAATGTTCAATATACAGTCATAGCCAAAAATATTGGCACCCCTGCATTTCTGTCAGATCTTTTTTTTCTTGGCCACATGGTGATATAGGGAGGCAAATAAATTGTCTTTCTCAAATACCTCATGGGCTTTGGAGACCTCCATTTCTTGCTGGTATTGAGGTTTTTACAAGCCAGCTTTCTATAGGGTCACCCACAGACATGAGATCATCTAGCACTACAACAGAAAAAAATTGTATTGGATAACCGTCAGCTCATGTGTGTGGGTGTTCTAAAGCTAGCCATAGCTGTGGCAACGTTATGGCTGTTTCAACCACTGAAGACTTGAAATTGGAAGTAATAGCCTGAAACCAAGAAATTTAAAACCAACAAGTGTGATCAAGCGCGTGAACATAGCAACTGGGCTATAATTCTCCAGCTTTAATGCAGAACATTGATTTTAAAAAATGACAAATACTAGAAAAAACTGGCAATTTTGTCAAACGTGATCTGATTTTTGAAGTGTCAATCCCATCTCCTTGTGGTCAATGAAAGTTACAAATTTTTTGTTCAAATTCTGGAGATTTAGATACCAGTTAACTTAAAAGTGTCTGAAAAGTTGCCAAGTATATGACCATTTTAAGGAGTAGGAAGTAGACCTGTTATTAATAATGATGTGGCAGGGTTTTATGGAGTAGTGTAGTACATACAGATAATAAACTGCAGCCACAAGGGAATAGGATGATGTCCACTGATGTGTGCTGCAGGACCTCAGCTCGGCTGAAAAATACACAGTTTAAGCAAAGGAGGTCTGAACACTTGGTCACATCCAAGCATTTGAGGGTTTAGTAGAACCAAATGCCATACATATATCAGCAGTTTTCTTAAAAAAAAAACCTTAATGCCTTTCACACAGAAGAGCCTTATTGATTCTACTAAACCTTCTGAAACTTGGATGTGATTTCGTAAAACTTTCCTTGTTGGATTAGCATTTCTAAGTGCTCCTTTTTTACCTCTGTAACTTCTTGGAGGAATTTTACAAATGAACACTCTCTATGCTTACTAAATTTCTCTAGAAGCTTTAACACAGTATGGAAGTTTTTTCCCCAACAGTTTTGGATTGCAGAAGCTTTAGTAGAAACAGGCCTCAATAGCTTTTCTAAACAAGGTCAGAAGTGCAGAGCTTAGTAACTGTTGTAGAACCCTCTAGCTAAACATGGATTAAAAAAATAATTATTGTAAAAAATATATGATTGCACAAGAAAGAGAAGTTTGAAAACTCACCTCGGGTGAATATGACAAGCTTTAGCACAGCAATAGATCTTTATCTACACCAGTGTATGAAATTATTAGAAAGTTTGGTCACCTCTAGGGGAATGTGCACCAGACATCAGGGTACACAGGCATGGTACAGTCTGATAGTTTAATCCATCCTGTCGTTCCATATTACAGACTTCTTTGAAGAAAAATAAAAGTGTGAAACTTCTATTCAGTTGTCTTTATTTATTTATTTATTTATTTTTTAGGTCTTTCTTTCTTTTTATTTCCCTGGAATAGTTGGGAAATGTCACCATTTTAGGGACATGCATTGGAGTGAGTGTGAAAGGAAAAATGGTTGCAAACCTCTGACATGATATATGAACAAAGCATATCCCTTTATAGTGTGTACTTGTCTCAATCCAGAACACTAGAGGGTTGGTTTACTAGACTGCGCACTTTGCAAATGGCAGTTGCACTCTACAAGTGCAATTGCTCTAGGGCTTAGTAAATGATAGGGAGCTCTGCAGACTTCCATCATCCAATCATGTGCAAGCAAAAATGCTGTTTTTTTTTTCCTTGCATGTGATTGGGTATTCTTTGCAAAGTGAACCTTCATCTCATTTACTAAGCTCTGGAGCAAATGCACTTGCAGAGTGCAACTGCACTTTGCAAAGCGCACAGTCTATTTGCCTTTAGTAAATCAACCCCTAAGTGTAATTTCTGTCTGCTGCATCTTTCCTCTGCTATCGGTAATAATGACTTCTGACAAGTTTTCCTGACACCGAGAGTAAAATGGTGAAGGGGAAGTATCGCCATCACACATCCTGTGATTGACAGCCTCAACTCTATTCCTGTGTGCTGTGTGAAGGGGGTGTGTCCCTTCCCTCCAGCTCTTACTGAGCTCTGCAGAGTGTAACTTCAGCTCTTTGCCCCTTTTTTCTGAACTCTCAGACAGGCTTTAAAATGTAGGATTTGTTATATCTCTGTGTATTACCTGAGGCTAGTCACTGGACTGGTTATATAGGATGGTTCTTTATTTCAAAAGAAGTAAAAACAGACAATGAAAAAAGTAAAATAAAATAAATAAAAGGAACTGTACACAAATAATTACATAAAAGAAAGGGGAAAAAAGAAAAAGAACATTAGGTTAAAGAAACAACTAACTTACTCAAAATGCACCCCTCCATGTAAAGAAAAAGTGTATAATTTTTTTTTTGAGCAAATCTCAGTGATTTTCTGTGGGGGCAAATGTTCACAGCAAAATCAGTTTCCCCAGGGTTGTCTTTAAGGCAGGGCAAAAGGGGCAGCTGCCCTGGGCCCTGTCATTGTCGTGGAGCCCAAAGCAGCTGCCTCATACTTGCCAACTATCCCAGTTTAAATTTCCTTGTCCCTTGAAGTTTTAGTCCTGTGCTGTGTCATGATATCTCAGTGTGAAGTGCTGCTACTAATGCTGCCCCGCTTTGCCCTATTGTTGTGTACAGATGACTCATGTGTAGACCCTGTTCACATGTAAATAACCGTCATTCATATGTGAATAGCGGCTATATTCATATGTAAATACCCGAGGCCGGCGGCATTGATATGTAAATAAAGGTGGCATTCATATGTATATCATGCCTCCCTGCAGTGAGGAGAAGATGTGCTGTAACCTATAGCAACCAATCAGTGAGCAGTATTACTGTACAGTAATCTCTAGCAACCAATCAACAAGCTGAAATCATATGCTGTAACCTCTAGCAACTAATCAGTGAGCCTTAATGTGTGCTGTAACCACCAGCAACCAGTCAGGAAGCGGTAATGATATGCTGTAACCTCTGGCAACCAATCGCAATCGCTGCCTGATCTGATACAGTAAACTGATTTTAAGTCTAGCTGCTATTTATTGTATGTCTCAGAGCAGATGGAGAGCGAAATTGCATGGGGGGGGGGGGGGGGTCCTAAGAAAATTTTTGCCCAGGGTCCAATCAATATTAAAGATGGCCCTGAGTTTCCCCCTAAATCATTCTACTTATCCCTAGAGATGTACAGATTTTTCCAATTCTCTTTGGTCAAAACAGTATATGGGTTCGCCTTGGAGTCCCATGCACAGAAATTTTAATTTACCCTGTGTACCTACTGATGTTAAGCGGATCTTGAGAATTTTTATCTACTGTGCTTTTTGCAGAGCTCTGCTGTAACTTGGCCCCATATAGTGAAGGCATGCACATAGACAGTTTAAGGAGCTGGAAGAAGTGACTCCTACAGACCTTTTAGCTCTTTTCTGCCTGGAAACTCTCCTCCATGTTAGCCAATGTGTCCATGCACACTATGGCTTTTTCAGGTGTTGTCAGGCATATGCTTTCACAGGCAGGAAAAAAACCCTGCAAAACTCATGTTTTTGAGAGGAGCTAGTGCCCCAAAGAGCTCAAAGAAGCTCGAAAATGTGCAACAACGTTTATTCCAGCTTTTTGTTTTGTTTACACAGTGGTTAGGAAAATACTATCTAGGAGGGTTTGTGAAAAAAAACACTTATGCTCAAAAAATCTCAAAAGAGCTCAAGGAGCTTAAAGAAGCTCAATAAAAACGTGCACAAGAGTACAAAAAAGCACAAGCTTCTTCAATCCGAAATAAAAGCTCAAATGCCTGTAAAATCAGCTTTTAGGTGCTGGGTATAGTTTTTAGAGAGCTTTTTAATTCCTTGTAGCACGCTCTTCCACTGTAAGTCAAGTGTTGATAGGTTGTGTCTTAAGGGCTTTTCAGTTCAAATGTAATTGCTTTGAAATTAGAGTTTTCCTTTAATGTAGACTGTGCTTGTGGAAGGGGATGTAGTTTTTCTCAGCGTGGGCAAGGTATGGCAGAACACTCAGCACTAACATGAGTTGGCTGTGTTTCCAGACACCCGGTAATTAGTGGGAAATTCTCGAGTCTATGAGAAAAATTGTAATACTTATCATGTACGGTAATGACTAAATGACTAATGAAAACACTATAATTACTTTGCTACAGCATGAAGAAAAAGAAAATAACAGTTTTGTGAAGAGATCTTGTCTCAACACATAAATTACTACCTCAGACATTTATCTAACATGGCCTTGCCATTTACTTTGTACATGTTCCACGCAACCTAACTCAATGAACCAGAATTTACTACAACTCTGTATCTGCCCATTGCCCTGCTAACTAGCAGCCCGGAATATATGTGGTTTTGTATTTTTGCAATAGGGCTTCAGTTTAGCTGTCAATTTAACCTCTTGCTGACCAGCCGCCGCAGTTATACTGCGGCAACATGGCTCGGCTGCGCGAATCGCCATCATGTTATGTCGCTTCTAAATTTGCCCACTAGGGGGGCGCGCGCCCCCTGCTCGCCCACGGAGCTGATGCAAGTGCCAGGCGGTCGCGATCACCGCCGGCTCCCGTGATCGCTCGGGACACATGGAGAACCGGGATCTGTATGTTTACACACACAGATCCCGGTTCTCTGAGGGGAGAACAGACAGATCGTCTGTTCATACAGAGTATGAACAGCGATCTGTCATCTCCCCTACACAGTCCCCTACACAGTCCCCTCCCCCTTCAGTTAGAGCACACAATAGGGAACACATTAACCCCTTGATCGCCCCCTAGTGGTTAACTCCTTCACTGCCAGTGACATTTTTACAGTAATCAATGCATTTTTATAGCACTGATCGCTGTAAAAATGCCAGTGGTCCCAAAAATGTGTCAGAATTGTCCGACGTGTCCGCCATAATGTCGCAGTCCCAATAAAAATTGCTGATCGCCGCCATTACTAGTAAAAAGAAGATAATAATAAAATGCCATAAAACTATCCCCTATTTTGTAGACGCTATAACTTTTGTGCAAACCAATCAGTATACACTTATTGCAATTTTTTTTTACCAAAAATTTGTAGAATACATATCGGCCTAAACTGAGGAAAAAAAATCATTTTTTATATATTTTTGGGGGATATTTATTATAGCAAAAAGTAAAAAATACTTGCGTTTTTTTTTTTTAAATTGTTGCTTTTTTTTGTTTATAGGGCAAAAAAATAAAAACCGCAGAGGTGATCAAATACCACCAAAAGAAAGCTCTATTTGTGGAAAAAAAAGACATACATTTTGTTTAGGTGTAACGTCGCACGACCGCGCAATTGTCAGTTAAAGCGACGCAGTGCCAAATCGCAAAAACTGCTCTGGTCTGGAAGGGGGTAATATCTTCCGGGGCTGAAGCGGTTAATAGGTCTGTTTTACTATGACAACTAAGGTTTTCACCTTTTCTGGGAAAAAATACCAGCCTTATGATCTTTATCAGTAAGCGGACCTTCACCTCGAAAAACAATCCATTTGCACCTGGTTCCGGCCCTCTTTTCTCACACAATTAGTTATTATTGTAATGTTTTATTTTTTTGTGCTGAGGTGAGAATGACATTCTGCTTCTGGTGCTTCGTGGTGGATTCCACGAATGTGTAGATGTGGAAAAGAGCTCTGTCCAGCCTTCCGCACATCTGCATGAGCATTAGGGTTTTGCATGTTTAAAGACACTAAGTTTATGGAGGTTCTGGATCTCAGGTTGCCTGTACATGCGTGGGAAAACTCTGTGAATTTGAAGATGTGCCCCTGGTTTCTGCCAGGTCCTGAAGGCCAGGCAGGGCCCTTCGGCACATCTGTGAACACGGCAGATTTTCAAAGACGGCGATGCTGGAGTTAGGGGGACGGGGTCAGCATTACAGGGACTGAAATATTTCTGTTGTTACCCATAGCAACCTGATATACTAAAGTAAACCCGTGTTTCCCTGAAACAGCCAGTAATGTGCAAAAAAAAAAAGTTTCAGAGTGTTAATCTGTTAGTCCTCTGCTACACTAAGTGGTTTCTTCTGCTGACCTCCATCTGACTACAGAACACAGTAGTAACATGGAAGAATTGTCAAGTGAAGCAGTACCTGAAGATGGGCACTCCTTGAAGTTTCTGTTTTTGTAGAAGCTTTCGGGGTACAGTTTCTCTTCACCTGAGCGGCGAGAAATGAAAGTCGCTTGAAAGTATATGTCAAGTCAAAAGGAAAACATATACAGTACATGTATGCAATGCATGTACATTTCCTTGTGCTTTATCCCTTTAAAGACTCTGCAGGTACAGAAGAATACCCAATGACCTACCAAAAATACTCTCAGCTGTCCTGTTGTGGGCAGACAACACACAGCATTTTTGTGGACTAAGTGGTGTCAGCCTTGCCCAGTGTTTTTTGTTAAACCACCCAAATACTCCCACTCTCATATGTTCATAGTATAAAAGATAATAATTTTGGAGTCCAAAATAAGAAGGAGAGCTGTTTGAAAAAATTGCTCTGAAATTCTGAGATTAGCAGGTTTTTGTTTGCACTTATCAAAAAGGACTAAAACAATTCTTTCAATGGTATAAGGGAGTAAATAAGAGACATTCATTGTTGTTATTCACATATACTTTGTATAGAACCTCACTTCACACATTAGTTAATCAAGACTAAGACTGCTGCTATGTCCTACTGATGTATGGTCACTATAAAATCTACTTGTTGTGGTTTACTACCTTTTACACTACATTATTACTTTTTGCATTTCCATTTTAATTAAGCCCAACCAGCCATTATTTTTTTAAATGGTTTTGAGAAAGCGTAATGCAACTCGGCCGTGATTCATCAAGCTGCAATGACACTGAAGGTATGCTAAGATGTCAGCTTTAAGTGACTTAAGTTCACTTTAAGGTGGTTAAGTTCTTGAGGTTGTATGAATCCGAGCTGAGTGTCCCACTTGTCATCCCTTGTAGGCTTTACTAATATGATATGCTGCTGCTGATGCGGTCTTGCAAAGTTTCTTCATATGACTCTATATGAACCGTCGGAATTTCCGACAACAAGGTCCTATCACACATTTTCTGTCGGAAAATCCGACCGTGTGTACGGGGCATTAGAGTCATTTTATTGACCTTGTTGTCGGAAATTCCGACCGTGTGTAGGCTCCATCACACATTTTCCATCGGATTTTCCGACACACAAAGTTTGAGAGCAGGATATAAAATTTTCCGACAACAAAATCCGTTGTCGGAATTTCCGATCGTGTGTACACAAATCTGACGCACAAAGTGCCACGCATGCTCAGAATAAATAAAGAGATGAAAGCTATTGGCTACTGCCCTGTTTATAGTCCCGACGTACGTGTTTTACGTCACCGCGTTCAGAATGATCGGATTTTCCGACAACTTTGTGTGACCGTTTGTATGCAAGACAAGTTTGAGCCAACATCCGTCGGAAAAAATCCTAGGATTTTTTTGTCGAAATGTCCGATCAATGTCCGACCGTGTGTACAGGGCATAAGAGAACCAGTGTATCTCAAAAGACAACATCTGTTACTAGTTTTACCCTAACAAATTGAGGTGAACTCTGCTGCTGTGACACCTGAAGGTGTCACGAAAAAAAAAATGTGTGTTGGTGTTAATTATTGTAAAAACAATGCTAATAGACAGGCCTGTAGTATTGCTTCAAAAATAATCCTGTGTGACTATAATTAACTGCTGGAGTTTTTATATCTAGATGCTATAGTTTACTGTACAGTAAATCTGGTCATTATTTCATTCTCTAACCCAGGGGGCTTCAAACTTTCTAAATAATGAGCCAGTTTACTGTTCTTCAGACTTTACGGGGGCTGGACTGTGGGCATTGGGAGTAGAAAAGGTCCTGACGTCAGTGGGAAAAAATAATGCCCCATCGTTTGTTTCAGTAGGAGTAATTGTGCCCCATTATTGGTAGCAGTGGGAGTAATTGTGATTCATCATTGGTGTCACTGGGAGGAATTGTTGTCACTGGACCCCATTGTTGGTGTCATTGGGAGAAATTGTGCCCCATTGTTGGTGTCATCATTGGGAGGAATAGCCCCCCACCATTGTTAGTGTAATTTGGAGGAATTTTGTCCCTTCTTTGGTGTCAGTGGGGGGAATTATTTCCTATTGTTGGTATTAGTGGATGAAACCGTGCCCCAAAGGCCAGATAAAAACGAGGAAAGGGCAGCATCTGACCCTCAGGCCGCAGTTTGGAGACCACTGCTCTAACCTATACAACAGTTATTAGCAAGAATATCAACACTGCTCTGATAATCTAAATATGCCAGCCCGTAGTAACTTTGTTTTCTCGGAAGATCAGCAGAGAGGATAATTCGGCATTTTAGAGCTATGACAAAGCAATTATTTGTTTTATCCAAAATACAACCCTGTTTTTTTGCGATTTTTGTTTATGATATAACCAATTGTACTGAATCATACAGCAATAAGTGGGTAATATATATGGAAAAGCCAATGTTGCTAGAAGTAGTTGAATGACTATGCACTCTAAGCTAGAGAGTATCATATAAAATCTGTGGACAGTCTGCCAGAAAGGCCATTTTTCCATCCAGTAATGGAGCTAATGCTTAACCCTGTGGTCGCCAAAGAGGAAGGACTTGGCAAATTAAGTTGAAGGGATAGTAAAGCTAAATTTGTATTTTCTAAAGCTTGGCAAGACAGTAGAAGTTTTTCATGTAAAAGCCGCTTTACTCTTTTCACACAGATAACTAGAATTCACATTGTCTAGGAATTTTATGGGATGGGACATAAATATGTTAAAAATGCATGATTGTCTGTCAGTTCTTGTTATACTGATAATGACATACTGCAGAGGCCGTGGAATGTTTCAAGGAGTATCCGGGGATGGGAAAAATGAAGGGTATGAATCGCCATTGTCTGTTAAGCCTCGGTGCAAAATTATGGCTTAGTGAAGAAGTATACTAGGTAACCTGTGGCACCAACTAACTATTTGGAATTGAATGTCACAGTAAGTGAAGAGTTGCCTGTCTTCTAAAGCTGGAGAGATGTTTTTCTAAGAACAAGGTATGGTGAGATATCTTTTGATGCTTTTTTTGGAAAAGCTGTGATTTTCTCCCCAGCTCAGCCTGTGTGTGCATAAAGTGCACATGTGGTAAAAGTCTTGTCTTTTCTCTTCTTGGAAAATAGAAATCTCAGCATTTAGTGACACCAAAAAATTACAGTGTTTTTCAAAATGTGCACTAACAAGCCCTTCTGATGCTTACAAGCACCTATTATAACTCTTAAGCTAACCTTAAAGTGAAACTTAACACTCCCCATGTTTTTCTTTCCCCTATTGTGCTGGATCATCTTCAAAATACATCCTCACGTGCACAGTGAATCTGGTGTTATCCTTCTGTGATGCGCTTTTTGGGTGACATAGCTCTGGTCCCGCTCCACCACCTTGGTCCTTATCAGCTGACTGTCTTTCAGGTTCAGGCAGCCAAATACCGATGATGCGCTGGGCCTGCCCTTTGACCGCTCTGTGTGCCTAATCCTGCAGGACCAGTGACACATCATTCTGTCCTAGGCTAAATGACAGTTTAGACAGGGGAGGTAAGGGGTTTAGTAAAGAAAAAAGAAAATAAGCAAATATCCAAAAAACGCAAAAACATTACTTCCATACAACTTTCTAAAGATCCCAGGTTGTCTGTTCAGTTATGATGCTTAGTCTCCTACACCGTCCTCCTCCTCAACCAAATGGCTTCCGCAAAGGATACATCTTTGCCTGCTCACGGCCTAGTGGATAATTTTGAGAACCTGGACTTCCTCTTCTACCCCCACCATTTCAGCTATCAAAAAGGAACTGAAATCACTTCGATATCTTAAAAAACTGGACACCATTACTCACAATTTCGGGCCAGTCAAGCTTTTCTTTGCCAGGTGGAGACAATTTAAAGAACATACTTTTACGCCTTCTGAATTTGTCCTGCTTATGCAACTTTTCAAATTCACTGATTGGTACCCCAAGGCTGCTTTAAATAATTCTTTAGGCAAGCTTACCATTCCTGCTGATAATTAGATGCTGGGTCTCCAGTCAGAGCCGGCTCTATTACTTGTTTTCAGAATGCGCTATATCCTTCTGAGAATCACTGGAACCACTAGCTATCATGTGCATGATATGTTTTTGGTGATACTCTTATTGTTTTCATCCACGCTTCTATAACATCATGGATTGCCACCAGGCCTTGCTTGGCATGGAGGCATCCCTGAAGCGAGAAACATACCCCCTTTTTAGAGCAATTTAATAGGTTTTATCTAAACGTTACTTTTATTTTGTGATGTTAAAGATTTGTATTACTCTAGTACAACATGTTATCCTTTTATCGGACCCTAGTTTGTGTTTGTAGCTATGATTTTATTTTCTCTGTATGTTGTTTATGACTTGTCTTAGCAAAAAAATGTAATAAACAATATTAAAAAAAATGCAAAAACATATAATAATTCCCCTAGCTGCTATACCAAAAATGTTCAGGGCTCTTTGAAACACTAATACCATAATAAAAAGGAAGTATTGCAGAACTATAATAAAAAACTACAACTATATCACCACCAAATGTAAACTCTAAATGCAACACGGATAACAATAGATACACAAAATGTCCCAATAAAAATAAACCAAATGGCCTTGTCCAAAATGATAAAATATCTTTGTGATATAGTGGATCTTCAGTAGTGGAAAAAAAAATCTTCAATTTGTTTTCTTGTTTGTGAAAATGTCTACCACCCTCCACCTAAAACTAGAAAGCCACTCACCAGATCTTTTACCTTTCTTATTATGGAAAGGTAAAAGCATTCAATATACAGTACTCCTCGTGGCAACCTCCTTTCGGTGGGGAAGTTTTCTCCCCTGACAGAACCTCCTCACAAGTCTGGTACCAAATGGCAAGTACAAAATAGGATCAGGAAAAAAAAATTTCATATGATGCAAAACCATAAACGTGATTCATAAAACAGGATAGGTAGAAACAAATTCCCGTTTCATATGTGCACAACAGCGCTATGAGATCAAGCATCAAAGTGACATCCCTATGTCTTGCTCTGACCTAAGCAATAT
The DNA here is from genome assembly GCF_042186555.1 of Aquarana catesbeiana. Lineage (NCBI taxonomy): Eukaryota > Metazoa > Chordata > Amphibia > Anura > Ranidae > Aquarana > Aquarana catesbeiana. The sequence goes on along the minus strand of NC_133331.1, from coordinate 171,935,896 downwards.
TTCTACATTTTGAAAGCATTTTTTTTATATTAGGCTGTTGTTAGTATAAAACCTAAACTGTTGTTGGGTATAAAGTGAAGGCAACTAGAAATTCTTGCACATGCCTGCAGCAGCATGTAAGCACCACTATTACCCCCAAATGTTGGGCCATTCTCAAGGGCACAGCACTCTCCGACACAATGGCCAACAAATTCTGTGAGAGATGGCTAGCAAGTCCCTACATTAACAGGAAGTGGCAATGCTTTGCCCTATAGAAAAGCCCAGCATTTTCCAAAATGGCAGTTGCAGATACATGCATGTACCTCTTTTTATACTGATGGCAGAGTTGCTTTAAGTCACATTATATGCTAAAGTTGTGTTTCACAGTTAGTATTTTCCAAAAAATATGTTCTCTCAAATGTGGTTTCTGTTTTGCCTTTTTAATTGGAGGGTTAGGAAAAATCTACCGTAAGATGTACTCTGCATTTTGTAATATAACAGGCATGCCTTCATTTGAAGCAGGACTGGTTCCCAGCACACAGGAACTGCTGCAGCCGGCTCACCTTGACACCAATTTGGTGAAACATTCGTCCTCGGCCCAGTTTCTAGGGAAAATCATTATCAAGCTTTTCTAACTAGGCTGCTCTGTCATTTTCTGCAGAAGTGGAATAAAAATCCATACTGAAAAAGTAGCAACTCTCACACTATTTTATCTAAACAGTTCTTTATTGCCGAGCAAAGTTAGGTGTAATTCAGGGAGGTCGATTTTTCACTGCTTATTTTTATTTATAAAGAGCGGGGAATGAAAAATGGCTAATTTCTGTAGGCAGCAGGGCTTATTTATCAAGTTCCTAAAGCGAAGCAGTGTTGAGGAAATCATTTTCTGCAGAACGCTGTAACATTTTAGGAAGTGCTGGGGCCCGATTTAGCATACAGATTTCCTTTTTTAACCACTTCAGCCCCGGAAGAATTTACCCTCTTCCTAACCAGAGCCCTTTTTTTGCGATTCGGCACTGCGTCGCTTTAACTGACAATTGCACAGTCGTGCGACGTTATACCCGAACAAAATTGACGTCCTTTTTTTCCCACAAATAGAGCTTTCTTTTGGTGGTATTTGATCGCCTCTGCGTTTTTTATTTTTTGCGATATAAACAAAAAAAGAGCGACAATTTTTAAAAAAACTAATTATTTTGTACTTTTTGCTATAATAAATATCCCCATTTTTTTTTTTAAAAAAGCAAATTTTTTCTCAGTTTAGGCCGATATGTATTATTCTACATATTTTTGGTAAAAAAAATTCACAATAAGCGTATATTGATTGGTTTGCACAAAAGTTATAGCGTCTACAAAATAGGGGATAGATTTATAGCATTTTTATTATTATTTATTTTTTTAACTAGTAAAGGCGGCGATCTGCGTTTTTTTTGTGACTGCGACATTATGGCGGACACATCGGACAATTTTGACACATTTTTGGGACCATTGGCATTAATACAGCAACCAATGCTTTAAAAATGCATTGATTACTGTAGAAATGTCACTGGCGGTGAAGGGGTAACACTAGGGGGCGATCTAGGGGTTAACTGTGTTCCCTGGGAGGTGATTCTAACTGAAGGGGGAGGGGACTGACTAGAGGAAGTGACGGATCGTGGTTTCTAGCTAATAGGAACACACGATCTGTTACTCCTGTCAGAACAGGGAAGTGTGTGTTTACACACACTCGTCCCTGTTCTGTGTCTCCTGGTCACGATCGCTCGTGGCCGGCTGTCATCCCGACCGTCGGCCATGAGCATCGGCACCCCCGCTGTGCAGCACGCGCGCCTGCTATCCCGTCTCGCGCAGGGGAGCCAACCTGCCGCAGTATAACTGCGGTGGTTGGACGGGAAGCGGTTAAACGATTGGTCTCATTATCCTATTATAGTATGCTTCCAGTTGTATTGGTGTACTTTAGGCATATCATATGTTGGCCTCTTGTACTGCAGTTTGATTTCAGGTAGGACAAATCCCAGTAGACAGATTGTCTGTGTACTTGCATAGCTAATGATGGCACCTATTTTATTTTAGAAATGTTGTTTTTTTTTCATTGGAACACATCCTTTTCACTGAAATAGATATTCAAATAGACATTGTACTTACATTATTATTATTATACAGGATTTATATAGCGCCAACGGTTTGCTCAGCGCTTTACAAAATGAAGACAGACATTATAGTTACAATACAATTTGGTACAAGAGGAATCTGAGGGCCCTGCTTGTTGGAGCTTACAATCAAAGAGGGAGGGTCAAGTGATACAAAAGTTAACAACTGCAGGGGATGAGCTGATGAAGAAGGTAAAAACACGCTCTATTAGTTAGAAGCAGGATAGCCTTCTTTAAACATAAGGGTTTTCAGGGATCATCTAAAGATGGATAGATTAGGAGATAGTCAGACAGATTGGGGTAGGGAGTTTCAAAGGATGGGAGGAGCTCAGGAGAAGTCATGGAGGCGAGCATGGGAGGAGGTGACAAGGGAGCTAGAGGACAGGAAGTCTTGGGAGGACAAAAGAGAGCAGTTTGGATGATATTTTGAGGCTAGGTTAGTGATGTAGCTGAGGGCAGAGTTGGGGATGGCTTTGTAAGTTGTTGTTCTTGATGTGATTGTAGCTGTATTAGTGCAATTGTGACAGAGAAAATTGAGTACTGTCCGTGATACTTTTTTATTTGCAATAACATACAAGTCTTCTATAGTGTTGTCCGGTTGTGAGAAGTGATGTCTCACAGGTGTGCATAAACTGTCTTCTTTATGTTCCTTGATGGTATGTCTGTGCGAATTCATCCCCGCTAAGTTGTTGTTTAGTATTTTGAATTTAATTTGTTGGGTGAGTGGCAGCCTATGGAGGGATTGGCAGAGAGGGTAGCAGACACTGAGCTGTTGGTAAGATGGATGAGTCTGGCAGCAGCATTCATGATGGACATTTTCCATTTCTGTGGTCTTACTTAAACTTTCATGTTACAGCAGTGCATATACCTCCCAACTTTCTGAGATGGGAAAGAGGGACACTCCTTAGTACAAAGTGTGAAGTCAAAGGACACATCCCTGCCACGCTTTTAGTTATGGGGACCATAAAGAATTGATTAGCAAAAAAGAATTGACTAAACCCAAAAATGCTTTTTTTATTTTTCCATCACTGGTTCCTTTACACTGGCTTTTTAAAACAATGTGATAATAAAAAGGTTTGTGTAAAAGGTTTAGTGTAAGTAACATTTTTCATGGTTAAAGCAGAACTAAACGCATTAAACTTACCTCCTCTCTCCATGTCCCTCGCCAGCATCAGCATCTTCTCCCTTCTAGTTCAAACTGTCTAAATGTCTAAATTTAGTGCAAGCTAGTATATGCTGCAGCCTTGGTTGGGGATTGTTGAAATCTGTAGGTCAGATTTATAGTTGAGAAGTTGGAGAGGGTTTGTGTATGCTGTGTGAGTTTCATACAGGGTGAGAAAATTTTTTTACTTTTTATAGGGTGCATCAAGCACAAATGGTGTGTTTATTGTCTATCTCTGCTGTTCCAGCTGTCAGAACAGAGAAATGCAGTGTACAGAATGCAAAAAACATCTGTCATTAGATCAGAACTTATGGGCTCAGCAGGTGCATGCCTGGTTGGATTCCTTTCAGCTCTGTAGAACCTAATGTCCAGAGATACACATGGTGCTAAGGTAAATTGAATAGTAATACCTTAAATTATTTACTGATGGAGAGAAAAGGTGTTGGTTTTAGATCAGCATTTTGTAATAGCAATAAAGTCTATATTTTATATACACGTGTTCGGAATAATGTAAATGTTTGATAGATTATGTGCTGATGGTTGAACACCTCTATGGCACAATATAGATACACGTGGTTGTTAAACAATGCTTAAAAAATGTGTGTAGCTTAATCTTTATTTTTATTTTGGATAAAGGAATAACACCACCCCCACCATGTAGATAATATCAGGTCTTTGTTGGGCCCAAAATGGCCTTGGATTGGCAGCTCTCCACAAAGCAGGAGTCCTCCAAATCAAAGGGGTCACCAGGCATGAGTGGTCTAAGTATATTTGAACCAGAAGCCAAACACAAGTGATATTAGTCCATGCATGCATTTTATTCTTACATAATCAGAGCTTTACCATCTATGGCATTATAGACTGCACGGGAGATCTCTATTACACAGTTGTCCGCATTACACGGCCTTTTGCCCCCAAAATGTGTGTTGGCGCGCCTTCCAGTTTATTTATATATATATATATATATATATATAGTACATTGTTTATTTTTGCTAAGAGGAAATCTCTAGGGGAGCAGAATTTCCTTATAACCAACCGTCTTTGGAGTAGGTGTCCCATTAGAAGATTTTCCCTCAACGCTAGTTCCGCTGACAACTCTAAAATTTTGGATTTCCTTTCACGATTTTGTCTCAGAGAAAGTGAATCTAGCTAGTGAGGACAAACAGCAATAAAAACTTCACAGGGATTTAATCAGGTTTCTGGCCCCAGTTGCACTATCAATGATCCAACGGAGACACAACCTCCTGCCCTTTCCTCCATTGAGAAAAGCTCCTTTACACTTCATGCAACACGATCTGTGAATGGAGGACAATCAGACCAGTCACATGATTCTCTCCTCCATATACAGAACATGTTACAGGCAGTGTAATCTGTAATGGAACTTTTTTAAGTGGAGGAGGGGCATGTCCTCATCAGATCACCTTTAGTGCAGCTAAGCCTGGAGATGCAAAGCTATGTACTGTATATTAATACCATCCTGCAACTACGTAAAGGAAGTACAAGACTGTTGTGTATACCTATGCAGTACAGAAGTCGATGGGTTTGAGGTTTAAGACCTTGCCTACTAGACCCTAAAAGGTGCCCTAAAAAAGTGCACTTATGACCATGTTAAAGTACTCCTCTGAGCTATCTTAATGACTTTGTGAACACCTCTATAGCTCAGTATATACATACATGTGGTTTGCCAATAATAACTAATGGTATCCAGCAGTCATGTGTTCCAATATAAAGCAGTACCAATATAAGGCAGTAGTGCTAACTACTACAATCATTTCAATGGTGATGTTACTCCCAGTAACCAGCAAATTCTAGCTGTCAATTTTCCTTAACAGATTGGCACTTGTTTTCGACAGGATTTCTCTTATCCTCCATGTTTATGGCATATCTTCGAAATAGTAAATGCTTAGGAATAGATTTAGCTTAGCCCCATAACATGGTAAATAAAAGGATAAAAATGATTTATACTTGAAGTGAAAAGGGACAGAATCATTGCCAGTTTGGATTTTATTCAGAGTAAAGGCATTGTTTTTCCTGTCGAGCGTCCTGTAAGCAAATTTATTGCCTGAGATCTTTTCAAGTGCAGATAAGCAGTTTTTTTTTGCCTGACTTTATTATAAAGATGATTTCATACATTTGCATTCTTGTGACTCTCAAGTTCTCCCAACAGATGGAATTAATTAAAGTAAAATAGAAAGAAAAAAATAGATAAAACACACTGTGCTTGATGACCCTGCAAGAGCTGTTTTACTATGGGATTTCTGCTTGTTTTTCAGCGAGGTACCAGCAAGAGCTCTGTTTTATCTAGAGTTTGATGAGCCTCCTACTTTAATGTCACAAGGAGCGCAGATTTCTCACTCATCTTTTTGTTTGTCTTTATTCAGTGTGATATTGAGTCCCTCCTGTTATCCTGTTTGCACTCTGGACAGCATTTCCTTGCTGCCAGCCCTAATTAATCTTTTGGGCTGTGGACAGCCAGGCGATGAGTGCATTCAAGTTCAGCTCTGCCAGTTGCCAACAATCCATCAGTTTCGGGACTACTGCCATACTAGCCCACTCAGTGTTCATATGGTCCAGGGCTAAGGAGGGCTTAGAACAAACACTGGTTTGCTCAATACATTATAAGCCCTCAACCTTGCCCACATGAAGACTTCACTATGACCTAGTTCAGGCAGCCGATGTTGTGTACTAATTTTGATACCTACTACTAATCTGTAATGAAAAAGATACAGTCTCTGATGGAAACAGGTGGCATATACTGGCTCAAGCGGTACTTTTTAATGGGACGAAGCTTTGCATTGTATATCTCTTCGAGAAGGCATTTTGCTGTTGGGTGGGCAGCAATGCCCTTTTGTACCTTAGCTTCAATTTATGAAAATTTTGGATGTTGCCTTGCTTGTAAATATACAAATAAATGACATTGTGTTAAAACTGTATTCTTACATGTGAAAGTGTTTGTAAAGGAAAAAAACTCTTTTTTCTGAATATAATAAAGAAGGGTTAGACCCTCTATCTGATTTTTATTGCTGTCTTTGCCCACTGAATAGATTTAGGCTGGCCATACATGGTGCAAATTTCTTTCCTGCAACCACGGGTTGTAGGAAAGAAATTTGCACGATTCCCCCATCAACACAGACAGTGCTAACAGGGGAAGCCCTCCAGCCTGGCTATTAATGGTTTGAATGGCGCATGGCTGGCCTAACCCTCACTATTTGTCCTGATGGCCATTAAGTAATAAAGTGAGGGGAAATTTAAAAATCTGGAGTTGTCATAAGAAGCGAACACGAGGGGAGATAACTACTCACTTTGGAGAAATGCTGTTCCAAATTGTATTTTTTTATTTTACTTGCTATAGCAGGGAGCTATTGGAAATACGTTGAAATAAATGTAACCCACTTGTTTACGATGGGGGATGAGAACGCAACAGTCCTGTGGGAGGGTGCCCCACATCAACACTGACTGTGTTGATGGGTGAATCGAGCTGAAGAAAATTGCACCATCTATGGCCTGCTTTCGTCTTATTATATCTTATGAGACCTTCTTGCAGCACACAAGCAGACATTCCAGAGAATGAACCACATCTTAAGGTTTGGGCAACACTTTAGGTGGGGGGCCTCACTGGTCTTTAACCAAGAAAGTCATGCATACAGTGTCAGCAGTGATATAACATAAGGGCTCATGCACATGACCTCAAGGGGCCGTACAGTGTGTATAAGCGTCCATAACCTCCGTAAAATCTTCTCCAGGACCCGCAGCTGCTACATACAACTTACATACATAGACAGCAATTACAAGATGCAGCTGTACATGGGTATGTGGAGGTATTTTCATAAAAAAAGAATTGTATGCTATAAACACAGACTTTCGTCGTATAGGGCATATGTTCGTGCACGTACTTTATGCAAGTATGGGCGCATAGAGCCACATCTTGTAATTGCTGTCTATGGGCGGCTGTCTGTAGCAGCTGTGGGTCCCAGGGTAGTTTTAATGGTAGTTCTGGATTGTCATGCATGCTGCACCCCCTTGTGGCTATGTACATGAGCCCTTTTAGAGCTTTTCAAATAATCATTGATAAAAATAAAATAAAAAATAGAAATATTCTCCATAGGATGTTAAGGAAAGTCTCTCAGATGGGAAACACAACAAAAAAAGGGTTTAACCATTACCAACTCCTCAAATAAGAAAACAAAGTTTAGGTGTAGTTGCCAGAAATAGAAGATCCACTTTCACTGAGCACTGTTTAAAACGCCACCGTGACTATTGTAATGACAGCACTGTTTTAAAATTGCACCTTGGATTTACATGGTTAAAACTAAAGCTTACATTTAAAGCAAGCCTGTCACATAAAATAATGTTTAAGCTGAAAGCAAAACTTAAAAGCAGGCGCAAAGAAGTATGACTAAGCACTGTTAAGTGTGGAACGCGTCAGTTCGTTTGTCCCATTTTTTTGCTGTGGCTTGTATTTGTTGGACTTTTTATTAATAAAGGCTATATTCCGGAGTGCGGCTGTCCAGAACTTCTTTTTTGCCTCAAGTTGCTATATGCTTAGCCGGCACCTGGTGTTCCAGTTCCGAGGAGAGTCTCATATCCACATTTCCACCTGGAGCGGTAATCCCCTGGTCCTAATTTTCCTGGATTATACATTTAAAGCAAGCCTGTCACATAAAATAATTTTTAAGCTGAAAGCAAAACTTAAAAGTAGGCGCAAAGAAGTACCTGAACTCACCTTAGTCTGCATGAATGCTCAGTGCCTCAAAACTCAGGGTGCTTTCCTTTGCAGATGGCACATCCTCCCCCATATTTTTTAAAACATTTGCAGTCAGCCTCACTATCCAGCACTGCAGACAGGGTGTGCCGGTACTCCTATTTCTTAGCTGGTAATCAGCAGCGGCATATTGAGTGCCATGCGTTATGGGACTTTGGGGGGCACGCAGGAAGATAAATTTATGTGCAGTCGGCTCTTGTGCTTGCATTTGGTCAGCTTCAATAGTATTTTTTTTCATGCGACAAGTTTGCTTTAAAGTACTTATCTTCGCTGATAGTTCTTAAAATGAAAGATTATATCTATACATATCTGTCTCTATTGATTTATCCATTAACTTGCTGGAGTGTATGCCATTTTCATTAGTGCTAATTAAAGATCTACAATTACGATCTAATAGTTTTGACAGTGTTTTGCATGGTGACTACAAAAGCAATGTTTAACTAAACCCTACAGTGTCTCAAAGGCAATGCAGCCCCTTCACAGGGCCTAAATAGGTTTTCATATGCATTGCTACCATCTGTTTAGAAGTCCCTGGGTACTTAAATCAGGGAAACAAATTAACTGCGTATAAGAGGGAAAAACATACTTAAATGTCCATTGGCTAACAACTGTTTATTCTTGGTGTATTCCTTAAGGCAAAATAGGAGAACCACAGATACTGGTAGCAAAAACAGAGCATATAGAAGCCGATTTCTCATTTTGGATGACAACATCAGGCATCAGTGGTAAATCAAAGTTAAACAATGGGGAAGGAATCTGTTTCGTGTTTTGGAGGAATAATGATCTCAGAGCTGATACCATGCTGCAAACAAGTTCATATTTTTATCAGGTTTTTAAAAACTGTCTGTAGTAGAGCTGCACAATTAATCCTTAAAAAATCGTGATCTCGATTCACCTCCCCTGACGATCTCTCCTGCTGAGTTTGACGATTCTTTCATATAAACAAGTGGAGAGATTATCTGCTCACTCAGCTGTCAAAAGAAAACATCCAGGCATTCTGCCAAGTTTAGAACTTGAAACATTGTATCTAACTTCCTTCTTAGATCAAAGGGATAAACTTCTCTGTGTAAACAAATAACCTGGGCAGTCTGCCAAGCTTTAAACAACGTGTAAATGCAGGAAGTTTAACCACTTAAAGTCTAAATCTTTTTCTGACACTTCTTAAGTTAAAATCAATATTTTTTGCTAAAAAAAATTACTTGGAACCCCCAAACATTAGAGATAAAATATATATATATATATATTTTCTAATATGGAATAAAATGGCAATTGCTGCAATATTTTATGTCGCACTGTATTTGCCCAGCGGTCTTTCAAATGCAATTTTTTGGGAAAAAATACACTTCAATAAATAAAAAAAAAAGAAACAGTAAAGTTAGCGCAATTTTTTTTGTTTTAATGTGAAAGATGATGTTACGCCGCGAGAATCGTGAGAGAATCGTGATCTATCCTCTAAGCAAAAAAATCGTGATTCTCATTTTAGCCAGAATCGTGCAGCTCTAGTCTGTAGTAACAGTGCTGCTCCATGTTGTGGTTTGGGAAGGGTTATTTGGCACAGAGAATTCTCACCTAGGCAGACTGAGGTGCTTGTTTTATATGGAGGAGATTGGATTGTCCGTTTTCTCCAGGATTAGTACAGTAAGTCTTGGATTGGGTCCTGGAGCCTGGAGACTTTGTAGAGTGTTGGGTGGGATGAAGACTCCTACTTTGTATCCACATTTTGCCCACAACCAATATTCTGGTGGTGCAGGTGTGCAGAGCCCTTTTCCCAGATAGCAAGCAATTGTGCTGCAAGTTTGAAAATGACTTGCTAAGCTATTGCTACACTTGCCAGGCTTCACAAATGTGTTGCACAATTGCAGCAAGTCAGCATTGCATGACTCCCGATCAACTTGCTTTGCAAACATTCTGCAAGTCTGCTGCAAGTTCTGGGTCAGTTATGTTGTGCAATAGTCATCCCATCACATGGGTCACTGTGGATGAATTTTCATGCTGTAGACTTGCAGAGCTCTTGCTGTAGATTCACCACTGCAACTTTGCTCTTGCTAGAGACTTGCCACGCAAATTTGCTACAAATTGGAAAAGTGTCAGCTAGAATTTGTGCTTAAAGTGCTCTGCAAGTGTCCAACTTGTCAGTGAAAATGTGCAGCAAGTTAACAGACTTACAATTCAACACTGCCACAAATTTGTGGCAAGTTATCCATGCTATCTGGGTTAGTATGGGTATTGACTACTGTTCAAGCCTTCCCTCCCCCAGTAGTTCTGGCTACAAGGAAGCAGCAAGTGTGTATACACAGTAGTGGTGCATTTGCCTGTGTATTGACCAGGCCGATGTCTGAGTTTCGTTTGGCATGGAAACAGACACATGGCATGAATATACTTGGACTGCCAGGAGGCTGAAAGGGTTTCTATTGTTTGGTGTGATGTTGAAACCCCTACAGGAGACACCCTGATGTATAGGGAGTTTACATTTTTAATAAAATGGGCAGAAAAATGGTAAATAAAGCTGGTGACTAGACTAATTCCTTGAATTGGCTATCCTTGAGCTCAATCCTTGTCACCCAAATTATCCAGGATCCTTGACCTAGTGTCACATGGACAGGGAGTAGGGTTATATCTTCCCAATGTAGTCACAGACAGCAGTAAAAACTCATCAGAGGTCCTAACCCCTTCCTGTTCTGTCCAAAAGAAAGAAAAAAAAATTACTGGGGTAGCTTATGTAGGGTGAAGGAGCAACATGTTTCAGTTTCTGTTGGGGTTTGTCTTAGGGAATGTGGTTCAGATGTACGAGGTGCCCGACTTAGCAAAAAAAAGTGGAAGGCTTCAAGAAAAATTTGTAAGCTAAAAAGAAACCCCCGAGTGACAAGTTTTAGGCCGGGTTCACATATGTATGGCCGCTGGTTCATGCCTGGGGTCCGGTGCGTGTCTGTTCACCGGGTCAGGTGCGAATCGGGTCCGAATTTTTGCCTGAATTCGCACCTAAATCAAACCCAAGCACGCACAGGACCCTTTTTCAATCTGGAATGCGGCCTCCCCAGACGTGTAAACCGGCTCCATTGCGGGCCGGTCACACTCGCCTGTCATGCGAATTGGATGCGAGGAAACCCACATCCAATTTGCATATGTGTAAACCCAGCCTTAGTGCTGCATCCTGGCCAAGAATCCCTGTGTCTCTGGTCTACATCTCTATATATCTGTAAGCTCCTTCGGGCGGATGGCATTGAGGATGTACACACTCGGGAAATATATTATTCAATTTCTACATTCCTTCCAGCAGAAATGCCTTTTATGGGTGTTCCTACCCCTTGCCCCAGCAGAGTGCATATTGCGGTTGACTCTGTGATGGGAAAACTGTATAACCGTTAGACTGGATCTTTCAAAAGATAACTGTCGCTTTTGGCTTTAAAGGGCTTAATAAAGTTTGATAACTATTAATAATAAAATATCTAAAATATAAAAAATGTTACTGGAGTTTGACTTTAAACCTTGAAAATAGTATTATTTTAATTTATTGTATAATGATCTCTAATTTAGTCTGTAACTTTGAAAAGAATAGTGTCATTTTTGAAACCAGAATTGGAACGAAAATACAGATTTATTTTTTTTTTATAATCACAGTTTACAGTACTTCCAGAGTGAAGTAATTAAATTGTTACAATTTCAATGCCAGGTATTGAGAAAACCTTGGCACATTTGTCATTTACATTTTCAGAAATGGGTACCTGTGTTGAATCTACCTTGAATATAATGTCCCGCTGTAGGTAACCTTCCATTCCAAGCTCACCCACGCACATGTCAGGGACAGTGGGATACTCTGCACTCACTTGTTACTTTAGGATTGCGTACAATTGAGAGGATGCTGGGAAAATTTGTCTTAAAATGAAGTCAGGTTGAATATTCTCTGGCAGTCAATGGTAGGGTGATATGGTGACAACAAGTGAAAGAAAGACATAGATAGATGAAGAAATTAGCCTGGAGTTTAATTCATCATTTCCAAAAGAGCAGTTAATGGATTATGACAAATGTCCTGCCGCTTTCTCTTAGTGCCGTGTAAAAACTGGAAATGAAAAGTCAATTTTCCCTAAATGGATTTTAAACGAGCCAGCAAGCGTCTCTGCTCTCATCCTTTTTGATTCTTTAAAGTCAAAATTTTCCTTTTTTTTTCCTGTTCTTTGTAAACAGGAACAAACAATGCACAAGTACCATTATTATTTTCCATTTTATGTGATTTAGATGGTGTAATGTTGCCTCAATTTTCTCCCTCAATAAAACAAAAAGAAAAATATCCTTAATTTATGAGAATTGTGTTTTATTTTAACTGTATTTTTAGTGGAACTGATTTCATTTTATTACTATATTTTCTGCAGTAAGTGACCAAACATGAACTGAAATACAATCAAATAATTTTGTAAGGGGTTGAGGGTAATGAGGTGTGACTTAATGTAAAAAGAAAATGGCAACAGCTTAAAGGAGAGGTATGGACAAAGCTCTTTTTAGCCATACTTCTCCTGTAGGCACTTAGTTCTGCACTCCTATGACCCAGATTCAGATTAGCCCGCTGTCCGCTGACATCACAGAGCCGGTTCAGGCTCTGAAGAGATTCCAACAATATTGCCGCTAAAAAACTTGAGCCAGCTGCTCCCGCCCCATGCTCAGTTTGGTGTTCCAGTGAGCACTGGAGGGGCAGAGCAGAGAGCAGTGACTGACAGCCACCACTGTACTGAGAGCGGACCCAAGAACTGAGCAGTCAATGGTCTTTGATTGCTCAGTCCTTGGTGTAGAGCCAGCTGGGAACACATGCAACATCTAATCGACCTAGGTGAATATGTAGGTTTATTTTATTAAAACCCCACACTTCTTCTTTAAATCAGTTCATTATAAACTTAGAATGTTTGTTTGTTTTACTTGCTGGATTTGGTGCAGAGACACACTGGAAATTTTCCGCTGCCAATGGGCAGCACTGGCCTCTTTTGGGTCTGCTTCTTTTAAAGGCTATCTCTAGGGAAAGAAAAAAATCCCCACCTTCCAAGATTAGATGCTCATTTAGATCTAGTGTACCAGAAAAAGCAATTATGTTTACCCAATTCCCCTGTTCCCAAGCAATCTTTTCTTCTCCCCTACACTCTGGGGGAAGTCCACCACCTATTGTCCTCATCTCCAGTGCACAGCTATGCATCCTGCATTGTACTTGATGACATCAAAGGACTTGCAACCACCAGAGCATATGGGAAAAGAGCCTGTGGTACCTTAGAATTAAATGAGCATTAACCCTCAAGAAAAGCCCCACTGCAAGGGAGGATTTTTGTTTTCTCCTTATACATCCAGGCATACCTGTCCTCAATTTATTAATTGCTATATATGACCTAAGTTGGGAATCCTCTGTCAGAATAGAGTTAGGGACCACACTTCACAGAGAGGCCATGACAAGCATGGTTTCTACATATATTTGCAAAAGTATGCAACTAACACCTCAAATACAAACCATTTTAATGTCAATTGTTGACAATTTGGTATTGTTTTATTCTGTATAGCTATATGTAGCCTATGTCGTTTAGGCATCATTCACACTGGCACGTGTTCACCAATCTAAAAAGTGATTTACTGTGAAGATGCCTGAGCACCTTATGGCATTTTAATCAGTGGCCTTCAGAGAGCAATCAACCTGCTCAGAAAACTTGATTAGATCCCGGACGGTAAAGCTGGCTATACATGGACCCAATTCCCCCATTTACATATTTGATGTGGATGGAGGAATCCTCCCCTCTGTGTCATTGTACCTGCTCAGAAAACTTGACTAGATCCCGGACGGTAAAGCTGGCTATACATGGACCCAATTCCTCCATTTACATATTTGATGTGGATGGAGGAATCCTCCCCTCTGTGTCATTGTATTCTGACAGCAGGGAGACTCCCCCACCACCAGAATACACTGATCAGTGCTACAGCCTATTGCCTGTGGTGCTGATCAAGCAAGAAAATAATAACAGGGTGATTGAACAGAAGTCGATTGGTAGATTGACTTCTGTTCAACCACAGTGGCCACACATGGATCAAAACTCAACTGGTCCCTGCTGAACCAGCCAAATTTCAGTCCATGTGTGGCCAGCCTAAGTTTCAGCGCTGGACATTCAGAACTTACAGTGGTGTATGGCATTTATGACTATAATGCAGTGTACACATGAGCGGACTTTACGGCAGACTTGGTCCGGCGGACTGGAGTCCGTCGGATAATTCGATCGTGTGTGGGCTCCAGCAGACTTTTTTTCCCACAAGTTTGATGGACCTAGAAATTAAACATGTTTCAAATCTTTCCGACGGACTCGAGTCCGGTCGAAAAGCCCGCTCATCTGTATTTTAGTCCGACGGACAAAAACCGACGCTAGGGCAGCTATTGGCTACTGACTATGAACGTCCTTGTTTTAGTCCGGTCGTACGTCATCACGTACGAATCCGTCGGACTTTGGTTGATCATGTGTAGGCAAGTCCGTTCATTCGGAAAGTCCGTCGAAAAGTCCGGCAGACCAAGTTTGCCGGAAAGTCCGCTCGTGTGTACGCGGCATAAGAGTTTTGCCAAACACAAACAGATATAGAAAACAATTATAGGTATTTTACTTTTACAAAGCAACTTCTTCTTATTGGAGTTCCTTTTTAAGCTCTCTAAGAACCAATCATTCTGGAATTGGTGGTATTGTTGAAGCTGCCTCTAGGCTTCAGATGGTGGTCAGCCATGTGGACATGATACCTTTGCCGTCGGGCCAGACCACTGCATAAAGTTCTATAGAGCTGATATTTCAGGTCTGTGAGAATCCCAGATAGTGGTCATTTGGACATGAGATTGTCACCTGATTAACTCAAATCTATGTATAGTTTAAAATAAACTTTTGTAAGCTGTTTTCTGGTTGCTTTGGGCTATTGCTGTTGTTTTTCTTTTATTAAACCTTGCAAAATGCTCGAACTGGTGATATTAACCGCTTTTTGCAGTGAATGATTAGGATATGGTCTAGTTCAGTGATAGGCACAGACTTGGGAACCTCCGTGGTCACAAATAATATTGAAGAGAATCCTCATCCATAATTATGGTGTTTTTGATGGAGTTATGCTGCATACACACGGTCGGAATTTCCGTCAAAAAAAGTGTGATGGGAGCTTTTGGTCAGATATTCCGACCGTGTGTATGCTCCATCCAACTTTTTCTGTCTGAATTTCCGCCAGCAAAAGATTGAGATTTGGTTCTTTATTTTTCCAACGGAAAAAGTTCTTGATGGAAATTCCGTTCGTCTGTATGCAATTCCGACGCGCAAAAAAACACGCATGCTCGGAAACAATTCAACGCATGCTCGGAAGCATTTAACTTCATTTTCTCGGCTCGTCGTAGTGTTGTACATCACCGCGTTCTTGACGGTCGAAAGTTCAGAGAACTTTTGTGTGATCGTGTGTATGCAAGCCAAGCTTGAGCGGAATTCCGTCGGAAAAACCATCCAAGTTTTTTCCGAAGGAAATTCCACTCGTGTGTACGGGGTATTCGAGTTTCAGACTGGTAGTGTAAAATAGTATCTCCCTACTGTAACAATAAATGGTTGTAAAACCTTCCACATACCCAGTGAAGTGACTGGCATCCGGTGATACACAGAGATGAAGCAAATGCTCCTACGTTCACTATTTTTTTCTACATGCTTTAAAAGTCTGGAATTTATAATGAGCTGTCAGTAAAAAAGGGGACAGACAGCTGAAATTACACACTGCAGAACTCAGTGAGGAGAGCTCTGAGAGCTGATTGGAGAGAATGGACACCCCCCCCCTTTCCCACAGCTCACAGGTACAGAGCTGAGGCTGCCAATCAGCTGGAGATCCCTCCCCTGTCACCATTTTTCTCTTGGTGTCAGGAAAACTTGTCAGAAGTGATTCATGCTGATAGCAGAGGAATAAAACAGAAGACAGAAATAACACTAGAGTGTGCTTAATGTGCTTTATGTCTGAGGTTTACAGCCACTTTAATGTGATGTGCTGTGAAGTTCAATCTCCTCCCCACACTGTTTGCACTTTTTTAAGTTTGTAAAGGAATCTGTTTATGTTCAATAAAACTGGTTGATATGATGTAGCCCATTTTAACCCGGTGACAACCATTAATAGAACCTGCTGGTAGTTTGTAGTAGTAATGATAGATCTTGACATTTTCATATTTTGTTCTTACTTTGTGTTTCCTTTCCTTTGCAGCAGTGGAGTACAGTGATGTTCTACCGGACTCCTTCCCTTCAGCACCAGCAGAATCTCTACCGCATTTCCTCTTGGAACCAGAAGATGCCTACATAGTAAAGAACAAGCCAGTAGAGCTTGTGTGCAAAGCTAACCCAGCCATACAGATCTACTTTAAATGCAATGGGGAGTGGGTCAATCAGAATGATCACATTACTAAGGAGAGGGTGGATGATCTAACAGGTGAGTATTTTCTGTTTTCCCAAGTAAACATTCTGAATAGCATCTAAAAAACAGAATTGTTAGTCAAGCACTCCTTTTTACTGCAAGTCCAGGCCCTTTATCTTCCTGACCCCCTTTGTACTCTCTAAAATGCCCATACCCCTACTCACCTGCTTAAAAAGTTGGTCACTACCTCATAAGATGCATTCTTCAGCTTCAGTACAGCAACAAATATATTAACAATGATTTAGACTCTATCACACTCATAGGGGTCTATCTATGAAACATTCATTGGACGAATGTCACAGCTTTGTGAAGGCTGGATGAGTTTCCCCAATATTTTATGTACTAGATTCGTTTTTATGATCATCAGCTCCATCCGATGGCCTATCCATGCGGTCTATTTTCCCATTGATGTATTTCAGAAAAGAATACCAGATTTTGGCCATTAGATAAAGTTTGCTATCAGAAATGAATCTAATAAATATGGGGTCATAGGTCCAATCTGTGACATTTCATCCATCTACCAAATTGCTGTAACTTTACCTTGATATAGGAAAAAAAGCAGAATTGTTGTCTAAATGAAACAAGTAAAGAGTTAATATAATCTAACACACGTGCACTGGGATTAACTGGAACATTCACAGCAACAAAAGTCCATGTCAGGAAACAAGTCTCCAAGGTATCTACATCTTTCAAGGGAATAGTTGTGCATGGCTTCAATTAATATGGCTAAACGTTTAGTAAAACATGCAGTTGTAAAGAAAAAAAAAAGGTGCCAAATGCTAAAGCAGTGCTAATTGGTGGTATGATATGTAGTCCCACTTGTGACTGCTATGTCTAGCGAGTTTTGTTTCTATCCAAAAAGTCACCTGTAACTAAAATGTTCACCACTTAAAGTCGGTTCCTCCTTCCTTCCCTTGTCAACATGTTAATGAAACTTTTAGACAAAACCCTACATATCATAATTTAGTCCCCATAATTACATCTGACAAAAACCTAGATAACAAAAACTTTTCCACTTTGAGACAAAATGTAGAAATCCCATTAACCTACACCTACCTATCGATGCTGATCGGTGGAGGCCCATCTGCTCACCACTGCTGAAGCTACCACCTTGGCAATCCAGCCTTGGAAGGCAGGGCTGCATTGTGCTGGAGAAAGCCAGGCAGATCAAGGCTTTGGTATCGGAGCTGCGCAGTAGTGATGCTGTCCAGTTATGTGCAGGGAGACCCCCACCAGCCAGCAGCAGGGAGCGTGTTGAGTTTTTTTTTTTTTCTTTCTTTCTTGAAAGTAGAGAACCATAAAGAAACATGTCTTCATTTTTTCTGCATCGCAGTGGATGGCACCACATCACCGCACAGCAGCACAACATACTGTACTCCTGTGCAGTGACACGAATGAAGTGTCACTGTGTGACACTTCAGATAAAGTTGAGAAAAGAAAACAAGCTGAAACACGCATCATACTTCTCTCTGCCAGAGCTGACACTGCTCTAGCTTGAATGCTAAAATGCTGCATTTTACTGTGCAGGCTAGTGTGAATGTATCCTAAATGTTAAAGTACTATCAAAATAACTTGGATAGTGTGAGGAAGGGTTAGAACCTCTGTCAGGTTATTAAATGCGATCTGTGTCCCCACTAAGTAGATATTTCCCTTTTTGTTCCATCTGACATGAATCACCAAACATAACTTTGGGCTGCAGCTTTTTCTTTGAGGAACCTAATACCTTATACCGAACCCTCTCTTTATTTTAGGGAAAGCTACCCTTTAAAACTGAGTTAGCAGATATTTTTATATTTACTATATATCAGCCCATATATCACAGTGTCATTTCCTGCCATTTGACATATTGCCACATGCATGGTGTTTTGTTGGCTGCTCATTAGGAAGCACTTTAAATGTTAACATTCAAAATCCTCTTTCAGGTCTTATGGTTCGGGAGGTCCAAATCGAAGTGTCCAGGCAGCAGGTAGAAGAACTGTTTGGTTTGGAGGATTACTGGTGTCAGTGCGTGGCATGGAGCTCAGCTGGAACCACCAAGAGCCGTCGGTCCTATGTCCGAATAGCCTGTAAGTTTAATCCATGTATAGTTAGTTCTACTAGAGAACGGTTTGTTTAGGTCTAGGATAATCACTGTTATTGTAATGGCGGTTGCCAGCTATGTTGACAACATTGCCATCTTGTGGTGATATTTGCAAAGTTCAGCCTTGCAGCTGATTCATTTCTAAATCAGTAGTGAAGCTATACATTTAATAGTTCTAAAGACCAAAGATAGTATTGACTTTTTATATTTACACAATTTTTGCATATCATTTAAATATATAATGACATCTCATTCAAACAGGTTAATTATATAAAATATTCCTGTTTTTATCTACAAGTATTCCACTCTTAGTTTATATAGTACAGTATATATTTCCTATAAGTTCATTTATATATATATTTTTTTCATATTCACAGATCTGAGAAAGAACTTTGACCAGGAACCGTTGGGTAAAGAAGTACCTCTTGAACAAGAAGTGTTACTTCAGTGTCGTCCACCAGAAGGCATTCCACCTGCTGAGGTATGATATCTCTGTTTTATTGTGTTTTTAGATTTATTTAGCTCTGATATATATACCAATGGTTTGCTCATGAACTTCTTCTCTGCTGATCTCCCAGCAGTCGTATCTTGTTTTGTAAATTATAATTGCTGACCTTTTCAATTCTAAAAAGGAGCTAGCTTGTCAGAAGGTAATATAGCTTTGTGCTTTGTTTTACATTATAGAATGCGTATAAGTCTATAAGAAAGCTGGTGGTGGTCCTGTATTTAGGATGTTTTGAACATATCAAATTTGAGCATATAGCCAGCTACAAAAAAAAAAATTGGCTGCAATTTTGGCAATAGTCGCTTCTCAAATGGGAAAGTTTGGCTGTTATATTAAAGCGGTAGTAAACCACTGTGTTTTATTATTTTTTTTTTTTTGCAACCTGCAAGGTAAAGCCATAATGTGCTAGTATGCACATTATGTGAAACCTACCTTAGAACAAAGCCTTTCAGTGGCCCACTGTCACTGCTGACGAGGCTTTCAGCTTCACCCGGTCTTCCTTCCAGGATCACAGACTCCAGCTGTGTAAGTGTCCGGAGGCGTGATGACGTCACTTCCGCACATACGCGCAGGAGCCACCATTTACGGCACAGGACTCTGAAGGAATGACCTGGGTGGCTGTTCCTTCAGATCGCATGCGCCGCTGACATCACTGGCTGCATGGACAGTAAAATCTCCTTTACCTATAGGAAAAAATGATGCATGAGAGTTTACTACCACTTTAAAAGCAGATAGCCGACAAATGATGAAAATAATGTCGCTATCCTACAGAACCTACCACCTGCAAAGCCTTGGCAGATAAATAACAGCAAAGATAAGAAAGATAAACGAGCCATATCCAGGTGAGCAGCTACTTTAGTTTTGATATGATGTGTATTTTATTAAGTGATTCATTTTGATTAATCAATTCACAATGCTTGCCCATTTTTTTACTGCTCAGTAGAATTATTTGTATGCAGCCACAAATGAGTTATTCTATGATCTAATTGCACTGCTTTTTTTCACAGCTATTAATTTACTAAGAGTTTGACAGAACACGTTTACACAATGTTCTTCCAGTGTTCTAAAAAAAAAAAAAACAGCCAATAGACATTTGTTGCTAAATTGCCTCTAAAGTGAACCTGTGCTTGGAGCTTACACAGGGTTGAGAGCTTTCTCCCCCCAGTTGCCAAGCACAAGCGCTGACACCCCAGGGAAAAAAATTACATGCCCCCCCCCCAATACCAAGAGGAGAAAAGATCAAATATATTTCTCATTGCCTCTGGATGTGGAGCAAAGCGTCAGGACTGCAAGCGGAAGATGAATAAAGAGAAGATGTCATAAGAGAATAAGGGAGATTGCAATTGCTGAACTTTTCTTTACATTATCCTAGTTTCCTGGTGGACATGATGCCTTCAATGCTGTCTAAGTCACAGACCCCAAACATATATTGATAGAAAGAATACAGCATGCTTGTTACAGGTCTATGACTTCAAATTACTTAAAGTAGAACTACAGGTAAAACTTTTTTTTTCATTTTGGATAGAGTAAGGGAGTGTTATAACCCCTGTCAGATTTTTTTTTTGCTATCTGTGCTATCTTTGGGGAGATTTAACTTCACTTCCTGTCCCATAGCCAAAATAGGAAGTGAGAGAATATCCATGCAAATTCAGGGAATCCCTTGGGCCCCCCAGGTCACCATAACTAGTGTCTCCATTGGAAGACTTCTCTATTACTTTTCTGGGGGCAACTCAAAATTTGGGATTCTCTTTTACTTTCACTTTCAATGATAATGGTAAACAGGACTAATAGAGAAGGTGAATCGCCCTAATGGAGGCACAGACCACAATAACAACTGCTGGGTGTTTTAATCACTCTCCTTTAGTTTCACTTTCAGTCAAACAGAAACCAGTGTTTTCAGAAGCTCAGATATATTTCAACTAAAATTTCTAAGAATACTTTTTTTAAAAAATATGGCATGGTCTCTGATGTAGGAACAGTCATTCACCATATTTTATTTTAAGTCTGGTGAAATATTCCATAGTAAATGTTTCAAATTACCCTGACATAAATGGATGCATTGTTGAGGGGCAACTTGTAAAAAAAAAAATACACAAAGCTTTTGTCCAAAATTCTTCTAAACCCAGCATCAAGCCCTCCTTTTGAGGGGACGCCCCCACTCTATAGAGTGGGGGGAAGGCTGCTGCACTCTGCGGACATTTGGAGAACAATAATTAAGGACGAATGAGTCACCTCAATTATATCTCACGGTTACAAGCTGGAGTTGCGTTCCCCCTCAGAGGTTTTTAAGATCCAGCGTTCCCTCGGATCCCCCAAAAATCAACTTATTGCTTCAGGCACTACATCATCTAGTGCATCAAGGAGTGATTGTAGAGGTTCCGGTATCCGAAAGGGGCAGAGGGTTTTACTCAAACCTGTTTACGGTTCAGAAACCAAACGGGGACACAAGGCCCATTTTGGACCTAAGATCACTGAACAAGTATCTACTGATACAGTCCTTTCGGATGGAGTCTGTCCTTATATAAAGGATGCGTATTTACACATTCCTATGTTTTAACCTCATCAGAGGTTCCTATGTTTTGCAGTAGAGGAACGTCATTTTCAGTTTGTGGCTCTACCCTTCAGGCTTGCTACTGCTCAGAAAATGTTCAGAAAGGTCCTAGCACCAGCACTGGGTCTTTTAAGGGCCCAAGGGAGCCTAGTGCTCGGGTATCTGGATGACCCCCTGCTCAGAGATCACTCATTACAGGCTCTAGAACAGAGCATTATATGCACAGTGCGGTATTTGAAAAGCTTAGGCTGGATCATATATACCGAAAAGTCAGCCCTGAAACCAGCTCAAAGTCTAAAGTATTTAGGTCTGATCCTAGATACGGTTCAAGCAAGAGTATTCTTGCCACATGTAAGGATCTGTGTCCTGAAGGTGCAGGTGCGCCAGATAAGGGGCTCCAGACAACCCTCTATTCGGCTCTCTATAAGTCTTCTAGGAAGGATGGTATCCTCTTTCGAAGCAGTGCCCTATGCCCAGTTCCATTCCAGGCCTTTACAATAAGACATCTTGTTGGCCTGGAACAGAAGAGGATAAGCCCTGGATTATCCAATGTGCTTATCTCCTCAGGCACGCTTAAGCCTAAACTGGTGGTTGCAGGATCAGAAACTGCGAAAGGGAAAACTTGGAGAGTACTGACTACAGATGCCAGTGTCTCAGGCTGGGGAGCAACCCTAGAAGGGCTCAGAGCTCAGGAGAAATGGTCAGGGACAGAACAGATCCTGCCCATCAACATTCTGGAATTACGGGCAGTACATCTGGCCCTACGGTCCTGGATGGTGGAGCTTCAGGGACCGCCCTATCTGGGTTCAGTCCGACAATGCCTCTGCAGTGGCCTATATAAACCACCAAGGCGGTACCAAGAGAAGTTCAGCTCTGAAGGAGGTGAACCCCATACTAGCCTGGGCAGAGGGACATGTGCCGATTATATCGGCAGCCCATATCCCGGGAGTAGAGAATGGGAAGACAGATTATCTCAGCTGCCAGCAGATCTGCCTGGGGGGAATGGTTCCTACACCTAGGGGTAATCCAGGAAATTTGCCAGCGTTGGGGATGGCCAGAGGTCAACCCATTGGCATCCGGGTTCAACAACAAGCTACAGCAATTTGTGTCCCGAACAAGGGATCCTCTGGCAATCGGAACAGATGGTTCCATGGAGCCAGTACTCCCTGGTTTATACTTTCCCTCCGATCCCTCTCCTTCCACATTTGTTGCACAGGATTCGGAAAGAGGGGGTTCCAGTCATTCTGGTGGCACCAGCCTGGCCCAGAAGGCCCTGGTTCCCGGAGATTGTGAGACTGACAATAGACGGGCAATGGACGCTTCCACGTCGCCCTGATCTACTGTCTCAAGGTCCTATATTCCACTCCAATTTATAGTCTCTATATTTGACAGCATGGCTATTGAAGCCAGGGTGCTGAAGGACAGTGGCATCTCGGGACCAGTATTGTCTACCCTAGTGAATGCTAGAAAAGCCTTCACTAGGGAAATTTTTCATAAGGTCTGGAAGACTTATATTGCTTGGTGTGAAGCCAGAAAATGCCAGAAAATATGTTTGGGAGAATTCTCTTTTCTACAGTCAGCTGTGGAAATCAAATTGGCTTTGAGTACAATCAGAGGTCAAGTTTTTTACCGATCAGTATTCTTCCAAAGGCCTTTAGCCTCCCATTCACTGATTCAAACCTTTATGCTGGGGGTAACTTGCTTGTTTCCCCCCATTAGGTCACCTATGTGCCCCTGGGACTTGAACTTGGTGTTGTCTGTGTTACAGAAACAATCATTTGAACCTATCAAGGAAATTCCATTAGACTTGCTGTCACGCAAGCTAGCCTTCCTGATGGCCATCGCCTCGGCTAGAAGGGTGTCGGAGTTGGAGGCACTTTAGTGCAGGGAACTATACTTGATCCTTCACCACAACAGGATCGTGTTACGACCTGTTTCATCCTTTTCGCCAAAAGTGGTGTCGGCCTTTCATTTAAATCAGGACATTATTTTGCCTTCTTTATTCTCTCAGCCTCGCTCGGCAGAAGAGAGACAACTGCACTCATTGGAAGTTGTCCGTGCAGTCAAGGTTTATTTGTCTAGATCTGCGGAGATCTGAGGATCAGACTCGTTTTTTGTTTTACCAAAAGGACCTAAGAAGGGGCAGGCAGCTTCCAAGGCTTCCATTGCCAATTGGGTCCGTCAATTGATCATTCAGGCCTACGGTCTGAAACATAAAGCTCCATCCTTTAGGGTGAGAGCTCATTCTACCAGGGGTGTAGGAACATCTTGGGCTTTTTGCCATCAGGTATCTGTTACTCAGATTTGTAAAGCTGCTACCTGGTATCCAGTGCATACGTTCACAAAATTTTATCAAGTGGATGTTCAAGCAGCCGAGGATTCAGCTTTCGGCTGCAGTGTACTGTGGGCTGCCGTATAAGTTCTGATGGCTATTGTTTGGCAGGGTGCCTCCCTCCCCTCAAGGCTATTGCTCTGGGACGTCCCAGTAGGTAATGAATTTTAGCCTGACTCTGTGTCCCATGATGTATGAAAAAGAAAATAGGATTTTTTAGTCATACTTACCTGTAAAATCCTTTTCTTTGAGTACATCATGGGACACAGAGTGCTTCCTGTGTGGGAGGGGTTATATAGGGGATCACTTCCTGTCTAAGACCTTTGGTCTACCAGTGTCTATTCACCTGGAAATTGAGTATAACCCAGCAGGTAATGAATATTAGCCTGACTCTGTGTCCCACAATGTACTCAAAGAAAAGTATGACGAAAAAATCCTATTTTATGTTATTATTGGTTTATATTTTGTATAAATAAAGCTTTATTTTTTTTATGGAAACAGAATTATTATTTTGTGGTGCCTCAAAAGTCCTGCCTCTTAAAAATGTTTGCTCCTATAGATATAGTAATACTGGGGATTTGGCACAGTTGAGAGCCAATTCAATTATTGGTTATAGTGAAAATGGAAGAATAGTCCGTAGGGCAGGCAATCCACTTAGATATTATACAGTGCACAGTTATTGTATCATTGGCAAAAGTTCCGCTTCACACCAGTCCTAGAAGTAAGCAGTCTCCAGATGTATATAACAGGAAGGTTACCAGCACCTACCCAATCCACATATAGTAAAAATTAGTACCTAAGTCATATTGGGCTCTTTTGCAGCTGGATAGTCTGCACAAATAGTAGATCCACCCTTCATGGAGCCTCACTCCTATTACTGCATTATTTTAAAGTAAATCAAGGTAAAATTTCAAAAGGGAGAATAAGACCTCTTAGTAAAAGCAACTTTAGTTGGGAAGACCTTGAAATTCACATTTTGTGAACTTGCCACTGAATTCCTAAGTCATACAGGAAGGCGATTTCTGATTCAGTCCACATGCATCACATAACTACAGTACGAGTTTTAAGTGAACCTTTACTTCCTTCCTCTCTGGCCTATCTTATGCTGTGTATTTCAATGATGGTGTATCTCTCTTTTCATGTTAAGCTCTGAAACTGCTTAAGAAATTCTAAACCCTTTGTGTAACTGTTAAAACTGAATTTGAGAAGCCATAAGTTTCCTATTTTAAGGGTTATTGCACACCATATATGCATATTTGTCTTCTGTATTGAAAACTGCTCTTAATGGAAAATTAATGTGGATTACTTTGCAACATGTTTAACCTTTTAGAAAAACAGAAATGTAAGGCGCGCACACCTAGTGCATTACCAAAGATAATTTAATAATAACAAATGTTTGTATAAAAGTGGGTACTCACACAATGCAACTGACAAAAGGCCATAAACACAGTGCATGGACATGCACAGAAAACACTGGGCACTTTTATAGGGAATGGCGGAATTAAAAATTGTGTGTCAAAAAGAGCCACGCCCTCAGAGGGGCGGGAAAGAAAAATAAAATAAAAAATGAATAATATATCTATATATATATCTATATAGATATATATATAGATATATCTCTCTCTCTCTCTCTCTCTCTCTCTCTCTCTCTCTCTCTCTCTATATATATATATATATATATATATATATATATATATATATATATATATAGATATATAATAAATCTAGATCTATAGATATAGAAATAGGTCTATATCTATAGATATAGAAATAGTTGCACTAATCTAAAAAAGACAGAATCCATATCAAAAACCTATATCCAAAACATATCCAAAACTCCATCATAAATACACAAATAAATAAATACTGATAATTTAATTCAAGTCTATGATATATTGCACATTCATTTATATTTAGTCAGATGAATACAGGTGTAGGAACACATTAGCAAAAAAGGGATGCAGGATTAATAAATGGGTCAATCCATGTCTCACCTCTACATGCCTGAAGTAGCTGCGGGGGAGGGGGTTGAGCACTCAGAGGTGTCCAAAAACCACACACTAGGATCACCCAGAAGCTTCAGAATTGCCAGGAACGGGGGAAAAACCCCAACAGACGCCACCAGGATCATCCCCGCTGTAGTGCGCTGAACTCCCGATGTCACACAGGCACCCATTTGAAAAAGTCTATTCTTCGAAACATGTCTTGGGCATGGTTACACGGCATTCCATCGCACTGACATTAGATGCCGCTGTCTGAGGAGGACTACACCGATCGGATGGCTGGGCCTTAGAAGGTTGGGTGAGAGATACACCAGTTTACACTTCAGGTCCGCTGTGACCGCGGTGCACCGTTGGATCACTGATCCTGTTGCTTGCTGTGCTTGCTGTGGATTTCTTTTTAAAGGCTTTTATGTTTCAGTTTAAAAGTGAGTGTAACCATTGAAGTGTGTTTGAAGTGATTTTAATAAATCTGTCAAAATGGTATCACGCTATGTGGAGCACTTTATTCATTTTTTCACATATGGAGCTGGCTTGATTGAAGTCACGGTTCATCACATGCAACCCAGGTGTGGTTCAATTGCTGTTTTGCCAAACACGAGAGTGGGAGGCTATACAATCTGGTGAGTGCGCTCTTCAGAGGGAGTGGTGTCACTATCACGGTGGTGTGGTGGAAGAGTAGAAGATTTTTCACAAGAAGATTGAAAAACAACTGTTGAACTTGATCATTCATTTCTTGTAATTTATTATTTATAGTGACACTTTTCACTGGGTGTTAAAGAAATTTCTTTTCATGATAAAATTAATATTTTTCATGACACTATTATTATTAATAATTTATGCATAAGTAGAGGGTCATAGGCATTATACTGCTCTGACCCATTATTTTACACAATTTATATTAGCGCCGCTATCTCTGTCTGTACACGTGTGAGAGGTATTGTTTTGGGGATTTTGATCAGTTTATGTATTTATTTAAGTGGCAGCTTTTTTCACTGTACACTGTGTATGTACACATATTTTGTATTCATTTACACATCTTTTATATAGCTTTGCACTTTTCTTTGGCGCAGTGGAGTAAGAGAGATTCAGGGGCGGTTTATTTGTATATCTCTTGCTACAAACCACACACAGGCACCTTACCAGACCCCAGGGAACCAGCTCAGTGCCAGGGGGAATCCACTTCCTGGAAACTCAGGAAGATGCCTGATGACAAGTGACATCACTTCCGGGGAGGGAGCAGTACAACGGTGTCCCCATGGACATGAATGGGCAAAGATAGAAGGAAAAAAAAAAAAAACTTTTAAAAGAAATTTTTTCAAAAATTACATTAAAAAATAAAAAAAATTCTCTGACAAAACTGGACCACTAGGAAATAGTAAATTAATAAAAATAAAATAAATAAATAAAAAAAAATAAAATTAATTAAAAAAAAAAAGAAAAAAAATTTTTTACTGCCATGAATTTTGCACAACGATAATGATTCCCCAATGTGTAACAATTAATGAAAAGCTCTGAGTACGTGAAAGCCAACCCTACAAAAAATTTTTTAGACCTTGAACTGATGGTGGATGATGAATCATGTATTTTTTCTCGTACCCATTTCAAACCATCAGCAGGTAATTCATACCTTCATGCCCGCAGCAATCGCCACCCCAATGGATCAAAAACGTACCTCTTGGTCAGT
Source organism: Aquarana catesbeiana (assembly GCF_042186555.1). NCBI lineage: Eukaryota > Metazoa > Chordata > Amphibia > Anura > Ranidae > Aquarana > Aquarana catesbeiana. The sequence continues at coordinate 171,908,276 of NC_133331.1, read as the reverse complement.
TTTGCCGGCTCCAAAGGACCTGCTCTCATCTAAAAGATTATGATAAACAGAGCAGTGTACTAAGTAAAACATTTTTGGAAAAGGGCTATGATCCGGCCACCATTGAGGATGCACACACTAAATATAGGCTGAAATACCCTGAGTTCACTGGGAAGGTGAATACCGAGCATGAAGTGGGGCGTGCCAAATACGATGGGAATGGCTCAGTCCAGTAAAATACTGGTACTTGCAGCCATTCTGATGTGACTTTTAACACTGGGTACACAAACAAGGCCTTCCCTATTAAGCAGATCATAGAAAAATATTGGGGGATTCTCCACAAGACCCTTGTTTGACCAATGTTATTCCATAACTCCCAAATGTAAATTTTCCATAGACCCAAGGGGACATATTGCTCCAAGCAGAGTCCGTAAACCAAAAACTGTGGCCAACCAATGTTGGAGCAGTATACTTGACCAAAAGGGTTGCTTTAAGTGTGGTGTCCCCAACTGTGGAGCATGCCGATATGTGTGGCATAGGAAGAAGCAGGTTACAGGTAGTGAAATAGTGAAAAATTGGGCGCAAAAAACCTACAAATCACCCAACATGACGTGAGTATAATATTAGGTGACCACCAATACACCAAAGGTTAAGTGTCAGAACAGTCCAGCACAAATATACATGTAAATAAGACAATATAATGGTTCAAATCTTCTATATATTATTTCTCCAACACCGTGCCTCCTAAAGTGCAGTGTGCTTAAATCTTGAAAGAACCAAAGTGCTTCACCCGAAGTGATATATAAATGTGCTCACCAGATATCTTTGGCCACAAAGTGACCTCCAGGCATATAATAGAGGGGATCCTTCCTCTTTTAGCTAGGACCTTCCAAGCCCCATGCAGCTCGAATCAACTGTTTCCAGAAATTAATCGGACTTCAATTCAATCATGGATGGTAGATAGTAAATTCCTCAAGCTGTTGCACTTTTAAGTGCATATCCACAGCTCCTTTTAATAAAATCTGTGAAGTTTGGCTCCCCAAAAACGAGCCACAGAGAGGCAATATAGTGTAATACCGTCTTTTAATAAAAAGCACTTACATGCATATGTAAGGTACAGCAAATAGCAGCGCAGCTGGAGGATGAGGCAGGGGCCGGTCTGTCACTCGGTATGTGATGCAGGGAGCGCAGCGCGCGTCTCAGCTGAAAGTGGAAGTGGAGAGCTCCTGTATCAAGCGTGTTCAAGCCTCAATTTCGATGCATTTCGTGCTCTAGCGCACTTCATCAGGAAAATGGAGCCGCCGCCATGATACAGAGCCTATATGCTAAGCAAATCAACGCCATTGGTCAGTGGCGATTGTACATTAAATGGAACATAGATTTCCATAAAAATTCCAGATACACAACAAAGACAAGCCTCTGTCTCATCCGTACTGGCCTGAATTGATATGCAATTAATCAACAATTTAAAAACAAATACATTTAATCAGTAAAATATTAAAAATTAAAATGTGAAAAACAACATGAGTCTGAACCCTAAAAACGGCTGGGAAGTCTGAGTACAGAAAAAAAGGAAGTACATATATATGACAATAAACTCATGACTCTCATTTAACATATACCCAATGTCCATACATCTAATTTATTGAATATTATGCTGAACAATTAGTGTACTAATTAATAATGGGAGATGTTTTAAAATTACATTCCGTAAGCACACTACGAAACAGCGCCATCTAGTGGCGCTATTTCATATTTCAGTGCTTATACCTGTTGGTCTGGTAAGGTGCCTGTGTGACATCGGGTGTTCAGCGCACTACAGCGGGGATGATCCTGCTGGCGTCTGTTGGGGTTTTTCCCCCGTTCCTGGCAATTCTGAAGCTTCCGGGTGATCCTAGTGTGTGGTTTTTGGACACCTCTGAGTGCCCAACCCCCTCCCCCGCAGCTACTTCAGGCATGTAAAGGTGAGATATGGTTTGATCCATTTATTAATCCTGCATCCCTTTTTTGCTTTTGTGTTCCTACACCTGTATTCACCTGACTAATTATAAATGAATGTGCAATATATCATGGATTTGAATGAATTATCATTATTTATTTGTGTATTTATGATGGAGTTTTTTGTTTTGGATATAGGTTTTTGATATGGATTCTGTCGTTTTTACATCTATATATATATATATATATATATATATATATATATATATATATATATATATATATATATATATATATATTTATTTATGTATTTTCCCTCGCCCCTTTTGAGGACGTGGTTCTTTTTGACACACAATTTTCAATTCCACCATTCCCTATAAAAGCGCTTGCCCATGGTGTATGAGACTAGCCTAGCTCTGAGGAAGAGGGTGCGCCCCCGAAACGCGTTAGCTGTAACCACGTGTTCTGTGCATGTCCATGCACTGCGTTTATGGCCTTTTGACAGTTGCTTTTTGTGAGTACCCACTTTTATACAAAAATTTCTTATTAATAAATTATCTTTGGTAATGCACTAGGTGTGTGCGCCTTCCATTTCTTTTTTTCTTGTAGTTCCTTTCGGATTACCCCATCTGAGGAAGGCAGCATCCACCTACTTTTGGGATACAATATATACCTTTCACACCACCATTTTATCTGACATCTGTTACTCTTCACCTTGGAAGACCTATTAGCACTGGAAGTCACTGTGTTTTTTTGTATGTTTAACCTTTTAAATCATTTGCAATAATCCCCAAGCTTCTGCAGTTCAAAGATGGCTAATTGCTGTTGATATTTCAGCCAGTGATATATTTTCGTTTTAATTATTTGTCATTTAAACATCCGTCTCTTTTTTTCCCCCGCCTTACTCAATAGGTGGAATGGTTAAAAAACGAAGACATCATTGACCCCACACAAGACACCAATTACCTTATAACAATTGACCACAATCTCATCATTAAGCAGGCCCGGCTCTCGGACACAGCCAACTACACCTGCGTTGCTAAGAATATTGTTGCTAGGCGCAGAAGTACAACAGCGACGGTTATTGTTTATGGTGAGTTTTTATTTCTGTTGGGTGTTCATATAAAAGGCTACTTGCAAGACATTCTGGTTTTTTTATTATTATTACTATGTTTATTACTACAATTACTTTGGCTCTTATTTTTGCTACCGTTATACTTGTTTTTATATGTAATTTGCAATATATGCTTTGTAACAAAACTGTGATAAATGCTTTCTCATTTTGCAAATAGTTTCTGTAGGCATTTCTTTTTACCTGAACTATTTCACCATACAGTTTAGTGAACAGGCTGATTACATACAGTTAGCTGTATTTAATATGGCAGTGCAAATCCCAGTAACCCATAAATACCAGTCTGATTTCATTTACCTGGAGTCACATCTGTGAAAGATAACTTCTGTTTTCTTGCTATGCGCTACAATGATCTTTGACTTTTTAAATACATTTAAAGATGTGTTTATCTGTTAAATAATATTAGAGATGCGCAATCCTTCAGTGGTTGGTCACCTTTTACAACAGTTATTTAAATGGACTTTAAAGCAGAACTTAGTGTTACTAAACCCAAGACCCTGCATTCACTATATTTGGTCTCCCACAGTACACTGAACAAGGAAATACAATTATGTTAGTAAATACAAACTGCTAAATACCTTTCCTCATCTGCAGTATATAGCAGTCTTGTGATTTCTATGAGTGTCTGATTAAAGCTTGTAGGAGGAGTTTTCATCCTACTCTGACTGTTCCATGAGGCTGCAGGACCCCTTACCCTCTGTCTGAACAGTGCTGATTGGCCCTGTGCCGATCACATGCACCCTCCCAAGAAAAAAAAACTCTCTAGCAATACACCCAATGTGCAGAGTGCCCCCAAGGCTCTGTTCTATCGCGAGATGAATTTGGGGACTGTGGAAGAATAGGGAGGATCGGAGAAGACAGGATCAAACAGCCTTTTTTTACACAATACGGAGGATTAACCCCTTAGGTTCCACAGTGAGTATAACAGGCATGCTTTACTGCATATACAGACTGATTTTACTGTTGTGGGTTTAGTAACACTTTAAAGTGATATTAAAGTCTTGTTTTTTTTTATAGCAAACATGTTATACTTACTTGCTTTGTGCAATAGTTTTGCACATAGCAGCCTGGATCCTCCTCTTCGGGTGTCCCAAGCACGCGCTCATGGCCGCTCCCTCCTACCGAGTGCCCCCACAGCAAGCGGCTTGCTATGGGGGGGACCCAAACAGGTGCGCCCCCTAGCAATGGCTCTGTGTGCCTATTTACACAAGAAGCCGCGGCTCGGCCCTGCTTCCTCCATCTCCTGTTTGGCTCACTGGCTGTTATTGACAGCAGCGGGAGCCAATGGCTTCCGCTGCTGCCAAAAGCCAATCAGGAGTGCGAGTCACAGGAGAGCCAAGGCTCTTATGGACAATGCTGGATCGAGAGGGGGCTCAGGTAAGTATTAGGGGGGCTGGGGGGACTGCTCCACACAGGAGGTTTTTTTACCTTCATGTATAGAATGCATGAAGGTAAAAAACCTTGTGCCTTTATAACCATTTTAAGTTTAAAACTGAAAAATTACGGGGGGCGTGGCCTGGAGCGGCATGTAGTAGGACGTGGATAGACAGAGCTCCGCCGGCCATTTATCCTTATGCAAACTCCTGAGACCGCTAAACAGCCAATTTCAACCCACAACATACCACCACCGAACCGGCAACCTACCAGGACCATGTCGCCTACAAAGAAGGCATCTGCGGCGGCTGCAAAGCTGGAACAATATTGCCGGCAAGGCACGGACCCCTCCAGCCAAGATGGCGCCGCTGTGCTGGAAGAGGAGCCTCCCGCCGGAATAGACACAGCGAGGGTGCTGGAGGCGATATCATCATGTCAGGAAGCCATCACAATATGCCAGACTTCCCTCACAGCGCGAATTGAGGAAGTTAAAGTGGACATTTCACTGGTAAGGCAGGATTTCCAGAAGCTAAAGGGCAGAGTCACTGAGGCTGAGACCAGGCTGAGCAATGTGGAGGATTCCCTCCCCCCCTTGCAAAACACAACATCTGAGCTGCAGCACCAAGTGAATCAACTGATTCAGAAGCAAGATGACATTGAGAATCGCCTCAGAAGATGTAACCTCAGATTTGTTGGACTCCCTGAGGGGGCAGAGGGGAAGACCCCCCTATGTTCCTGGAAAACCTACTCTGTGATGCATATGGGAGAGAATCTTTTTCCCCAACATTTGTGGTCGAGCGTGCGCACCGTTTATAGGGCAGACTGCCACCACCTGGATGAGCAGTCCGTCTCCCCCCCCTTCCCTTCTTTTGTTTAGTATCCTGTGATGTTAGAAGACTGCACACTAGCTTCACTTTGAGCAGACCTGTCCCTAAATACACTTACTGTACAGGTGGGTTCCAACGAACATCACAGCCACACACCTCTCTTGGAGACCCCGACAGGCTGCAACCCGTGAGACTCTCACCCTGACACAAGTATAATCCCATCGACGGATTTCCTATAGTCCCCTGTCCTGGCGACACACCTCAGTTACCTACTCTTAACCTGCAAAGTAAGGTCCACATTTGCAACCGATGGAGTGAACTTATGTCTAAAGGTACTCACCAAGGGCGGTGAGTCAAGTCCTGAAATGTGCAACGGTACGCAGCGTATTTTCGCCTCACGTACCACAGTTCACCACCTGAAACGGAGCGTACAGATTCTGGCCGCATTGTATATGCTGCTTAGGATTCCTGAGTTCACCAATTTCCTGAACACAGTGACTGCCACCCAAACGCTGTCAAGATATTACCTTTTCTCCGCAGGTTGGACAATGTTTATGCCCTGTTGGCAGTTCGGGATCGAAGCTCGCACCGGGTTTGGAAGGTGCAGGGCGGGGTGGGGGGTTGGGGATATCAGAATCGTACAAGTTTTATTGTTTTACTCAATGCCTATAATAGGTAATTGTTATCATAATAATCCCATGGTGTCTTTGATAATGGTCATGCAGTGTGATGTATGTGCTAGGACGCTTGGAGGGGGGGGGGGGGGGCCTTAGTTCTGGAGCTCAATACCTCACATTCACATCTAAATGTCTAGTTTGAAATTTACCACGTGGAATATCCACGGACTTGGAGAACCCATAAAGAGGTCGGCGGTGTTTTCACTCCTCAAGAAACAAAGAGCAGACGTGGTGGCTCTGGTAGAAACACACGCTGAAGGTCTTGCACATAGAGTACTTAAGAGGCCATGGATTGGATGGGCGTTCCATTCAACGCACACCACACTCTCAAGGGGAGTCTCACTCCTAATTGCTAAAAACACCCATTTCGAACTCCAGGACTCAGTGATCGACCCATCGGGTAGATATGTTCTTTTAAAAGCTAAAATTTACGGAGACCCGATTCTCCTTATGGCATTCTATGTTCCACCACCATTCAACGCGCTGGGTTTGACTTTATGACTCTGCACCCTAACATCCCGGCTGTATGGCTAGGCGATTTCAGTAACGTATTAGATCCAGCCCTAGACAGACTCAACACCTCAACCGTTGAACCAGTGACATCTCATCCCACAAGATTCGCCAGACTCCTATCAGACTTCAACCTAGTAGATACATGGAGAACCAGAAATCCTACAGATAGACAATTCTCCTGTTTCTCCACGTCACACTGTGCTATGTCACGCATAGACCTTATATTGGTCTCCAAGGTGCTCCTTCCTAGCTTGTCAGACGCAGGCTTCTCCCATAGGTCCCTTTCGGACCACTGTCCCTACTGGGCCATACTTACAGTCCCTCACAACCGCCCTCCGGTGACGTGGAGGCTGAACCCCTTCTGGCTGACTATACTGCCGGAGGAGGATGACCTTTTGACAGAATGGGGAAACTAGTTTTTAATCAATGAAGGCTCTGCTTCGGTCCAGTTGGTGTGGGAAGCCTTTAAGAAACACGCCCGTATGATCCTGACTAATAGAATTAACAAACTTAAAAGAGTGTCGGAGTCGGTAATAGTTAAGGCGGAGGATAGCTTCCGAGACTCAGAAAAAATATTTCTCGAGGCCCCCACCGCAGATAGAGCTGACAACCTTAAACTTTGTTCAAGGGTGCTGACCCAGCTACACTCCGAAAAATCCAAACGAAAACTATTCTTCCATAGACAACGGTCGTTTGAGCACAGGGACCAGGCGGGGAGACTCCTAGCTTATTTAATACACAGCGTAGATAGGCCTCCCGTGGTAATGGAGTTATAGAAACAGAACCGAACAGAGTAACAGACATCTTTAGAGAATTCTTTAGTAAGCTTTACACAGCGACAGCCCCGACAGATACCTCCCCAATGGAAGCATTTCTGGGAGAACTGATAATTCCCCAGCTTTCCGTAGAACAGGTCGAGGAACTAGAGGCCCCATTAACAATAGACGAGATATCCGGAGCCCTGGCGGAACTTCCTGGCTCAAAGTCCCCGGGCTCGGACGGCCTGCCAGTGGAATTTTATTTATTACTTACTCAGAAATACTGATCCCTAGACTACTACAGCTATATGAGGCCATATTTAAAGACTCCACACTGCCAGCGTCAATGAGAGCAGCCACCATAGTATTGATTCCCAAGCCAGGGAAGGATCCATTCATTCCCGAGTCATACCGCCCCATATCTCTACTCCAAGTAGACATCAAAATACTTGCAAAAATATTAGCCATCCGTCTTAATAAAGTAGTCCTTTCCTTAATACACTGCGACCAGGCAGGATTTATGCCAGGTAGAAATACGTCCTTCAACCTTAGGAGACTGTTCATAAATCTACAGGCCACACATGACAACGTAGGGTCAAGAATAATTGTCGCTTTGGACACAGTCAAAGCGTTCGACTCGGTGGAGTGGGGTTACTTGTGGAGTTGTCTGGGCAGGTTCGGCTTTGGCCCTAAATTTATAAAATGGGTGCAACTTTTATACCAATTTCCGTCAGCGAGGGTACTGGCGAACGGATGGCCATCCGAGCAATTCCCGTTGTCCAGGGGCTCGAGGCAGGGGTGCCCACTGTCGCCTTTACTATACGCATTGGCGGCAGAACCCCTGGCCATAGCCATCCGGGCACACCCGAAGATAAAGGGACTCCGCAGGGGGGACATGACAGAAAAAATCAGTACATACGCAGACGATACCCTACTATACCTTGATGACTCAGAAAACTCCCTACCTCTCACACTAGACCTAATAGAACGGTTCGGCACGTTCTCCGGCCTCAGGATAAACTGGGACAAGTCCCAGATACTACCCCTTGACAGCTTCCCACAGCCCAAAGACAGAGCAATGCTGCCCCTACAGAGAGTGGATACCATCAAATACTTGGGTATAAGGACTACAAGGGACCCAGCTGACTATGAGACACTCAACAAAGCTCCGTTGTTTGCAATGCTTAAACACAAAACACAGGTGTGGGCTCGCCTCCCACTGGGAGTAATGGGACGAATAAATCTGGTCAAAATGGTCCTCCTACCTAAAATACTTTACATGGTCTGGCATTCGCCAATATACTTGGTGCTTAGGCATTTCAAATTAATGGAAGCCATTATGAAGCCGTTCATATGGGGTAGCAACAGACATAAAATCGCCTGGCAAAAACTTAAAAACCCCACAGACCTAGCAGGAATGGCTTTACCTGACTTTAATGCTTACTATACTGCAGCGCAGCTATCCCAAATTTTCCATGTCGATAAGATAGATAGAGAAAGATTTCTGCACTTGCTGTGCCCTAAGTGGTCTCAGTCATCACAAGACCCATTGGTTGCGATAACGGGGAGAACCACTGGGGAAGACAGAAATGCTAATCGTAAATCACTACTGTACCACTATACTAAGATCTGGAACCTAGCCATGAATAGACTTCAACTGCCAGTAATAAATGAATTCACTCCCCTGTGGCACAACATAAATCTCCCAGAATTTAATTTGATGCCTGACAGTGAGGTGTGGAGTTCTAGAGGGATCATTTATATGCTACACATCATCCATAACGGCAGGTTAAAAACCTTTGATAGATTGAAAACGGAATATACACTACCAAACCAAATGCTTTTCAGGTACCTGTAACTGCGTCACGCTTTCCACTCACAGTTCCCGCCGGGTGAACTTAATCTGGTAAATAACCCACTAATGGAAGCACTGAAATGCCCTGACCCGAAAAAACGAATCTCCCAATTTTACCTAATGTTGACATTGCCGCGGGCAACTACATCGGCTTACGCCCTGAAATCAAGGTGGGAGGGTGAAGTAGGCACACTGGCAGATGATGAATGGAGCGACGCTTTAGATGCATGTAAATTAGTGTCCCCTAAACTGTCTGACTGATTAACTCAGTTATTTCTGATCCATAAAGCATATCTCACGCCACTTAGGTTGTCAAAATATAAGAGTAATCAATCAACAATGTGCCCAATGTGCAATCAGGTTACTGGCACCTTTTTCCATCTACTGTGGCAGTGCCCCCAGATCCAGGCGTTCTGGACACAAGTGGTGCGCTTCCTCCATGACACAATGGGCTCCCCTGTAAAACTGCAGCCCAAGCTCTGCCTTCTAGGAATTTTATCAGACCCGGAGATAAATAAATTCAAAAAGGTATTTGTACATGAAACACTTTTTTCTGCACGAAAAGTAATTGCTAGAGTTTGGATGAGGCCTAATCCCCCAGAGTTTTCACACTGGGTGGCGGAAGTCAATAACACATTACCCTATAAAAAACTGGTTTACCTACATAGAGGTTGCCCTCTTAAATACGACCAAATATGGGACAAATGGGCTCAGTCACCCCATACGTGCTCATGAGAATACATAAGGTAATGGGGTGCTTCAGGTATCAGTGCTCCTCCACACCACGCACGCTGAGCTACTGCAGCGAGGCCCGGCCAATCTAGTAAGATACGACTAATTAGCTTTTATATATATATCATGGGAAAAATGAGACAAGACATGGGTTATAATACTGTACACGAATTTATTTGTACATCTTGAGAATTGTATTGTTATTTTTTGGTGTTTATTATGTACACTAAACTTTTTTCTTGCTGTTCAATAAACTTACGTTTAATTAAAAAAAAAAAAAACTGAAAAATTACGAACAGGCAGGATCTTTATTGCAGAAGAGACATGCATTGTGCAAATACAGCAAATATGTGAAAACCCAATACACATTCCCTTAAATAATAATGGTATTTCAGTGCAGTGCACTGTAAATGAACCATCTGTCTGTAAAGTTGAGTTGGTTTGATTTAGCTGTGTGAAGACAATGGAAGCAGTGACGTCACTAGGGAGGGCCAGAGGGGGCCATGGCCCCACCAACATTATACTGTGCCCCCTCATGTGCCCCACCAATTAAAATGCCTTTTTTATTTTTGGAGCTAGTGCTGATGCTGGGTGCCACTGCCAACCCCCACCCCCCTCTTTCACATTCCATCAGCCGCTGTCACAGGACACAGGGCAGCGGCTGCGGAGACAAAACTGACTGGCTCTGTGAAAGGAGTGACACAGGCAGAGGTGCAGCTGCAGGGGGATTTCCACCCCTCCTTCTCCTCCTCGAGCCGGACACATGATTCAAAGTGAATTGTGGCTCCCTATTGACCCGATGTGCCCCCAGCATTACTGCCTAAATTAAAGGAGAGAACGCGGCACCCTCCAGCAGAGGGTGGAGGCAGGGCTGCCTGTGTCTCTGACATGATGGATTCCTGGACTCCATAGTGAGGACAGTGCCTGATAATAGAGGACATCCCCGGCTGGCTCAGATTACACTCTGCTTGTTTCCTGTGACACAAGCAGCCCGGAGCACGGCTAGAATGGCAGCGCTGGAGGTAGCAAAGTGGTCAGTGTTTCACTGATGATATGATCTAATCTAAATGTACATGTGTATAGTGTCTGGCTTTGTTTCTTACTGGGACGGTGTGTAGTGTTCCTGGGCTGGAGGATGGGCTCCTCATTACTTTAGGCTCTTCAGGTGTCAGAAATAGTGTGGACACTATGCAGGGGTGGGGGGGCTCTGGGCTGGCTTTTGCTGTCAATTCCCAGGTTTTCTATGCCCAGACTTCCCCTAACATGTCCTTGGGATGGTCTGAGCTGTCATATGGGGTGCTGTGGACAGGAGACTATATGAGTTATTATATGGTGATTCTAGGAAGTTTCATCAGCTTATTCTTCTTATCACAAGTTTGGTATAACCCCTTTCATACAGGCGATCCAATCAGGTCCAGGTTCTGTCATTGCTTTTGATCGGACACTGCAGTCTCTCCTGTGAAGCGGCACATGTCCACTGACACCCACCGCCATCTAATCTGATCCTGCCCGCCAAAAACAGACGGACAGAGGTACTATTTCCATCTGTCTGGTGGATTGGATGGCATCAGATGGAAACTGAGAGGTGGTCCATTTCCATCCGATTGCCCTATAGAGGAGAGCAGGACTGTGTCCGTGTCCAGTTTGAATAGCAGAGCGGACATGGATCCGTCATCCACCAGCTTAGAGGGGATCAGCAGAAACATCCCCCACTGAGCAAGCGGATTCCACTTCATAGAGACACCCCTGTGAAAGGGGCTTAAAGGAGTTCACAAGTCACATGCACAGCTGTGTGTGGTAATGCAGGTGTTTTATTTGCATTCAGGCACTCCATGCGTTGCGAGTGGACTTACAATGCACTTCGGCACATCTATACATGTCTGTGAGACTTTTGTGGCATAGCAGTCTAAGCTTATTTTATGGATACAAGAAAGCTTTTGGTTTATTTAACCATGCCCCTTTAAGCCCTACCCATTGTTAACACAATCTGGCCATACCAACTGTTCACTGTGGCATAGCATGCCGCATTACTGCCCTCCTTGGGGCACCAAAGGTCTTTTACAATCCTATAGTTTATACTACAAAAAAAGCTGTGCACCACTAAAGTGTAGTCCGGGATACCAGCGTGCCCAAGAGGATTCCCTGGGACCCTGGGAGTGGACTGCAGCCCCCAGCATGCCGAGCAGGAGGGGAGAGAGGATGGCGGGAGGAGAAGAGAGACCACAAGGCTGTCTACAATGTATGAATACTTTTTCAAGGCAGTGTGATATATATATATACACACACACACACACACACACACACATATATATTTGCATTTTATAGTTGCCCCCCCTACTTTTGTCCCTGTCCCCCCATGTGCCCCCCCTAAATATGAAAACTGGAGTCACCACTGAATGGAAAGCAGTTATGGAATTTCCTTGCGCTTCCACATGCAATCAGAGAAAGACAGTCACATTTAGGTAACCAATTTCTCATAAATATGATGGCCCCACGTCTGTGTCTTGGGAAATAACTGTGAATGTCTAGCACAGAAATATATCTTGTCTCAAATCTCAAACCCATAGCTGTCATGTATAAAATCTGCAGTCAGTTTCATTCTGTGTTGCAATTACCCAAAACAAGCTGCCATAGCATTCCTATTTCTCTAAAATAAGCTTTCTTGGGTATTGAGCTAAAAATACATAATATCTGCACTAGGGACTCTTATTACTGTGTGATAGTAAGTTTGGAAACATTTTAGGTCAGATTTTAGGTTTATAACCTTCTGAATATTTTCCTTTGTCTGTTTTAATAATTAGACACAATCACCTAGAAATCCCCTTTAAATACATTAATATAAAAATTTAATGTAGGAAAATTAGTTTAATTCAAAGCGATGCCACATTACAAAGTGAAATATGTGTTTTGTTTTACCTTATTTTGATATATGTTAGAAAATGAGAATTTACTAATCCGTAACTGCTTAAATACACAATACTTTGGCAAAGTCATACCTATTTTCAGCAATCGCCAAATCTCAGAAAAGGTAAAGGTATATTAATTTAGCCAACATAAGTGAACAGCATGAAGAGTTTATACAGACTGTTGTACAGCTTTCCTGAGAAGTGATTGTTCTGGTACAAAAGAGTAAAGTAGAAACAGGAACTCCAGCATAATCCAGTTATGTTGTGTCAGAGCTATATGATAAGAATACAAGTAGATATATATGTTTTACTGGCAGGTACATATCGGAAAACACAGCAGAGCTGTGTAATACTCCGTTGCGCTTTTCTTATGCGAGTCATATAGACAGTTCAGTAAGGCAGTGCAAAAAGCAATGTACAAAGCACAAGAATCCATAGCAGTGAAATATATTTTTGTTTTAAAGTGTTACTAAACCCAGAACCTGCATTCACTATATCTGGTCTCTCATAGTACACAGAACGTGGAAATGCAATTGATTTAGTAAACTGCTAAGTTCTTTTTCTCATCAGCAGTATATAGCAGTCTTGTGACTTCTATCCGTGTCTGGTTAAAGCTTGTAGGAGGAGTTTTCATTCTCCTCTGACTGTCCTATGAGGCTGTACGACCCCTGACCCTCTGTCTGGACAGTGCTGATTACATGCACTCTCCAAAGAAAAAAAAAAAACAACTCCAGCAATACACACCAAACTAAGCATGTGCAGCTTGCCCCCTACCCTCTGATTTATCATGAGATGGTTTGGGAACTGTGGAAGAAGGGGAGGATCAGAGAAGACAGGATCAAACAGCCTTTTTACACAATGCATATGATTAACCCCTTAGGTTCTAAAGTGAGAATAATGCTCTGTACACACGGTCGGACATTGATCGAACATTCCGACAACAAAATCCATGGATTTTTTTCCGACGAATGTTGGCTCAAACTTGTCTTGCATACACACGGTCACACAAAGTTGTCGGAAAATCCGATCGTTCTGAACGCGGTGACGTACAACACGTACTATAAAGGGGGCAGTAGCCAATAGCTTTCGTTTCTTAATTTATTCTGAGCATGCGTGGCACTTTGTGCGTTGGATTTGTGTACACACGATCGGAATTTTATAGCAAGCTCTCAAACTTTGTGTGTCGAAAATTCCTATGGAAAATGTGTGATGGAGCCTACACACGGTCGGAATTTCCGACAACAAGGACATATTACACATTTTCCATCGGAAAATCCTATCGTGTGTACAGGGCATAACAAGCATGCTTTATGGCAATTACAGACTGATTTTACTGTTGTGGGTTTGGTAACACTTTAAGGGAATAACTTTGGCACAACTGGTTACTATTGGCTATGGCACTTAATTGTTGCCCTCTGCACCTACCTGTTGAAGACTAATAATCCTCCTTCAGCACTTGAGCAAAGACATTATATTAACGGCCCTCTCGTATATTAAAGAACGTGTGAGTTTGGTTAACAATTCTATTCCTTTGTTTTGCATTTTCCTTCCTAATGTATTCTTCTGTTGACCAATTGGTCCCTGTTGATTAACCATGACACTTGACAGCTAGTTTGGAACAAAAACCCGCTTAAAAGTCAATATATCTGGGCTAAGTTATTAGCAGTCATAGAGCCAAAGTAATTACAGTACATTGACTGATGAGGTTTAATGTTTTTCTGCACAGCAAAGCTTGCAATTCAAGTAGCAGATGTCTGGAAAATAAAACTAAGTACCGCTTAGCAACTCTTAACATACTAAATTAATTACATCTGCTTATAATAACCATAGCACCTGTTAATGGGGTTTGTGTGCCAACTCTACCCAGCCGACAGTGGGTGGCATCGATTTTTCCAGGCTGGACAGTGGCTTACCAGATGGTTATAAATATTTTCAAGTCATTAGTTAAGACAATTGTTATTTTTCTCTGCTGATTTTTCTTCTCTGCATGCTATTAGCTCTGATATATTTCATAAGTCATTAGTCCATGCCGCATCCATTTTTTCCTAATGAAACTGGAAGACAAAATGGCCTCTTTGTTATGGTAAACTGCATTTTCATTTTGTATTGTAGTCAATGGAGGCTGGTCATCTTGGTCAGAATGGTCATCATGTAACAACCCCTGTGGTCGGGGTATTCAGAAGAGGACACGAATGTGTACTAATCCAACGCCACTCAATGGTGGGGCCTTTTGCGATGGTCAGCCACTTCAGAAACTCGCTTGCACAACTATGTGCCCAGGTATGGATTTTTTTCAGAGGTTGTCCTCTCATAATAATACTTTCAGCTCATACTTTGTATGCTGATAAAATACAATATTCTGAACTGAACCATGTAGAGATTTTGCTTGCCTCACATTATTCTGGGCAGTATGAAAGCATTAAAGTATCTGTGCAGTCTATTCATTTACTGGCCTGTCATTTGTAATATGTAATGTTCTTGGAGTATTGTTTTGTGTACTTTGCAAGTCTGTTGCAAATGATCTTACAGTAATTAAAATAGATCCAACCTAATCGCTAACATCTCAGATAAGCTTTAATATGTAAATGTAATTTTAAATGTTATTTTCATTCCTTTTAAATCTACAGCTTTCATTAAAATAATACTTGATAATCTTGTCATGAAAATCCTTGTCAGGCCGTTTCTATTAGGATGGCAACTCTTTATCCATCTCCCAATTGCTCTCCTGCATTGTCACCCTGTCACATGCACTTGGGGTAAGGACTACAAGGGGCCATGTCAGTGCTCATTCTACAAGTTTTTACGCCATTATCATGATTAGGAAGCTTACCTTAGAAATGATGTGCAGCTGCCCACTGGCTCAAGTGCGTGTAGACAGCAAGTGGCTGGAGGAGATCAGCAGCACTGAAATGTAAAAAAATACAAAAAACTGAAAAGTATAAAAGTAAAAGACAACAGCATTTTTTTATGAAACACAGGGCTTTAGAATACTAAATGTCACCCAGTTAGGGTTTAGGTCTACTTTAATGTGCTTAGTCAATAGCATATTTGATAAATAATATTTTTTTATTTTTTTTGTGTAATATTTTATCCTTCTTAGCTACAGCAGTATGTATTTTAGTGACAAAGATGTAATCATTAGGTCCCTTTTATTAAAACATCTGAAATAATGGCTGTGTGTTGACCTAAATCAGCTAATCAAATTAAGACCTGCGCTGAAAATGACAAGGGGAAGCTCTCTGTTTGAACTGATTAGTCATTATGGGGTAATGCAAACAGTTTTTTCTGATAAATGAAGCTTAAAGTGATACTAAAGTCTTGTTTTGTTTTTTTTTTGCTTAAAAATAACAAACATGTTCTACTTACCTGTTTTATGAAATGGTTTTGCACAGACCAGTGCAGATCCTCCTCTTCTCGGGTCCCTCTTCGGTGCTCCTGGCCCCTCCCTCTTGCCAAGTGCCCCCACAGCAAGCAGCTTGCTATGGGGGCAACCAAGTGTGTCCATTCAGGCACAGAGGCATGGCTCAGCCCTGCTTCCTCTCTCTCCTCATTGGCTCACTGACTTTGACAGCAGCGGTAGCAAATGGTGCCCGGCTGCTGTCTCGGCTAATGAGGAGGGAGAGTCCCGAACAGCCAAGACTCCTGTGCAACATCGCTGGATCAAGATGTGGCTCAGGTATCAGGGGGGCTCAGGGGGGGCTGAGGATTCCTATATCAACACTGACTATGTTAATGGGAGAATTGAGAATTTTTTTCCCCTTTACCGTGGTAGAAGGAAACCAAATTGCATAATCTGT
This sequence comes from Aquarana catesbeiana, assembly GCF_042186555.1. Taxonomy (NCBI): domain Eukaryota; kingdom Metazoa; phylum Chordata; class Amphibia; order Anura; family Ranidae; genus Aquarana; species Aquarana catesbeiana. The sequence goes on along the minus strand of NC_133331.1, from coordinate 171,891,788 downwards.
GGCCTGCCTTACTGTCTGTGTTGCTGCTTAAGAGCCCAGTCATATTTTAGCTGTCATTTTCCACTTCAGGCTTAATATTGCAAGTAAAAACTGTACTTATGAGGCAGTGTGCACAGTTTTTGTTATTTACTTTGTAAAGACTATTTTCATAACAGGCTTTTTCACTTTGCTTTATTGTATTAATCTACTGCTTTGCTATATTTTTGGATTTAGCTGACGGTGGATGGACTGAGTGGAGCAAGTGGTCAGCTTGCAGCACTGAATGCACGCATTGGCGGAGCAGGGAATGTAACGCGCCCAGCCCTAAAAATGGTGGGAAAGATTGCAATGGTGTACCCTTAGATTCCAAAAACTGCACGGATGGCTTATGTATGCAGAGTAAGTGTTGGCTATTTCAGGAGTTGAATGACATTTTAAACCATAAAGAATATTTAAATTATTGGTGTTTTAACATTAGCTAGAGTGCTGCCTACCACTGCTTGTACCCTATTATTCTAAGACAAACCACATAAAAATCTTCCCTTTGTGCCATTAAAGGACATCTGTATGTTTTTCTAAACTTTTACCAAGCTGCCCCTAAATTTTTACTTTGCCACCCTCTCCCGGATCTAAACTATGCTAACCTCCCTTTCCCACATGCGTATAATTCCTTATTTTCCAGAGCAGCGGCCTCCTTGATTGCTTACCGCTTTTTCAGAGAATGTCTGTTCTGCTGCGCCCGTGTCTGCTCACTTTTGAATGACTTGGGTTGAATGGGCTTTATATCAAGACTTTATATGGCTCCATTCAAGCCTATTGGGACTTAGTGGGTAGGTAGGGCCAGTGCTAAAGAGATTTCTGTTAATTGGGCTGTAAACAATGGTGGAGGCCACAACTCTTGGACTATGATAAGTAAGCAGTGTTGGTGGCGAGTTAATGTAGTTCAGCCTGGGAGGCAAAGTTTAGATCAAGGTACACCTGTACTTTAAAGTTCCACGTATATAAGAACCAACATTACAGTACAGTAATAATATATAATAAATGATAATTGGTAGCACTCTAATATACAGTTTTTAACATACCACTTTAAACAAGCTGCCATGTCTTAAGTTGTAGTAATGTACAGTATATAAAAGCTTCCATTTCTTGAGTGCAGCAAGCATATTGACTTAAATTACCAGTCATTTGAACCAAGCAGGTGCTGTCATTAGTGTGTTTCAGGAGGATAGATGGGGTGGACTGGAAAGAAATGTCATTATTTTATATGTGTCAGCAGCCTCCTAAAATAGACCTTCTTAGTTTTTGGATTTATTAGCTCTGACAAATTAGCATTGATGTTAGGATTAAGGATTAATCTTGATAATTCCTGTGATTGTAGTTTTTCTGTTGATTTTTTCTCAAATCACACTGAGAAGTAAAGCATTGATATGCTTTCAGAGAACACTGTATGCTTGTTATGGGCTTCTATTTATCATCCAGGCATTGTAGTAGTGCACCAGTCCACCCAGTGTTTTGTTGGTGATCTGGGAACACCTATTTTGAATGTAGGAGAAATATTTCCAAAATCATTCATTATAAGAAATGTAATATAATTTCCAATTAGGTTTTCATTTTAACAGATGTTAAAATCTTATTGGTGATACTTTGGGCTCATGCACACAGGACGTTTTTAAAGCTGCTGTTAGGGCGTCTGACTTTTTTTTAACTGCCTCTCAACGCCCCTCCATGTTAGCCTATGTGTCCATGCACACATAAACTGTCAGAGGCGTTTGGAGGCATAAGCGTTTAGGGGCAGTAGAAAAAAACGACAGCCTGTGCATCCAGGAGCTGTTGAGCTGTAAAAATGAAAAACACCCAAAAATGCCTCTAAACGCATTTTGTAAACGTCCTGTGTGTAAGAGGCCTTAAAGTCGAGAGAGTTTCACAGTGAACATGCAGGAAGGGGACCCACACACCTTATATGTTAAATATGGTACAGATGCACCAATACCAGTTTTTTAAGACCGATACTTTTTCTCAACTACTCGCCAATACCAATTAATGTGACACATTATTAAATGAGCTAATATATTAATCTAATACTAAATACATTTTATGTGGTTCTGATTATTTTATAATTATTGTTAAATTATTATTATATATTACGTTTTGAACCGCATCCGATTCGCATCACCTGTGAACCAAACCGGCTTTCTATGGAGATAGGACTCTTTTTAAAAATTGCACTAAAACCAGCACCGCACATATGTGAACCCATTTTAAAGGCAACGGTTACAGTCTGGGGACTTGAAGGTATCAATTTTAGTATCAGAGAATTAGTATCAGTGCTGAGTATCAGCACTGATACCAATACAGGTATTGGTGCAACGCTAAAATATGGTTTCATAGGATTTGGTAAATTCAGTGGACTATTAGCATTACAGGAATTCCAAAAGAGCATTTGCAGTTCCTTGATTGAGCTCACTTGTTCCCCACAACTGTTCTGTGAATTTTGGCTGATATGACATTATTATTATTATGTTATTCCAAACATTCATTTTGCACATGAACTACAGTCATATTTTCATTTGCATGCTGATGAGATGTCGACAAAATACAAAGTTAATATTATGAATGATGCAGGGGAGAGATTGGTGGTTATATTTTTTGTAGTGAATGCCAGCTGACAGATTTTCACGGTCTCATTCCATGACAGTTTCAATCACAATCCATTACCATGTAATCAACGCATTTGCTTTTAATTTTTTTTTTTATTGTCATCCATTGTATTTATTACCATTATTTACCAGGGAGACTAATTTGATTTTGGTTTTTGTTTCTAACAGACAAAAGAGTTTTAGGTGAACCAAAAAGCCATTGTAAGTTTCATTTCATCACTTTCATTTTATTTCATCTTCTAAGTTCTGTTATCATATTTTGCATGACCACTGATCTGTGACCTTTACTAGTATAAAAATAACTCCTGTAAAAATAAGGAAGCCTATCTTTATACTTTCAGCTGACTTTTATTACTGCTCGGACACCCGTATTCAGCAATTTTCATCATTGTAGGCATAACTACTGATATATTAGAAGGCAAGCAGAATTATTAGTATTGTAAATGGGCATTTTTTTATGTATGTTGTTCCCTTTACATGAGTTTTTTTACTTTCTTTTTGAGCAATGTGGGCTGATCAGTGTGTTAATTACCATCACTAACATTCCTGGTATTGAAGTTTTTATAAAAAAAAGTATCACTAACCTGTAATACTATTAAGCAAACCCTAGCAGCTTACCCTAACTCTCCCTTTACCCAAACCCTAAAGCTCAGTACACACTACTATTTTTTTTTTTCCGTTCAACCCAGCGGGCTGAATGAAAAGAAAATGGACAGTTCAAGTCGGAGCCACTGTAATAACAATCCGATGTTAGTACAGCAGTCTCCCTGCTGTTCTGTTGTGTTCTGACAGGGAGACGGCTCCCCCCACCACACTGGTTCGTGCTCCCAGTCATTGGCTGAGAGTGCTGATCGGAAGCCGATCGGCAGACCTTTTTTGGTCATGCCCCTGCAACAGAAGCTGGCTAAATGGCCGGCTTCTGTCAGACCGGCTGCAGTACACATGGGCACAATGTTGGCCGGTTTCTATGGAACTGGCTGATGCCACCTGACATTCGGCCCATGTGTACGGGGCCTAACACTTAACTCTTGCTTTAGTCAAACTGTAACACTTATCTCTCCCTCTACTCAAACCCTAGCTTCTAAGCCTCCCTCAACTCCACCCTAGTAGTTAACCACCCCTCTTCTAAAACCCTAACAGGTAACCCTCCCTTTATGTAAATCCTAAGGGCTCATGCACCAATGCTCTTTTTCATCAACATTTACCCATGCATCTTGGTATGAAGTATTCCCCAAGTGCAAAACTTCTGTGTTTACAGAAGTACAAGCCAGCTATACACTTCACATGCAACTTCCTGGGCACGGGAAAATCCTGGGAAGTTTTGCATCTGGGGAATACATCATACCCACATGAGCGGATAAACCGCTAGAGGACATTTGTACCTGCAAACATCCATGTGCATGAGCTCTAACACTTAATACTTATGCGAGTAGCTTAATCCTAAACTTAATCATTTTACATAACTTGCACCTTAATGCCTAAACTTAACAAAAAATGAACCCCTGCAGTAAAATATCTGTGCTAAAAAACAAATGAATGACAAACACACATCTGAACTCATGATTTTATAACAAAGATGCAGGCTAACATCTTGGATACAGTTGTTTCAAGCTTTTGGTTACCACTAGTGCAAGTTATATAAATAGTTTTCTGTGGAGTAGGATTTGTAAAGTAAAGGAATAGAATAATTAGATTTATAAATAAATGATGAAATTGTACCTGTAGGACACATTTGGGGAAATGGAATATGCACGGCATAGTTTATTTTTTTTTTAATTATATAGCGTAACATTACAACTTCAGTGGCTCTGTACTTAATTCAAGAAGGATGAACATGACAATGTAGGAATCTAAAGGTTTTAAAATAAGTTGTGCCATGGCAGCTCCCATATTTAAATTTTATAGCGTTCTATGAAAGACAATCTATGTTCTATAGAAGTACAAAAAAATGTACAACAATGATTCTAATCACTTCCATATAACCAAAAAAATAGTATATAGTTGCATAATCCAATTAAGATAAGCATTTATAAAATTGTACACAAAATAAATCCATGCCTCATTTACTGTGGGAACAATTGTCCTTGAAGCTTCTTCTAGAAAGGGAAGTAGCCATATGTTGATCAAGCAGATGCCTTTTGCTAAGTTCTTGAACCTGACCATAGGGAAAGGTAGTACAATAAAGAAGGATGATTTATGACAGAGATGTGGAAATTTTGTGTTGTAGAATATGAAAATTGAACACTGATATAATGGGTAATATTTATATAGAAACAGATTAAGCAAACACTTATTGCATAATATCAAAACAGAGTCATAAATTGATGATCTTTGTAATATAAACATACTGTATGTACTGTATTTAGCCTATAGAAGATTTGCATTGTAGCTCTGGTTTTATTTAACACTGCGTTTGGTATCAATAGTTTCCCTTTCGTTTTATACAGTACAAAGAAAGGATCCAAATTGATTGTTCTAATGTTAGCACTGTTGTGTTGATCCAGTTATTTTTTAAATGAGGTCTACAATATCGGCACATTCTGCCTTGGCCAGTGTTACTTTTTTTCTTTCTCGAACATCACGGGACACAGAGCCACAGTAATTACTGATGGGTTATATAGGTATCACTGGTGATTGGACACTGGCACACCCTATCAGGAAGTTCAACCCCCTATATAATCCCTCCCCCTTGCAGGGATACCTCAGTTTTTACGCCAGTGTCTTAGGTGATGGACGTGTAAAGATGTCCTGTGCTGAGCTCCAAAGGGAATATTCTAAGATCCTATACTGGGGCAAGCCAGGCGAACCGGATCCATTCAAAGTGTCTTTTCATGGCCGAATTGAATGGTACCCGGGCCTCGTGTCCGAAGAAACGAGGTTTTACCCGTAATGCTTCTCTTTTTAGAGAGCTGGACCCCGCAGATCAGAAAATGGCTTTAAACTTCCTAATTTCTGGCGAGGTGCTTTACGGTCCCAGAACTGTTGGATCCCCCTACTGATGGGGGCCCCAGTCTCTGACGGTTTTTTCAAACGGAGCCCACCGTGAGAGGTGAAGATTGGGTCTGTGTAAACGGCACCCTGCGGCTGGATAAGGTAAGAGGAGATTCCACAGAATTTTTGAGTTCTAGTGGCTTTTCTCCTTTAAGGTAAATGCATGCTATGCCTATTGTGACCACCGGGGGCTGCCAAGAGCACAAACCTACACATGCTGAATGTCTGTCTCAGGTGTTGTAATCGCTGTGTATGTCCCAGCGTATCAAGCAAGCTGCAAGCAGGTAAGGTGGATGGGGGGATTTCTCATGTTTGAATGTTCCCCCCCAGGCTAGAGAGGGGCCACAGGGGTCTAGAAAGTGGTTATACCACCCGGGCTCTGTGGCCTAATGGCCACCATCTCTGAAGATAGCCGTTCAGGCAAATCTTGTTACCAGTCTCCCTCCTTCCCCCCCCCCATCCCCAGCCTTTTATCCAGAGCATGACAGGAGAGTCGGCAGTGCGGGAAGCGCTCGTTTTTTTCAAAACTCGAGGGGGGGGGGCGGTAGAGGAGGGGGCGGGATGTCAGCACAGAGTGTTTAGACTCCCACTCAGGCCAGCTGCAGGCTATTAAAGGCACTCTGTACAGGTGCACTCAGCCTTCTGAGAGACACAGAGCTGACGGTCGCATGTAAGGTGGGACACAGGCATTCTCCTAGGCAGCATTTACTGAAGTAACACCAGACTGAGCATTGGGTAGCAAGGCTTTTAGCCAGACTACATCGCTCAGCGGACAGTGTTCATTTGTATACCTCACACCTTGTTGCTTTGCACTATGGGTAGAAGAGGTTCAAGCACCCCAGGAACCAGAGACACTAGGGGATCTCGTTCAGGTTCTGAGGGCCCCCTGTCGGCAGCATCCTTCCCCCCTAAGGATGGGCCAGGGACGGCTAGCCAGGGAGAGCCATCGGGGTCAGGGGCTACACCTGCTTCTGGCACTTCAGCCCCTGTATATATTACACAAGAGGTTTTTTCCTCAACCATTAATGGTCTAGAGGAAAGATTAATGGCCGTGATTACGTCTTCACTCAGTGGAAGAAAACGCACTAGGCTTTCCTCTGTTCCCCAAGACCCTCAGACAGAGGAGCTCTGGGATAAAGGAGATGAATCCCTTTCAGAGGATCGGGATGGGATGGATGATTCCTCTTCGGAGGATTCAGGTGGAGAGGGACCCTCTGCGACTTCCCAAGAGGAGAAAGTCTTAGTGCAGATCCTCACTGGATTGGTCCGCTTCACATTTAAGTTGCCCATACCTGAAACTGCTAAAGAATCCTCTTCTGCTTTGGGGTCACTGAAACCTTTCCAAGCAGCACATGCTTTTCCTGTTCATACTTTACTTGAAAAGCTTATTTATTCTGAGTGGGATCACCCAGACAAACGTTTTTTTCCGCCGAGAAAGTTTTCAACACTTTATCCGATGGAAGAAAAGTTTATTAAAATGTGGGGAATACCAGCTATTGATGCCGCCATTTCCTCCATAAATAATAGCCTGACTTGTCCTGTAGACAATGCTCAGATGCTCAGGGATCCTGTAGATAAAAGGATGGAATCCCTATTGAAGGATGTTTTCTCCTTAGCAGGATCAGTGGCCCAACCTGCAATAGCAGCGATTGGAGTCTGTCAATACTTAAGAGACCATGTTAAGCAGGTCATCAAAGTATTACCTGAACAGCAGGCCCAGGGGTTTGCTAACCTTCCAGCGGCCTTATGCTTTGTGGTTGACGCCATTAGAGATTCTATCGTGCAAACCTCCCGTCTTTCACTGGGGTTGGTGCATATACGTAGAATCCTATGGTTGAAAAATTGGTCAGCCGAAGCACCATGTAAGAAGCTACTGGCTGGGTTTCCATTTCGTGGTGCAAGGTTGTTTGGAGAGGACTTGGATAACTATATCAAGAGAATCTCTTGTGGGAAAAGCACTCTCTTACCTGTCAAAAAGAAGAGTAAGCGTCCCTCTTTCAAACGGACTCTTTCCCCAGCGCCGGGGGCTTCAGCCTCCAGGCAGTCTCGACGGCCGCCTCCATCGGGGTCCAGAGACAAGAGTCAACCCCAGGGACAAAAGAAGTCCTGGGGAAAGAAGCCTACTAGGCAAAACACTAAGACCTCTGCATGAGGGGGCGCCCCCGCTCACTCGAGTGGGGGGAAGACTGCGACAGTTCTCAGAGCTCTGGCAGGAGGACTTCCAGGACAGATGGGTAGTCTCCACGGTAACCTTAGGGTACAAGCTGGAGTTTCAGGAATTCCCTTCTCGGTTCCTCAGATCAAATGTTCCCAGAGACCCAGAGAAGAAGCAGTCGCTCCTTCTAGCGTTAGAGCGACTTTTGTCGCAGGAGGTCATTATGATAGTTCCCGCAAAGGACCAGGGATTGGGCTTCTATTCCAACCTTTTTACGGTCCAAAAGCCAAATGGGGATGTCAGGCCCATTTTGGACTTAAGGGATCTGAACCGATTCCTAAGGATTCAATCCTTCCGCATGGAATCAATTCGAACAGTAGTTCCCACCCTGCAGGGAGGAGAATTTCTGGCATCAATAGACATCAGAGATGCATATCTGCATGTGCCCATTTTTCCTGCTCATCAGAAGTTTCTGCGCTTCGAGGTAGGAGGGCGCCATTTCCAGTTTATGGCTCTGCCCTTTGGGATAGCCACTGCACCTCGAGTGTTCACAAAGATCTTGGCTCCTCCTCTGGTCAGATTAAGGGCTCAGGGTATAGCGGTCATAGCATACCTAGACGACCTGCTCTTGATAGACCGGTCGGTAGCCTCTTTGAATGGAAACTTGAGGACCACGGTCAGGTATCTAGAACACCTGGGTTGGATCCTCGACTTAGAAAAGTCTTTCCTAAAACCAGTAAGAAGACTGGAGTATTTAGGTCTGATTATAGATACAAGCCAGGAGAAAATATTTCTACCCCAGGCAAAGATCACTGCTTTGAGAGAGCTGATTCTGACAGTAAGGACCAAGAAGGGTCCCTCAGTCCGCCTTTGTATGAGGCTACTAGGGAAGATGGTGTCTTCATTCGAAGCAGTTCCCTATGCTCAGTTTCACTCAAGAATGCTGCAACACAGTATTCTGTCAACCTGGAACAAGAAGGTTCAGGCATTAGACTTTCCGATGCATCTGTCGCATGCGGTGCGTCAGAGCCTCAATTGGTGGCTCATACCCGAAAACCTGCAGAAGGGGAAATCCTTTCTACCGGTTACCTGGACGGTGGTAACAACAGATGCCAGTCTGTCAGGTTGGGGAGCAGTTCTGGAACAGGCTGCGGTCCAAGGAGTATGGTCCAAGACAGAGAGGACCTTACCCATCAACATTCTGGAGATCCGGGCGATACATCTAGCTCTAAAAGCCTGGACTATCAGGCTACAGGGTTGTCCGGTCAGGATCCAGTCCGACAATGCCACAGCAGTGGCTTATGTCAATCATCAGGGAGGCACCCGGAGCCGAGCTGCTCAAAAAGAGGTGAACCAGATCTTAGTCTGGGCAGAGATGCATGTGCCATGCATATCGGCAGTTTTCATCCCGGGAATAGAGAATTGGCAGGCGGACTATCTAAGTCGCCAGCAGTTACTTCCAGGGGAATGGTCTCTGCATCCCGATGTCTTTTGGGCCATATGCCAAAGATGGGGGGTTCCAGATGTAGATCTCTTTGCATCCCGATTCAACAAAAAGATAGACAGATTTGTGGCAAGGACAAAAGATCCTCTTGCATGCGGGACGGATGCGTTGGTGATCCCGTGGCATCGGTTCTCACTGATTTACGCATTCCCGCCTATTCTGCTACTACCACGACTCCTTCGCAGGATCAGGCAGGAAAGGAAGTCGGTACTTCTGGTGGCCCCCGCTTGGCCCAGAAGGACTTGGTATGCAGAAATAGTAAGGATGACGGTAGGTTCCCCGTGGACACTACCGGAAACGCCCAGACCTGTTATCTCAAGGTCCAGTGTTCCATCCTGCCTTACAAACACTAAATTTGACGGTTTGGCTATTGAGACCCACGTTCTGAAGAGTCGTGGGCTCTCAGGTCCTGTCATATCTACCTTGATTAATGCAAGGAAGCCAGCTTCCAGGATGATTTATCATAGAGTCTGGAAAGCTTATATAACCTGGTGTGAATCCAGAGGTTGGCATCCCAGGAAATATGTCATAGGTAGAATCCTTGATTTTCTACAGATGGGATTAGAGATGAAGCTGGCCTTGAGTACCATCAAGGGGCAGGTCTCTGCTTTATCAGTATTATTTCAGCGGCCACTTGCTTCGCATTCTTTGGTCCGAAACTTTATGCAGGGGGTGATGCGTCTTAATCCTCCGGTTAAAGCGCCCCTAAACCCCTGGGACTTGAATTTGGTCCTGGCTGTGTTACAGAAACGGCCTTTTGAACCAATAAGTCAGATTCCTTTGGTCTTGTTGACAAGGAAATTAATTTTTCTGGTGGCCATCTCTTCTGCTAGAAGAGTATCAGAATTAGCAGCTCTTTCCTGTAAGGAGCCTTATTTGATTATACACAAGGATAGAGTGGTACTACGCCCTCATCCTAGTTTTTTACCGAAGGTGGTTTCTGATTTTCATTTAAACCAAGACATTGTTCTACCTTCCTTTTTTCCAGATCCCTGTTCTCCGGAAGAGAGATCTCTACATTCGTTGGATGTAGTAAGAGCAGTTAAGGCCTATCTAGGGGCAACTACTCAGATCCGCAAGACGGATGTTTTGTTTGTGCTGCCAGAGGGTCCCAATAGAGGACAGGCAGCGTCAAAAGCTACCATTTCTAAATGGATTCGACAGTTGATCATTCAAGCTTACGGTTTGAAACAGAAGATTCCTCCGTTTCAGATCAGGGCACATTCCACAAGGGCTATTGGTGCTTCTTGGGCAGTGCATCACCGGGCCTCTATGGCTCAAATCTGCAAGGCCGCAACCTGGTCTTCAGTTCATACATTCACCAGATTCTATCAGGTGGATGTGAGAAGGCATGAGGATATCGCCTTTGGGCGTAGTGTGCTGCAGGCAGCAGTACAGGGTCCTCAGGTCTGATTGCACCCTACTTGGTCGTGGTTCCCCCCCCTCAGGTAGCATTGCTCTGGGACATCCCATCAGTAATTACTGTGGCTCTGTGTCCCGTGATGTTCGAGAAAGAAAATAGGATTTTTTAAAACAGCTTACCTGTAAAATCCTTTTCTTTCGAAGGACATCACGGGACACAGAGGTCCCACCCCTCTTCTAATACACTATATTGCTTGGCTACAAAACTGAGGTATCCCTGCAAGGGGGAGGGATTATATAGGGGGTTGAACTTCCTGATAGGGTGTGCCAGTGTCCAATCACCAGTGATACCTATATAACCCATCAGTAATTACTGTGGCTCTGTGTCCCGTGATGTCCTTCGAAAGAAAAGGATTTTACAGGTAAGCTGTTTTAAAAAATCCTATTTTTTCTGTATGTGTATGCACTGTTTGTTGTTTAACAAAGAACACTATCTAGTGTTCTTTTTTATGCAGCTGTTTTTTTATTGTTATTGATTTAGGATTGATTTATTTTTATTTGATTTAGGAAAATGAATGTTACCTTATGCTAATATTTGGGTGGGAGCCTAACCAAATCTAGGACAGTGACTACTGAAATGTAATTGTTTGCCAATGGCAACCCCTCTGTTGGTTATCAACTGATCAGATCAAATTGGCCAGTGCAGTGATCCAAGGCTTATAGCAAAGTGTGTACACTGCTGGCCAAGAAGTCTTCAGGAAATTAGTGATGGGACTGTTTGGAGAAGCTTGTCTGATAGTTTGCTGTGATTTAGGCCTTCAACAACTATGCTTGCATGTTTCTCTACCTCTTACCCCATATCATAAACCTGAATGCTTGGATGACCCATATTTATGCTTGGCTCTATTAGCTGGCAAGATAAGATTTTGTCCGCATGTCTAGTTGCTCAAAAATAATTTTTATTGACAAACCTTTCTAGCTGATGATCATTTGATTGTTCAGTAATTTCTGTTTTTCTCTTTATTAGTGTTGGACTCAACAGGAGACGTTGCTCTCTATGCTGGACTGGTTGTTGCCATTTTCATCTTCATTGTTATACTCATGGCTGTTGGCATAGTTGTGTACAGACGCAACTGCCGAGATTTCGACACCGACATCACAGATTCCTCGGCAGCCCTTACAGGAGGCTTTCATCCGGTGAACTTTAAGACTTCCAGGCATGGTATGGCTAATGTGCTTGACACCCTCACCTATGCATTACTGTGCACGCTCATTAACTGTTGTCTTCTGAGGTGCTGCCAGATGGTCACAATAACAAAACAGATGAGGCTTATAACGACAGTATTCCATTTGGGGAGTTGTAATTACACCTTTTATATTTTTGTAATTACAGTATACAGATCTGCGACATACATGTAAAAGAAAGAAAGAAAAAACTTAATGTTAAGATAGATATTCTCCCTCTGTAGAAGAATGAAATGTAACATATGTATAATATGTTAGCCACCTATGCACCCAGGCAAAAAGCAAGAAACATCTGAAATTTATATAGCATGTTCAGTGCTGTAAATTACTACTGACTGAACATTGTGGTCATTTTATTTCCAGACATGCTCATTTTGTGTAATTATTGTTACCTCTCTGGAGAAAATATACACTATCCAATATCAACACCAAAAAAAAAAACAGGATCACGCTTCCTTAAAAATGGTTAGGCAAGCCTCATGCTTTAATAGAAATTAATCAAAACATGCCTTTTTTTTCCAGACAATTCTCATTTACTACATCCATCAATGCAGCCAGATCTGACAGCCAACGCTGGCATATATCGAGGGCACATGTATGCCTTGCAAGACTCTGCTGACAAAATCCCCATGACCAATTCTCCATTGCTGGATCCCCTTCCAAACCTAAAGATTAAAGTCTACAATTCATCTCCGGTGGGATCATCTCCTGGAATACAAGACGACCTGCTTGGTCCAAAGCCTGTAGCATCATATCCTTCAGACACTAACCTCATTAATGCAAGAAATAAAACCATGAGTAGCCAACACTTGCTGACTTTACCCAGAGACTCCAGTAACAGTGTGACGGGCACATTCGGAGCTCTAGGTGGAAGACTAACATTCCCAAACACAGGTGATTTCTTCATTTCTAACTAATTATTTCTGTATTTTAGGTAACACCATATGATTAAAAGTGAAGGATTTGTATTACTGTCCTCTATAGGGAGTTTCCCTCCCTTTTTCTGTGCAAACATAGCATAGCAAGAAGTGAAAAGAAATATCCTCAAAGCGAGGGGAAATCCATATTTGGCAGTTGACAGTAAGAGATTTTTTCCTCTACTCAGGTATGGGTGACAACTGTCATTTTCAAGCCTTCTAGCCTTAGAAATCCTGAAACACACTGGGGGGATTTAATAAAGGTAGATAGGCTGTTCATTTTCCAAGGGAATTTGCCCCAGAGCTTTTGCTATTTTATACCAGAGAGAAGCCTTCCAAAACGTTTGCAGGACAGAAAATGAAAAAGGGGATTTCATGGGACTTAATGGGTGCATCATAACAAATGGCAAAGTTCATTAAAATTACAATATTTATTAGGAAATTCAATTAAGACAATATACCCATATAAAACCAAGTACAATCATGACCCATTTCTTATGATTTGTAATTTGAAAGCGGTATTATGGTGGTGAATCCTGACATGTTTAGATTGCTTTCATATACCAGTAATTAGAATTATTAGTGTGTTCCCAATGGTGTCAACCAAATCAGGACCATATTTGACCAGGGCATATCCAACTGGCCACCTACCTACACCAGGGAGCTCAGCACTTCATAACCCTGCTTGTTTCTCAAGCAATTTATGACTGAAGCTATACTCTTCACTCTATCAATGTTTTAGCAGAAGTTAAACTTTTTTCTTTTTTTGTAAATTCTTTTTATTGATTTTAAACACAGAACAAACAAAAAACAAAATAACAATAGGGTGGCGCCAGCACAACACCACCTCCGCACAGATAGGCCGCACAGGGCCAATAAACATATAAACATATCTAACAGAAGCAACATAGTTCAACTGACTGTGCTAAAAGAAAACCAGTACCAAACCCCCTCCCCCCCCCCCCCCCCAGTTTCCCCCTCAACTCCCCAACCACCAGCACAACCAGCATCCAATATATTTATGTACCAGAATAATATATGCATCAGATATGTAGCCATCTATTGTTTCAACAAATAATTTACAGGTAGGTCATCGATATTGAGTATTGTATGGTTATTGTGCACTTCAACTATATATTCCGAGACCATTCTGGACCAGAAGGACTCCCATCCAGGATTCCCTGAACATTTTAGGGGGCAAAAGATCTCCCTACCCCACAATGGATGTTGTCAATCCAGGCCCGCCATACCTTATCAATTTTTTTTTACATAACCCCTAGACAGCTGAAGTTAAACTTAAATCCGTGTTATGCAACAAATAATAAAATGATTATGATGCACGCCACTACTGAAATAATGTCCAATAGACAAAAAAATACAAAAAACATTTATATGTTGCGTAAGCTTACATTTTCCAAGTTACATCAATATTTAATTAAAGTTATTATTTTAAACAAACATTGTAATTACTGTTGTGCTCTTTTCCTTGTTGTATACCTAGAGAGTGGATGTTTATGTTTCCCAGACAAAAGCCTTTCAAATAAATTTAATTCATATCTAAAATATGATTTGGGTACATATTTGTGCATGAAATTATATTAAATGCGGTAGCAATATTGTTGATTTGATATTATGCACTTCAACACAATTAGGACTGAAAATAACGTGCATTGACTAAAAACTGCAATTATGGCTCCTAATAACCCAGAATGTTGCTTAATTGCATGCAGTCATAATTTTAGTCTTCTGTTGCACATTTAGAGTTCAACAGCTTTGTGTGGTGATACAGTAACTGCTGGTAAATTATACCAATACACCCAACCACCACAAAAACGTCTAAGTGGCCAATCGCCACTAGCCAATGCTCTCTGATATGAGGCTTACACAGGACTTTCTACATGGGGCTGCAGTGAGCAGGGTAGCTGTGTTGCACAGAGAAGGTGTGTATTAGTAGAGAGGAGGCAGCCTATATAGAACCTGGGCTTAAAGTGGTTGTAAAGGCTGAAGGCAGCAGTCCCCACCCCCCTAATACTTACCTGAGCTCCATCTCGATCCAGCGATGTGCACAAAGGCATTGGCTCTTTGGGGCCTCTCCCTCCTCATTGGCTGAGACAGCAGTGGGAGCCATTGGCTCCCACTGCTGTCAATTACAGCCACAGCCAATGAGGAGAGAGAGGGGCGTGGCCGAGCCACAGCTCCAAGTCTGAATAGACCTGCAGAGCAGCAGTTCTCATTGCAAGCTGCTTGCTCTCGGGGCACTCGACAGGAGGGAGGGCCAAGAGTGCCAGCGGGGGGGGGACCCAAGTAAAGGAGGATCGAGGCTGCTCTGTGCAAAACAGAGCAGGTAAGTATAACAAACATGTTTGTTTTTTTAAACGTTTTTGCCTTTAATATCACTTTTTTTTAACAACAAGGTTGGTCTTTATTAGAAAAAATCAAGTTGCAGTACATTATAAGTCACTCAAGCATTGCAGTGTACACATCCATGGAACAAGAGCAGTACATATGCAGTATGCAATGGGGGGGGGGGGGGGGCAGAAGGAGGGGAGCATCAATAAATACAGCTCAATCTAATATAGTGCAGCATAAACCTATAGGGTGGGGACTGCAGAAGAGGATAGTATATAGCAGCATCACAGGGGGTCGGTCCATGGCTGCCAGACCCTCTCAAATTTACGAGGACAACCTCTACTTATGTATGTAAGTTTATACATTGGGAGGATAGCATTGATTGAGTTTTCCCATGACCTTATAGTAGGTGGTGAAGGAGACGTCCATCTAAGGAGGATCTCTTTTTTGGCATAAAAAAGTAGCAATGAAAGTAACAGTTTAGTATATCGAGGCCTTTGGTCATCGTCCTGTATGCCCAGTAGGGCCAGTTCAGCCGATAGGGGGATCTCCAGCTGGAGACGTACATTAATAAACTCGAAGATATCAGCCCAGTAACGGTTGAGCTTCGGGCATATCCAGAACATGTGCATATAATCACTTTCCAAAGACTGACATCTTGGGCAGTTCGGGAGTTTCAGCGGGTAGATTCTGTGCAGCCTCTGAGGCGTAAAGTAGATCCTATGCAGGAATTTCGTTTGTATTAGTTTGTCCCTAGAGGATATCACTAGCTGCGAGGAATTTTCAAAGCATTCTTCCCAAGTCTCTCTATCCAAGGATGGGATATCTGCCTTCCATTTGTCCCACAATACATCCATTTTTTTAGAATCTGTGCTAAGTAATGTCAAGTATAGCGTCGATAGGGGCTTAACCAGGGACTCCTGCGCCAATAGTTCCTCAACCCCATCCGTCAGCAGGTCGGGTGGTGTCGGGAACTGCGCCCGGAAAGCATGACGCAGCTGATAGTAGCGGAACAGCATCCCCTCTGGAAGACCACATCTCACTACCAAATCTTGAAAGGAAACCAGAATCCCAGATGAGATAATATCCCCCAGAACCTTGATTCCATACCGGGCCCACACTTGAGGATCAGGAACAGTCTTAAAATGCGGGAGATTAGGGTTTCCCCATAGTGGGCAATAAGGAGACCATCTATTTGGAACTAAAAACCGCTTCCTAGCCACCCCCCATACACGCAGAGTGGTTCGAGTGGGATCGGCGAGGGCAGAACCGGAGGAGGCCCCACGATACACCAAGTTCGCGAGTTCTTTAAGGGAGCCCACCATAGCCGCTTCCAAACAAACCGCCGCGTTGGCCCTAGACTGTTCAAACCACCATCTAACCGTGACCAGCACAGCTGCCCAGTAGTACACTAGTAGGTTAGGTAAGGCCAAACCCCCACATCTGACGGGAAGCTGGAGAGTTGACCTGGCTATACGAGGGGAGGATCCCCGCCATAGGAAGGCTCCAATGCAGACATCTATCTCTTTGAAAAACTTCTGGGGTATCCATGTGGGGCAATTATGAAAGATATAATTTAGTTTAGGGAGATAAATCATTTTCAATATATTTATACGCCCTAGCAGATTAAGGGGAAGATTAGTCCATCTAGAGCAGTGATCCTTGAGACATGTAACGATAGGCCGCAGATTGAGACGTTGAAATGCCCTAAAATCTCGTGATATCTTTATACCCAGGTATGTAAATACCTCCACCCACCTCAGTGCAGGTTGATTCACTAGATCTTTAGCCTTATCATCTAAAGGGAAAAGTATTGATTTCGACCAATTAATGCGAACTCCCGAAAACCGTCCGAATTCGTCAAATATTTCTAACGCCGCTTGTTATGAAGTATCTGCATCCTGTAAGTAGAGTAGTGCATCGTCGGCATATAGGGATATCTTCTCCTCAAGAGGGCCAACCCGCAGTCCCACAATGCGGCTAGATTCACGCACCAGAGTCGCCAGAGGCTCTAAGGCCAAGGCAAACAAAGTGGGGGACAAAGGACATCCCTGTCTGGTCCCCCTCCGGAGGAGAAAACTATCAGAGAGGGAGTCGTTTACCCTAATCCTTGCTCTGGGGGCCCTATACAGCAGGCCCAACCAGTGGAGAAACTTGGGACCTACCCCAAATCTCCTCAGCACTTCCCATAATTATTCCCATTCCACGGAGTCAAAAGCCTTCTCCTTGCGTCCAGAGAGGCTATGACCCGTGTTCCTCCGTTATCATGGGTGGCAGCCAAGTTCAGGAACAAGCGACGTATATTGATATCGGTGCCCTTCCCCGGCATGAACCCGGTTTGGTCCACATGAACAAGGTCCTCTATCACCTTTCCAAGTCTCCTAGCCAAAATTTTTGCCAGTAATTTGGCGTCTGCGTTAATAAGGGAGATAGGTCGATAGGAGGCACATTCTTCAGGGTCCTTACCGGGTTTGGGCACCAACACCACCACCGCTTCCGAAAAAGATTCAGGCAGGTCGTTCAGAGTAGAGGATTGCTGCATCAATGAGGTAAATCTAGGCGCAAGGAGCTCCTGATATACAGCATAAAGTTCAATGGGTATCCCATCTGGTCCCGGGCCTTCCCCTGCTGCATGGATCCCAGGGCCTCCTGAACCTCCTCCAGGGAAATATCCTTCACCATTTCTTCCCGCTTTCCTGACTCTAGAGAAGGGAGGGAGACTCGGTCGAGATATGCAAGCAGCTGAGAATGGTCGTAATCAGTTCTAGAAGAGTAAAGGGTTTTATAGAAGCCTAGGAATCTTGCACTAATATCCGCCGGCGCCGTCAATAGGCAGCCATCTAGATCTTTTAATCTGCCAATATGAGTAGCAGTATGCTGCTTGCGAGCCAGGCCAACAACCTACCGTTTTTGTCCCCAAACTCAAATACCCTCTGGGCACTATCCAGCATTGACTTCTTAGTGAGCTCAACCCTGCAAAGAGACAACTCTCTGAGGACATCTTGCCAATTCACATAATGTGCTTGGTCAGGAGTTCGGACATACTCCGCCTCCCTCAGCCTAGCCTGCTCCTCCAGTACCCTCAGAGACTGCACAGATGCCCTCTTTTTCACAGATATACGGGTCATATATTCTCCCCTAAGCCAGGCCTTAAACGCATCCCACTGTACCAAGGGTCCAGTAGAACCCGCGTTGTTAATCCAAAAACCGCACAGTGCCTCCGGTATCTCCTCTTGGATCTCCGGCTCCATAATCCAGTACTTGGACAACCTCCACATCCTCACACCCACCTCCATAGAGAGCTTGATGTTTACAGACACCGGAGCATGGTCCGAGATTCCACGGGAAAGAATCTCCACTGAGATCAACCTCCTCAGAAGACTAGGGGAGGCATATGCTAAATCAATTCGAGACATGGTCCGGTGTGTAGTGGAGAGGCAAGTGAACTCTCTATCAGTGGGATGGAAATGGCGCCATGCGTCTGTCATATGAAAGGCGGATGCCCAGCGGGAAAGGTCCTGCTGCTGAGGGCCCACCGCCTGCATCCTGTCCAGCTCCCTGTTTGGGGTCAGATTAAAGTCACCTAGAAACAGGACATTGTCTACATTGTACAATGTGGCCTGTTGCATCAGGTCATGAAGTAACCCTACGTCCGCCGGAGGAGGCAGGTATATCCCCACAATAACAACAGGGATCTCTTCGATCAGGGAGTGTAGTAAAATATACCTGCCTCCTGGGTCTAGACGAATATCCAATAGTTGAAAATGCAGGGACTTATGGACTAGCACACTGACCCCCCTGGCATAGTTGGAATATGTCGCGTGGTAATGTGTGCCAATCCATGCCCGCTTTAAACTAAGGATATGGGAGCCCATCAGATGCGTCTCCTGAAGGATACACACCTGTGGGCGGAGTTTGCTTAAGTAATTGAGCACCAAGGATCGCTTCACAGCAGAGTTTAAGCCTCGCACATTCCATGATACCACTAAGCACCCAGCCATGGCAGCAACTCTACAATATCAAAAGGGCCCTGTTCTGATGAGGATGCCCGCCTCCAGTCGCTCGGGGGGGGAAAAATTTCCCCACATCCGGCCACATCGGGAACACGCATCACCACACACTGCAAAAGCTTACTGCATACCTTATACCTAAAAATGAGGACAAATAAATGACCTGGTAGACCAACTTGAACCTGAAAATAAAAAAGGGTTAGCATAAACAACCAACCACAACCATCCCTGAACAGTCCCATCCCCCGCCCCCCACCCCGCACCCCCCAAAACATTGAGGAGCACATAAGTCCCAAAAATTTCCCTTTAGAACTGGTAACTTAAGTTGAGGTCGTGTAACCGGAACGGGTCCTCACCATACCATCATTAAGTATGGGAACTAGATGTATGTGTAACAGTACGTATCCCAGAGCTGGTGGAGTGATAGTAGGAGAGAATAAAATGTTCTGTCCATCACCTGACTAAGCAGGGGCACCTTCTTCTTGTTCGTTGCAAAAAAAAAATTAAAAAAAATGAAAAAATAAAGAAAATAAACTTCCAGAGTAAAACTGTCCTCCAGGAACCTCCAAGAGGAGCATATATAGAAGGGGCATGTGTCTTTTAGCACCAGTTAGGGCCTGCTCTGCAGGGGTAAGCAATCCTTTCCTCTGGCAACAGACCTCTAGGAACAGTTCCTAAGCATGGCTTAATCCATAAAGGAAGAGATGTGACAAAGGGGGCTGAGATGCAGCCACAGTATACATTAGGAGACTTGTATGTTTATCTGTTCCTAGATATATATAGCAGATGATTCTGCACAACATGCCCTCAATATGCAACAAGATTGTTAGACTTACGGGGGGAGAGTCTCCAGCCAGGCAGACGCATCCTTGGGGTTAGTAAAAAATCTAACCGTTTCACCGTCCACCACTCGCATTTTTGCAGGAAACAAGATGCTATATTTCAGGCCTCTTCTCCGCAGGGCAGCTTTAACCGAATCGAAGGAGCGGCGTTGGCGCTGTGTTTCCATGGTGTAATCCGGGAATAGCAGGAGTTTAACATTTCTGTAAGGCAATTCCCCTGCAACTCGTGAGGCTCTAAGCAATTCATCCCTGTCACGAAAGTTTAATAAACGGAGGATAAAAGTGCGAGGGGGGGATCCCTCAGGCCCCGGCCGGGGCGGTACTCGGTGGGCCCTCTCCACCACAAAATAAGGGGAAAGCTGAGCCGCTGGGAGCATGGAGCGCAGAAACTCCTCTGCAAACTGGGCTGGGGCTCGGCCTTCAACCCCCTCCGGAAGACCCACCATCCGGAGGTTGTTCCTCCTGCTCCGGTTCCCGGCGTCTTCCACACGGTATTCCAGTGCCCGTACCTTCGTTTGAAGGGCGCGGATGGAGGTATCATGGTCCGCGATGTTGTCCTCCGCCTCTCCTATTCTCCGTTCAGCCTCCGAGACCCTGGACCGGATTTTGTCCAAGTCCTGCCGAACTATTCCCACATTTAGCTGGACCTCTTCTATTTTTGAGGCCAAGGTCGTTTGACACGAAGTTACAGCAGACTGGCAGGAGGTAATAGCCGCCATAAGCTCCGTCAGTCCCGGAGGGGTCAGAATAGGATCCTCCTCGTGGTCCGTCTGTGACGCCATATTGCTATGGCGCGCAGGAGATCTCGTAGAGCAGGGGGTTGATCCGTCTTCTTCTGGGATGTTAGGAGGAAACTTTAACTTCTTGCCCCTCTTCCTGTAGCTGGGGGTTCTGGAAGACATCCAACAGGCTCAGAGTACCTTTAAGCGGTGCAGCGGGACAGTACGGATAGTTTTTTAGGATCACACTCCTGGAGAGCTCAGAGCACACGTCCGCTCAGTCCGCCATCTTGGCCACGCCCCCTTTAATATCACTTTAAGCTCGGTTCTGAAGATCACATACTAATCCGTGAATATTATTAAAATCTTTTTTGAATATAACAGTTTATAAAAATAACATACATTGCATTCAGTGGCTCTTTAAAGTAAACCTATCACAAAAGTACAAACTAAGACGATACAAGTAAATTTTAAAACCGATAACCTTTTTGTAAAAACCACACAGCCAAATTATCAGTAGATCCAGATATAGGGACAGCTTAAAGTGATTGTAAAGTTATTTTTTTTTTAATAAAAAAACATGTTCTAGTCACCTGCCACTTCCTATGAGGGCACTTGTGCAGGCTTGAAAGCCAGGCTCTGTGTGTCCATTGACACCCACTTTTTGGCTCGGCCCTGCCCCCACTCTCTCCTCACATCACAGGCTGTGATTGGCTCCCACTGCTGCCTCTATGTCCAGTTAGGAGAGAAAGACGGTGCTCTCAGACACAGCAAGGTATTGCAATTGGGCTCAGGTAAGTATTTTAGGGAGTGATAAAGGACAGGGAGCTGAGAATGCATTAAGGTAAAAAAAAAATTCTGCTTTTACAACCACTTTAATACAAACCTTGACTTTACCTTTAAAGGTTTAATTTGGTCCCACCTCCTGAGCCTCCTGATTGATCAGTGAGGCCATCCCTCTTATTAAACAACCAATAGGACCAGTAGGAGGGAAGAGGTCCTACCTGTATCTCTGGATCTTCTTCTATAATTTTCACCATGGAAAACCTATGCTTGTGCTTTTTTTTATTGTTTGCTTAGTTTGAATCATCACATTTAGAAGAGGTTTAATTTTCGTTTTGAAATCTATGAAATCTGATGTCATAACACCCTGAATATGTTAAATTTTATGATCATACTAAAAGTCCTTAAAGTACAACTAAAGGCAAAACTTCTTTTTAGTTTTGAATAGAGTGGAGATGGATTAGAACACCTGTAAGTTTTTATTGCTGTCTGTGCCCCTGTTAGGGAGATTCACCCTCTCTATTTGTTCTCTTTACCGGTATCATTGAAAGTGAAAGTAAAGTAAAATCACAAATTTTTGTTCCCAGAGAAGTAATATAGGAGAAATTTTCCAATGGAAACGCTAGCCCATGGGATTTCCCTTATTTTCAGGGATTTCCTCTAGCTTCCTGTTTGGCTATGGAACAGGAAGTGAAGGGAAATCTCCCCATTGGGACACAGATGGCAAAAAATAAACTGACAGAGGTTATAACCTTCCCTTACTCTATCCAAAAGATTTGTCTATAATTGTTATACAGTTCAAAATGTCTGAAATGTTACATGCTTGAAACTTGATACTGATATATTTAATTTTTCAGGGGTTAGTTTACTGATACCACATGGAGCCATTCCACAGGGAAAATACTATGAAATGTATTTGATGATAAACAAAAGAGAAAACACTGTGTAAGTAAATAATCTCTCCTGTGGACTAACAGTGGCTTAAAAATATTAGTGGCATTTGTAGATATGTTAATTCTTTCTGTTGTGTCCATGTTTTCCTTGTCAAAAGAAGTTTATTGAGTATACAATGTTATAAAGATACATAAAGTAAGTTTACAAGGATCTATAAAGGATCTATAAAGTAAGCTCATTGTTTTACAGTAGGGTTTATATAGGTAAATATCATGAAATTTCAAATATTAAACATTGGGTTCACGTAAACCTAAATCAAAGATATATATCATTTCCTTAGTTACTTTTGTAGGTATTTAAATGATTTATACCTACTATACATATTGTTTACAAGTAGAGTGTATATAGGTCAAATAAATTCTGATAATGAGCTTTAATCGTAAGGTGGAGAAAAGGAAAGAGAAAGAAGAAAAAGGGTTGAAAGGTAGAGGTATGGTCCACAAGGTTGTCCCGCTCGTCAGTTTATTATTCTTTTTAGTTCTCTTTGAAGCCTTAGAATGGGTGTCTCTGTAAGTCATTTAATCTGTTACCATGGCAACAGGACAGAGTCATTGAAATTTGACAGGAACTGTTGTTTTATCCAAGGATGCCAAAGTTTTTCAAATTTTGGAATTTGATTTTGATCGATGGCTACCATCTTAGCATGGGACATTGTATTATTCATTCTGTGAATTGTTTCTGCTAGTACCAATGTAGGAGATTTCCATGCCTTGGCCACTGTTTGTTTTGCAGCCGTTATTAGTTGGATCATAAGTTTGAATTGAGAGAGTGTTAACCATTCCGGTTTTAGATTAAGTAAAGTTAAATATGGATCTGGTTGTATTATTTTTTTAAATATTTTAGATGCAATCACGAAGACTTCCTTCCAGAAGGTTTGGATTACTGGGCACGTCCACCATATGTGTAAATATGTGCCTATTTCTGGGCATCCTCGAAAACAAAGAGTTGAGGTATTAGGTGAATATTTTGCCACTCTAGCGGGTACAAGGTACCAGCGAGTTAGGACTTTATAATTTGTCTCCAGTGCTAAGATGTTGGGTGAAGATGACTTAGATGTGAGCCATATATTAGACCAGTCTGTGTCTTCTAAAGTTCGTCCCAGGTCCTCCTCCCACCTCTGAACGTAAGAGGGTCTATTAAGATTTGCTACTCCATATAATTGATTATAAAGTGATGAAATTGTACCTTTAGCAAATGGATCTTTTGTACAGATTGATTCAAAAATGGATAATTGGGATAATGGTGTATCCCCCTTTAGGAATGGTGTATAGAAATTTTTGATTTGGAGATATCTAAATATCTCAGAGTTTGGTAGATCATATTTTTCTCTAAGCGATGGGAATGAAAGGAATGATTTAGATGCTATGAAGTCATTTAGTGTCTGAATGCCTGATGTTGTCCAAGCTTTAAAAGAATTTGGGTAGATCCATGCCGGATAAAAGGCCGGATTTCTGATAAAAGAAAGGAGAGGATTGTGTGGAGATTGTAACTGATATTTGGTTTTTAGTTTATCCCAGAGAGATAAGAAGTGTTTAGTTATGGGATTATGAATTTTAAAGCGGTCTTTAGGATCAAGCCATAATAAATTTGATATTAATAGAGGGTCATTTTCTGAAGCCTCTATAAATACCCATAATGGGATTTCCTGTTTTGCATGGTATTTGGACAGACTGGCCAAATGTGCTGCTCTGTAGTAGTTAGTAAAATTAGGGTATCCCAGGCCTCCTTTATTTTTGGGAAGATGTAGTGTGTGTATAGGTATACGTGGTTTAGAAGAGCCCCATATAAACGAAGTTGCTCTTTTTTGTACTATTCTCAAAAAATAGGAAGGAATTGGAATAGGGAGGACTCTGAATAGATAAAGCAATTTGGGTAGAATAGTCATTTTGATTGCATTAATCTTCCCTATCCAGGATAAAGGAAGTTGCGACCATTGTTTTATTAGATTTGTGATCTGTCTTAATACAGGAGGATAATTGGTTGAGAATAAGTCAGAATGAGATGCTGTTAAATGAATTCCAAGATATGGGATTGATTTTTCTGCCCATGTGAATGGGAGTGCAGCCCTAGCCGGGATCAATTCCATGTTTGTGAGTGAAATATTAAGCACTAGGCATTTCTTAGGATTAATCATAAGGCCGGATAGGGCTGCAAATCCATCAAGAGCTGGTATTAAGTTAGGACCAGAGACCTGTGGTGATGATAGAAAAAGTAATATATCGTCTGCAAATATACATCATTTGTGTGTAATACCTCCTACTTCAATGCCAGTTATAGTTTGGTTTGTTCTGATGTATTGGGCCATGGGTTCGAGTATAAGGGCAAATAATAAGGGAGATAATGGGCAACCCTGTCGGGTACCTTTTTCGATATTAAAGGCTTCAGATTTGTATCCAGCATATTTTATATAGGCTTTGGGTTTATTATATAATGCTTTGATCCATGTTAAAAAGTGGGGTCCAAAACCCCATTTTTGTAATGAATATTGCATATATTGCCAGGATACTGTGTCAAATGCCCTCTTAATATCGAGAGATAGAAAACATAAAGGGATTTTCCGTTTTTTAGCAATATGTGCCAATAACACTGCCCTGCGTATATTATCACCTGCCTGTCTATTTGGCATGAAGCCTACTTGATCTCTATGTATTAATTTTCCTATAATGCTATTGAGGCGTTTTGCTATTATTTTTGCTAATAATTTAATATCGAGGTTTAACAGAGAGATAGGCCGATAATTCACACAGGAAGTATCATCAGAAAGGGGTTTTGGGATCATACAAACAATTGCCATTAGTGTTTCTTGCCGAAAAGAATGTCCATCTAGAAGTTTGTTAAAAGTGTCAGTGAGAATGGGAGAGAGTATTTCTGAGAATGTTTTATAGTATAAAGCCGAGTAGCCGTCTGGGCCTGGTCTTTTGTTAAGTTTTAGGTCTTTTATGGCGTTAGCAACTTCATCTATAGTTATAGGCTCATCCAAACTGCTTTTTTGATTCTGAGATAACTCAGGTAAGGTTATTTTTGAGAAGAAGGATTCAGCTTCTGTAGGATTAAATTCATTGTTTGTCTTGTATAAAGTTGCGAGATGTGAGTGAAATTTATGGACTATTTTAACTGGATTACAAGTGTAAACATTTTTTGATAATTTCAAACGTATTGGTTTGAAAGATTTGTTAGTTGAATTTAATGCTCGAGCCAAATATGTACCTGGTTTGTTTGTATTCATGTAGAAATTGTGTTTGGAGCGTTTGAGGGATTTATCAACTGACTCAGTGAGAAATAGATCGTATTCCAATCTAGATTTTTCCAGATGAGATTTTGTACTCTGAGATGGATTATCTTGAAATGATATGTAGGCTGCATTAAAATTGAGTTCAAGTTTTTTTGCTAGATTTTTGCGTTCCCGTTTAAATAGTGCCATTTGTCTTTGTATTGTACCACGCAAGACAGGCTTATGAGCTTCCCACAGTGTTATTGGGGAGATGTCTGTTGTGTTATTAATTGATATGTATTCCTTTAAAGCTTGTTCAATGGCCATCTGATGTAGTGGGTGTTTGAGCATTATGTCCGGTAAGTACCACGTTGGGTCATGCGCTTTTGGTATGGCTGAGGCTATAGTAGTGTATACTGCATTATGGTCAGACCACGGAATCGGAATTATATCTGATGCAATAATTTCTGGTATCATTCCTATTGTTAGAAAAACATGATCTATTCTGGTGAAGGTTTGATGAGGGTGCTAGAAATAAGTGAATTTCTTTTTCATTGGGTTACTTTCTCTCCATGAATCTACCAGATTGTATTTGGAAAGAAGTTGAGAAAAAGGTAATCTAGAGGTTATTTTGGATGGTGTAAAAGGTGATTTATCTAGAAATGGGAGGAGGACCTGGTTCGAATCCCCACACATTATCACTGTTCCTATTTTGTGTGTATTAATCACTTGTAATATATGTGAGAGGAATGGTGTAGGTTGTTTGTTAGGAGCGTAGTAGGAAATCACCGTGATTGCTGTATCCATTATATAACCCATGAGTATCAGGTATCTACCTTCTGGGTCTTTAATTTCTGATGATAAGGTGAATGGTGTGGATCGGTGAAATGCAATTAGAGTTCCCCTTTGCTTGGTACAGGCAGAAGCCGTGTAAATTTGTTGATAAAAAGGAGAAATATATTTTGGAGTAGAATCTTTGGTGAAGTGTGTTTCTTGGAGGCATACTATGTGAGCCTTCTTGTTATGGAAAGTACGGAAGGCTTTGGTCCTTTTTTGAGGGACATTTATTCCCTGAACATTCAGGGAAAGTATATTCAGTGGTGCCATGGCAATAGATCAAATAGTTTTGACTTACTTTTTGTTATGCAGAGCTGACTGCGCAGATCAACCTGTGTGGACTGAAGAGATGAATAGATAGAAAAGAAACCAGTGAATTCTAGAGTAAAGAGTAAACAAAAAACATATGAGATTAGATGATACATTGTATAAATTATTTTTTGCAAGTAATCACAATTTACCCGTGAAAGAGAATAAATATCTCTCTCAGGGGAATAAGTGCCTTCGTCACACTCCCACATAATATGGTTGGGAGAATGAGGAGGGCTAATGGGGGTACACGGATCTTCCGCTTACAGGAGAGAAGTGCTATGTCAAAAGACATCAAAATGATGTTTCATTAATTGGAGTGCAGAATATAGTTTTTGTTGAAATTATTTATTCCAGGGTGGTTGTATATGGTTAGTCTTGCCCTAGGCTAAATAATTCAGTTAGAAAAGTACTGTTAATAACTTTGGTATTGATGAAGATAGTTTGAATTATTTTGGGATTTTAACCCTTTTAGAGTAAACAATTACATATTTTATTCAAACGTAACTGTTTAGATATGTTAACTCATAAAATTGAGGTTGTATTGCTTCAGATTAGAATAAACAAAAACATAATTCTAGGAACTAGTTAGGTAATAATATATTTGTTTTAAGAAAAGAAAGAAAAAGCTTCCATTACTTCTGGATTATTGAACATATTTGTCCTAAAAAGTAA
Organism: Aquarana catesbeiana; assembly: GCF_042186555.1. Taxonomy (NCBI): domain Eukaryota; kingdom Metazoa; phylum Chordata; class Amphibia; order Anura; family Ranidae; genus Aquarana; species Aquarana catesbeiana. The sequence continues at coordinate 171,864,289 of NC_133331.1, read as the reverse complement.
TACATTTATTGTTATTACCTGATAATATATAACTGAACAAGAATTTCCTTATTTCACTTATATATTCTAAGGCTATATGAATCAGAAGTAATAAGAAATATAACTGGAATGTAACATGATCCCACACAGTGTGTGACTATCAGAATGCAGTTACATTCAGTTATAAATATAGGTTTTTTATAGAGAACCATCTCTTAGTATAATAAATGAAGAGATATCAGGAATTAGGATGTCAGTCCATTGAATCTTCTTGGTCCATGGATGATGTGGCATAATGGCCTCTTTTGTGAGAATGATGATTCCCATTTTGTTCTGAAATTTTCTGGGTGCTGCCTGAAGGTGAAGATGACGCCATTCTTCTGCGTGTGGGAGTGTTGCTGCTTGTGGGTTCTGTCAGATTTAATTTTAAAAGGGTTTGTTGTAGTTCATCTGCTGATCTGCTTCTGTAAATTGTACCTTGGTAGTTAAATCTGACTGAAAAGGGGAAGCCCCATTGATACATAATGTTGTGGCGTTGCAGTTCCATTAGTTGGGGTTTCATGGATCGTCTTTTAGTAATAGTAAGTTTTGGGATAGGTCAGCAAAAATTTGATAATTGTGTCCTTGAAAATTAAGTTCCTTTTTTTCTCTTGCAGCAATTAGTATTTGTTCTTTCGTTCTGTAATAATGAAATTTTGTGATTATATCACGTGGGGGTCCATCTTTCTTTTTGGCTGTGAGGGCTCTGTGTACTCTGTCCAGTTCTAAACGTTCAATAGGGATATCTGGCTTTAGTTCTTGTAATAGAGCAGTAATAGTAGATTGCAGGTCTGTCACAGTTTCAGGTATTCCCCTTATGCGCAAGTTTGAACGTCTGGCTCTATTTTCGTAATCTTCAAGCTTAGTTTGAAGTATTAAATTCTCTTTTTTTAATTGTTCCAATTCTGTTATATTTTCTTGGGTTGTAATTTCAATTTCATCCATTTTTATTTCTAAGGCTGCGGTGCGGTTTCCCAGCTCTCTTATTTCTTTGGTTAGGCTTTTTGTTATTTGGTCTGAGGTTTGTTTTAAAGCCTTATGAAGCATCTTTTCAAATTGTAATAATATTACTGGGGATACTGAGGAGGCTTGTGGAGAAGTTTGTGAGAGGATTTGTTCTGTATCTGACTCAAATGGAGAGTCTTGCTGTGACATTTTCTGTCTGTGAGAGCGCCCTGATGCTGTATCTTGTGAGGTGACTGGAGCTGCTTCAGCTGCAGTCAGTGCCTGTGAGCTCTTTGTGAGGTGATTTTTATTTCTGCCACGGTTTCCTCCCAGTACCATATTTCCTGCCCAAACGTTCACAGTTTGTTCCCTGTGGCAAAAAGGTTCAAATGGATACCTTTTGAGCCTGCAGGCTCCGCTTTGTCCTTCTCTTCTCTCCTCAGCGGTGTGGAGCTCTAACAATGCATGTCTGCTCTGCTAGGCTCTGCCTCCTGCCCCCCCTGTGTCCATGTTTTCAAGCATTACTCAAATATTTGCGTATGGCATATATTCAGTTGATTGTGTATTTTTGCTTTGAAAAGGATACTTTGAACAAATAAAACAGATTTCCGATACATAACCATTATTCTTTTAGGTGCTAAAGCCAAGTTTCCGGCAGCTATATCATAAACATACTGAGCCATGCAGGATTGCAGTTTGAATCTGAAGGAGTCATATGTTCAGGATTAAAGCTGCACATTGAGATTCATTTGTGGAAAGTGGCCATGCGATGGTTGTGTGCATGCACACTTACAAATGCATGACTCCATGAGTTTTTCATAGCATTTCATTTTAATTTCATGCTGAATGTTTAATCCGTAGTGGTAGATTGGGTCTATAATGGCTTTACCTGCTATGAAAAGCCAATGATTGTACATCTAATGGTTATAAACTGCTGGAATTATTTATGCCTTATCAAACCTAAAAGTAATATTCTTGCAACTTCTCTTGTAGACTACCTTCGGAAGGTACACAGACAATTTTAAGTCCCATTGTAACTTGTGGCCCCACTGGACTTCTGTTGTGTCGACCAGTCATTCTGACTATTCCTCATTGTGCTGATGTCACCACATCCGACTGGATTTTACAGTTGAAGACTCAGTCTCATCAAGGAAGCTGGGAGGTAAGATAATGGCAAAAAATGTTCAGTTGTAACTTTCCTGCAGCTTTTGGAGTGCACAACACCTTGATTATTATTACACTTAAAAACTTTTTTTTTTTTTTATGTAACTGGAAAATAATAAATACTGAACATTACTTTCAGACACCTGTTTTTTTCTAGTTCAAAATCCAAAGGCAATGTTTTCGTCAAATGTGTTCTATTATATACCCCCTTATTCCTTCCTGGTGGTAAATGGATAAAACTAGCTACACTATGTATTATGGCAAAAAAACATTTGTCAATATGAAAATGTGGCAAGTCCAAAAACAATATAAATATATATACCGTATTTATCGGCGTATAACATGCACTTTTTTCCCCTTAAAATCAGGGGAAAATCGCGGGTGCGTGTTATAGGGCGATCCAAGGCGATCCCCCGCTGACTGTGAGCGGAGGAGCAAGTGCCGCCGACATTCATACATAGCTGAGTGTACTCGGCTAGGTTCGGCTAGCTCCGCTCACAGTCACGCCCAGTCCTGCCCTAAGATGGACATAACACAGGGACTGGGCGTGACTGTGAGAGGAGCTAGCCGAACCTAGTCGAGTACACTCGGCTATGTATGAATGTCAGCGGTGCTCGGCTCTGCCCACAGGGCTACGAGAGGAGCCGAAAGCAGCCGAGAGCCGCCAAGAGACACAAGACTGGCTCTGTGTCTCTCGGCAGCGCCATATTTAAACACTACACTACAAGGCTGCAATGTCACTGGGCAAGGCTGCAAATGACACAAGGCTGCAGATGACACAATTTACATTTAAATGTAGGTTTTTTCCTTAAAAAATGTTTTTCCTTAAAATTCCCTCCTAAACTTGGGGTGCGTGTTATACGCCGATAAATATGGTGTGTGTGTGTGTGTGTGTGTATATATATATATATATATATATATATATATATATATATATATATATATATATATATATATATATATAATATATATATATATATTACAGTATATCTCCAAGAGGAACTGGGATTTCCAACATTTATTCATTCCAACAATCGGAGGTCATAATCATTCAGCAATCTTTTTAGGCAACCAACTACACATCTACCTGTAATCCACTTTACTGAGTCTATTAAAGCATTGTCAAAGTTCTCAAGCGGGTGAGTGTGTGTCCCCAAAACATGTTGGCTGTTTATGATAGTTTTATTAACAATGAAAGTGATTTTGAACTCTTACGTCATTTGTAGTCCACCATCCAAATAATGGGCCCCTCACCAAAGATGGTCAGCTTCAGCCAAGGTGTAATGCAATGACCGCACACTGCTCACTGCCAACAAAAGCCATGCCCCCAACATGTTTTTCACACAACTGGAGCGGAATGTCTTTGGTGTGCGGCCCATTATTTGGATGCTGGATTACAGTGGAGCAAGACGCCTCCCCTTCATTGGGTGCCCCCACAGAAAGCCACTTTCCATGGGGGCACCCATGGGGGCTCGCTCACTGAGTCCATTGAAACAGACATCGGGACTCGGCCCAGCCCCCCGTGCCCGTATCACTAGATTTGATTGACAGCAGTGGGAGCCGATGGCTCCTGCTGCTATCAATCTGTCCAATGCGGAGAGAGACAGCAGCTGGAGCCTCTGGGCATGTGCCTGTCGCTGGATTGATTCAAGCTCAGGTAAGAAAAAGGGGGGGTTTGGGGGCAGCTGCAGCATAGAATTAAGGTGAAAAACCTTGAGACTTCACAATCACGATAATGATAAATCTCACAGTATGTGCTGTAGTTCAATACATGTAAATATCAATTTAACATCAGCCTACTTGTTTGCTAAACTATTGTCTGTTTTACTGTTTTTCAGGAAGTTGTGACAATAAATGAAGAGACTCTTAACACACCATGTTATTGTCAGCTGGAAAGTCAGTCCTGCCATATTTTACTTGACCAGCTGGGTACCTATGCCTTTGTCGGGGAGTCTTACTCCAGATCTGCTATAAAGCGGCTCCAGCTGGCAATATTTGCACCCATTCTTTGCACTTCGCTGGAATACAACCTCAAAGTTTACTGCTTAGAGGATACACCAGATGCATTAAAGGTAGAAGGCTAAAAATCAGTTTGGTTTTTGTTGGGCTTTTCTTTGTTCTGATTTGCTAACCATAACAACATCACAAGGCACATTTATTTGTTAAGAGCTAGGTTCAAGTATAAGTGTAGGTTCAAGTCAATAAAATTTCAACTTCATATGAATCAATAGAGAGTTTATTAGAATAACCAAATCACATTAATATTTTCAGCAAAAAAAGAAAAGGTTTTGCTCTATATTGACCCTATCTGCTTAGGCTGGCCATAGATGGTTCAAATCTTGGCCAGTTTGGCAGGAACCGTCCGAGATTCGAAGTATGTATGGGCAGGCTGAATGTACGTACCCAAGTTGATCGATCAACTTGGGTACAACCAACCTGCCAGGTTTAACATAACAATTATTGCTAGCGGCTGCTATAGCTGCTCGCAATAATCACTGTCTTCTTCCAGCCGGGGCGGCTTCCCCTGTTCCCCCGCTGTGAGAATACAATGGTTCGGCGGGAGGGATTTCCCTGTTAACACTGTTTGTGTTGATGGGGGAATCGAGCAGGAAAATTTGCTCCTTTTATATGGCCTGCCTTAGTTTCACAGCAATTTTTGGTGGGTCTAGGATCTATAGAGGAAATGTATACATTTCCCAGGTACAATTTTTGAAGGGATAGCTTATCCACAGACAAAGAAGTATCTCCCATGGAACTTTGTTGCAGCATTTAAGATTCCAGCAAATAATGTTTTTTTATATAAAAATAGAAACTGTATTTGTACAACAGTATAAAATCATCTGGTCTATACAGTCTAATTTCTAGTCTAATAGTAATATAGGGTCTCATATTTACAGCAAAATACCGTATACATAGTCTATTGATTATGTAGCCACCAAAATACTCCAATGTGTTTCGCGTAATTATAGTCTTCTTCAGGGGACAGTAAGGTGGGAGCAGTCATAAACAGACTCAATATAAAGCCAAAAAGAAGCAACCATGGCACATCATAAGGGTCCCAGTATGGAGGGGGACTCAAAGACCCACAGGGGATCAATAGTGGTCAAATGGAGGCAATCGCAGCAAGCCCCACTGTGTGTGGATATGTACATTCAATTGTGGATAGTTGTATGTAAGGGTATGCTAATTTGCAGTAAGTAAGCATGTGGGAGTAGATTGATTGGATGTTTTCTTATGTCAAAATAGCCCCAAAGGGACCTCCTGGGAGACCATCCTGTAAATGACCCTGATGTACAGTTCAAGGATAGTTAGCTGTAATGTAGCATTTCTTATTCTAAGTACTGTCTGGTAAAACTATGTTTAATTTGGGAGTATTTTCCAAATGTTTTTTTTTTAATGCTAGATGCCAGCCCTTCCCTAGTTTGTTAACTGTCGTTACCAAAAAAAAAAAAAAAGTTGAGAGAAAAATATTTAGAGGGAGCATTACATGGGATTAAATCTGAATTTTAGGCAAATTTAAAATACATAAATGAATGCAGCTCTATAATCATTAATACTGTACATCAATAAATGTATTTTTAAATTCAAGAATTGTAGTTACTCAAATTTAACCTAATATAAGCCTTTGCAGTCCCTGTACAACAGTGCAGAGAGAGTAAGAGGAAGAAGCAGTTCAAGAGCCCAATATGTTCATGTTCCGACAAAAAGCATGCTAATAGGGAGAAAAAACAGAGTGACGGAGAGATGAACTCATCACTGTGCTGCTTCTTCCTTCACTGCCCAGTCACAAATCTGGGGTGTGTTCAAGACAACCTGAGGTTACAGGAAGTAGGCTTAATGATGCTGGGGGCATCTCATATTACTAAATATTACAGCAAAAGCCGGTTGTGTTATTTTATATTTTAATGAGCTATACATTTTTATCTTGATATTTTTGGCTAGAGTTCTGTTTTAACCCAAATTTCAAACTACTTTTTAATGCAGACTTATTCTGTACAGACTAAAATTTTATAATGCTTGTTGATGATGAGCTTTACATTATCTGCAAATTACAGTATCTTGAGACGATTTTGTGGCATTTCTGGTTAATAAAGGTGTTTTTTCAGCTGTTAGTCTAAACCTGTGTAACCTGGAAATCTAGCTGTTAACTGGATAAATCAGTCTCAAAATTGGGTTTATTCTGGAACATTAATTAGCAGACCTTTCTTTAATGCAGAAGCTGAAACAGTCTTTCAGTCTTAAAAAGAGCAAGCTAATTAAGAGTAGAAAACTGTTTCCTATTTTACCGTTTTAAATATTCAAATGACTCACATTATGGCAACATATACTTGTCTAACCTTATAGCTCTCAGGTAATTAATGTACTCAGAGAGCTTCCTCAGTGTTTAAAGGGCAAAATAAAGTAATTATTTTTACTATTTCTCAGTTGTGCACGCAAGTGAGTGAATGTCTTCCTAATAACCTCATTATCTCAACAGATAATTTCAGAAAACAAACTAACTGGGATGTTACATAATAATTAGTTAAAAATCCAGGCTGTGTTTGTAGCTTCCTGTGCTTTAGATACTCTAGAACCTCTCAACAGGACAATCTCCTTCTAAGTAGTTCCAGTTAACAATATTAATAGTCCAATCCGATATAATTGTACTAAAAGTTTATCTTATGCAAACTGATATATTAACTGTCTTGGTTTGATGACTATTAAGTTCATGTTTTTTTTTTTTTGTTTTTTTATAATTATTTATTGAAGATTCAAATAGAAAACCATACACAATAAACATTAAATATCACCATAGTAAATCACACCTCTCTTAAACATGTAGCTCACAAAAACATAATTTAGTTTAGGTATCGTCATGTATCAAACATGCATATAACATACATTATTATCTACATAAAGCACAAACTTTTCTCTTTTTTTTCCTTTTCTTTTCTCCTTCCCCCTCTCCTCTCTCTCTTAAAAGAAAAAAGAAGGAGGGAAGGTACAACAAGAGGAAACCGATGCAAGGGAGGGGAGGAAAAAAAAGTTTGCTTATCACATAGGTCAACATAAACTTAACTTTAACTCAAAGTGTATCGAGCCATCTGCACAGTTGTGTTTTTTGGGGGTTTTTTTTCTCCATCCTTATGCTTGGATGGGCTCTGCTGACAGGCAGTAGAAACAACCAATTCCAAAGCTGTAAGGACAAGGGGGAAGTTTGACACTTACAATATGAAGATGGTAGTCAAGGTTTGGACCGGTTTGTTTTTTATTTTTTTTGTACAGCCACCTTTTGAGAATGTGTATTAGTTTACCAAAAATGACCTTTTAATATATTTTAGTAACCTTGAATTCTTTAGATATCTGAAAATCAAATGATGTTGATAAAAATAACTTTACATTAAGCTGTAAAACCATGTCAACAATTATGCACTGTATCAAGTTAACAAGTCATTTTCATAATGAAGACATACCCTAAATCTTGTTTGCTTTGTCTTGTATTCAGGAAGTTCTAGAACTGGAGAAGACGTTAGGAGGCTATCTCATAGAGGAACCAAAGCCACTGATGTTTAAAGACAGCTATCACAACCTGCGTCTGTCTATCCATGATATTCCTCATTCGCTGTGGAGGAGCAAATTACTCGCCAAATTTCAGGTCAGTAGGTTTAACTTGACACAAAATTCTGGTTTTAGAGGCAGTAATGTGGTGATACAGAGACCTGCTCAAGATTTGGAATCCTCTTCTCTTTAGGCAGACTTCCACTGTCAATTCCTGTCATGTTGGCTGGAGTATTAATTTATTAATCCAACTCTAGCCAAAACCTTTTAGTTAGTTTTGTGCTGAGAAGGGGAGGGTCAGAGCCTCTGCCATCCTTTTCCATATTAGGGAGGTTTCCCTTCAATTCCTGTAAGGACTGGAAGCTACAGTATAGTAAATCTCTACAACAGAGACACAAACAGAAACACATTTATAAACTGCTATTTCTAAAGAGTCTGGTTACTGCTTTTATTATTGTCTGAAAGTGTATGTGTTGTGCCTTTCAGGAGATTCCTTTTTATCACATAGCAGTCTAAAAAGCAGACTTTTTAGACTGCTATTTCTAAAAAGTCTGGTTACTGCTTTTATTATTGTCTGAAAGTATATGTGTTGTGCCTTTCAGGAGATTCCTTTTTATCACATCTGGAGTGGAAGCCAGAGGGCGCTGCATTGTACATTCACTCTGGAGCGGTACAGTCTGGCTTCAACAGAACTAACATGCAAAATCTGCGTAAGGCAGGTGGAAGGAGAAGGACAGATTTTCCAGTTGCACACAATGCTGGAAGAGGTATGGAGTTACTGTTAAGGATTGAAATGTGTTCTTTATGTTTCATTCCTTCAGATTGTCTTTCCTGCACCAAATTCTTTCTTTAATCATAAAAGTTTTCTTCTGTATTCTCCCCTCATCAGTTTGTAAACTAGTATTGAAGCATGGGCACAAATAATTGATGTATTATTTGGAACAGGGCTTTAAAGAGGAACTAAAACCTAGGAGTTGTGCCCAGAAAAAGCTGGCAGAGTGCAAAAAATTTGTCCCAAGTATTGTTTGTGGTCTCCATGCAGCTGATCTTTTCCCTGATGCTGAATTGCCATGCCCTGTTCTGTACTGTGTCTCCATGTGGTGGTGGGCATCTTGGCAGAGCTAGAGCTTTGTTTCTTCATGTCATAGCCTCTAGCAAGCAGAACAGCGAGGAGCACAATAGTGACCAAATCTCACTCCATATCTCCTGAGACTAGCAGTCAGATGCAGCAGTGCCATAGATCTCACCCTGCAGAGACACATCTATGAAGCTGTAGGGACAGATGTGCCTAGGAAGTGATATAATTCATCTGCAATTCTAAACAAAAAGATAGGATTTTGTTTGGTGCTGCTTAGACAAAAGTAATATTCCTACATGCCCCCTATAACACGAGTTCAGGTCCACTTTAAGGATTTACATGTCTGAATAACCATAATTCTTAAGGTATTTTCTCCTTGTAAAACTTCATCCATGAATGCCATGTACTTAAATGAAGGAATCACAGCCCCAGCCTGGTAACATTAATACCTCTAGTAGTCGCATTCTGATGGTCAGATGATTCTGAGAAATCTTCCTAGTCGCAACAATTTTTTTTACATTTTAGTGACATTAGCTGCTGGTCAAGTGGACCTCGTTTTTCTGAGGGCCTTGAAGAACAGCATAAAATGGTACCAATCATGCACCAACCCCTAATTGCATTTGGAAATAAGCAAACATAGATGGGTTGCTTTACCTCAGTCACAATTTAACATAAAAAGAAAACTCTCTGCAACCTGTATATATTTCCATTTGCCCAAGATCTGATGAGTGAACATCAATGTGGATTCAGAGGCATTTCAGCTCCACGGGCACATATGTGCTAGCTTGCTTTGTATACCAGGGCTTGCGTTTATTCCCAGATGGCTTTGAACTACAGAAGGGTGAGGTCTTCTCTATCTAAGAGTGGCCACAATCATATGAGGAATGCTAAATAGTTTGAAATCCCCCTTAAGCATTTAGCACACTGTCATAAATGTCATAATATTTTTGAACGACAAGTATGAAATCACGTATCAATGGCTTTTAAAGTATAACTCCATCCACTTTTCAAATTGTGAATAAAGTGAGGAACACTTAAAATGGCTGTTTTTTTTTTCTGTTTTATGGAACTCTATTAGGGAGATTTTATCTCGCATTGATATGATTCCAGTAACCAAACAGGAATGCAAAGCGCAATAAAAAATAGTTTCCACAACATGATAAAAAAATTGTTTGTGACCATTGTCACTAGGACAATAAGTGAGGGCATTATACTCCTCTGTCACATGCCAGCCCTTGCATCACTACACGCCACAGTAGCGACATGGTGGTTTGTGGGAGGAACCACAGTGGGTGGTGGGTGACCCGGAATTTCACACTTTCATAAGTGATGAATTTGAATTCAGAGGAGTCTTAAAGAGAAGTTTTCTCTAAAATAAAGCAGCAAACTGTGGCCTGAGGAGCAGAGAGTGAGCATTTAATATCACCTTTGCAGGGTCCATATTTTTAAACAAGGCCCCAAATGCTAATTTAGCGTCGGTCTCTTTTATTGATGTGCTGTAAGCCCCAACCTAATTCAAGCTTACAGCAACATGTAATAGAATGAGCAAATAAAGATGCATTCTGATTATTGGTTACAAGTTACTGTTTTTTGAAAACCTATTTTGCCTATTTTTTTTTTAATTTTAAATACACTAGTAATTTCTTTTTTCAGCCAGGGCTTAATTATATATTGCTTGCCAGTGCAAGCTCCAAAATGTTTCCTTGTGTTTTTCTCTATTGTGTGTTTTTGCTTTGTTATATTTGTATCTTGTATTATATCTCTGTACCATGTTATTTAAAGATTGTATTTCAACAACATTCATTTTGCAGTTTATTTCCAAATATATTTTTATTTAAAAAAAAAGTAGAAGTCAAAAAAGGGCATTTTAAACCTTTACTGGTGTATGTAAATCAGAGCAACTTCTTTTATCATACAATTCAATTTCTAGACATTCTGTGGTAAAGATTTGAAACAGAAATTCAGTGTTAAGCTTTTTATTATTTTACCTTTATTATATTTTGATAGAGTTTGAGTGTTGATGTTTCTTTAATGACAATTCTATCTATAGATGTTTAATGATATTTGGATAGAGTAATGAGCAGAAAATATTATTTATTCAGGATTTGCCTAGCTGTAGAAATATTTAAGTGGCTGGCCGTTCTCTAGTGTGTGAACATCAAATGCCTATTATGAAACAGTAAGCATTGCAGAAGAACAAAACATTGGCTTTTTTAAAACCAACATCTCCATAAATCAAAATCATGACGTAAAGGGTGCAACCACTCATTGTGCTATAAAACATACTCCTTCCTTAACCCCCCTGGCGGTATTCCCGAGTCTGGCTCGGGGTGGATTTTACATACCAAAAGCGGTATCCCCGAGCCAGACTCGGGCTTGCATCGCAGGATCCAGGAAGAGATTACTTACCTTGTCCCCTGGTTCCTGCGATGTCTCCCCGCTGTGATCGGCGAGCCGCTGTGTCTCGCTCGATTCACAGTGCCGAGCTCCGTTCCCTGCGAGCGTTGCGACGCACGGGGACGGAGTTCGGCGGCAAATTCAAAAGTGAAACACACAGTAAACACACAGTATAGATACAGCATACTGTAATCTTACAGATTACAGTACTGTATCAAATAACTACACATCCCCTTTGTCCCTAGTGGTCTGCCCAGTGTCCTGCATGCAGTTTTATATATATAAAACTGTTCTTTCTGCCTGGAAACTGGAGATTGTCCATAGCAACCAAAACTGTCTCTTTACATCAAAAGTGGTTTTAGACCAGCTAGAAAACAGCGATAATAAATTAGAATCACTTGCAGAATTGAGCGATAGTGATTTGTGGGGAGATCCGTCATCAAACACTAAAAGTAATAAAAGCTAAAATTCTGGAACTGAGCAAATTTCAGTGTTTTTGATTTGATTACATTATTATATAATTTTTATTATTATTATATTATTATGTGTTTTAATTATTTATAGTTAGTTATTATATTATAATTTTTTATTTCGTTTTTCAAACTTTATCATACCCGGGATGTCTACTAGACTCTTGTTTGGACAGATTTAAGTGAACTATTCCTAAGAATTACAGGCCTACAATATAAAACGCCAAATTTCTGTGCAAAATAATGGTACCGCTTTCAGCACCTAAAATCTGAAATAATCATACCGCCAGGGAGGTTAATGTAGAGATTTGTAAATGTACTATTACTGATCCTCATATTTCCCATAACAATCAACCAGTTTTAGCCAGCATAGCATGTAGGAACTGATTTCAAGAATAAGTACATTGGAAACTGTTAGCTCCTAATAGTGATTTTTATGGGGTGTTATCTGTTCTTATGAAATGAAACATAGATTTAATGGGGAAAATCAACTCAAGGTGAAATATTTATATTCCTCGCACTTCACCAAACCTTATGGTAGATCTCTACCATTGCGTGGTCTCTAATTATTAATATAGGCCACGTGTCAAACACAAGACCCCCGGGCAGAATGTGGCCCGCCAGGACATTTCATGTGGCCTTTGCAACCACTTTTGGCTCTTGCCCTCCACTCAACATTGTCATTTGTAAACAGAGAAGCCTTCTGTGTTTACAAGGACAATTATTGTCTCGGCGGTTCTCACAAATCCCTGCCTGCCCTGCACTCACAGCGAGGACAAGGGAGATTCCGTTGGGTACATAGATACCATCCAATGATCTACATGCAAGTGAGAGAGAAAGGCGAAGATGCCTACACTGTTGTGAGGTACTAGAGCCGGGCCTTAGGTAGTTTTTTTTTTGCGTAGAGGGGGGTAAGGTGAAGGCTGTGGCGGGAGATGTATGCAGAGGTGGGGAATGAGGGAGAGTGGTGCAGAGATCAAAGCCATGTGTGCATAGGGCACCCCTGAAATTGCACTCTGTAAGTAGCACTTCCAAGAAACTCCACACATGACACACTCCTGGTATTTATTGCCCCTTTAAGATCCTCCTGCTGCAATTTGGCCACACCTACCATTCAATGCAGTTCAATGCGGGGGCGTGGTTGCATTCCTGCACCTATTCTCTGAAAGAAAAAAAAACCTTGGATAACTAGACTTACTGATACAGCCGACCCTTTTAGGGTGACCATAGTGCCCATGATGAAAATAAGTTTGACACTCCTGATATAGGCCATACTAGTGCAATTGATGAAGACCTTTGTCACAAAATTTCATCCAACATTGTCATTTTTATTGTGTTTTAACAGAATGCCAAATCATTTGATCCTTTCTGTTCACATCCCGGAAGTAATGTGACAACCCAGTTAGGACCATATGCCTTTAAGATTCCCTTAACCATCCGGCAGAAAATTTGCAATAGCCTGGATGCCCCAAATACTAGAGGAAATGACTGGAGGCTTCTAGCACAAAAGCTCAGCATGGATCGGTAAGTCATTTTCCTTTTCATATTTAATTTTTTTGTCCATTATAAATGGAAATGTAATTTATATTGTAGTCTATAGACTTGACCATCAAAATACAAATGAAATACGTTTATTTTGAAAAATGTATTTATGAACTGCTTTGGATTTATAATTGTGATTTGAATGGCAGTTGTTTTACTCAAAGCGGAGTTCCACCCAAAAGTGGAATTTACACTTATATGCTTTCTCACCCACCTCCGGTGTCACATTTGGTACCTTTCGGGGGGGGAACGGAAACCCATTTTTGACAGGTCCCCTTCCCCATTTCCGGGAGATTGGCTGCGGCCCGATTTCCCAGAAGTTCAGCCTGCCACCGGGCCAATTAGAAAGCAAGCTTCGCACATACGCAGTAGGGAACCAGCATTGAAGCCGCAGGGCTTCACTGCCTGGTTCCCTTACCAGGAATGCAAGCTGGCAGCAACCGGGAGTCTATCCGAAGATTGGCTGGGGTGCCGACATCGTGGGCTCCCTGGACAGGTACGTGTTCTAATAATCAGTATTTGTAGCTGCTGACTTTTATTTTTTTTTTTCACCCAGGCTGGACCTCCTCTTTAAATGTCAATTTTACTTTCCAATTTTGATTTAGTCACAAAACCTTAGTGATTGCATTTGTAGAAAGTTGTATTCTAGAGTATTTTATTTTTAACTGCTTCAAAAACCAGCAGACCCTTGAAAGTATACTATGTCAAGGCAAAATAAGAAAAATAATATTCACCATGCCGAAACTATACAGACTCTCTCACTTTCCCATCTCCTCAACATAAAGTCTAATTGTTCTATGATCCAAGATAAGAATTAGGAGGACTAAATTGACTCTGACATAACACAGGCAAAGAACACAAGACACAGCCCAGCTCTAAAGAAAAGTCAAACCAGGGCCAATCAAAACTCTGCACAGGGAGAAATAGGCTACGTCACAAATTACATTTTATTTTTATTTACTAATAATGAATCCCTTTATTTTTAATAATCTCCTCACAGGTGAAATACATACAGTATATGTTTACAGTTTTGCCTTCCAAAGAATCTGAACAAGATGAATTGCTCAATCAGAAACAATGTAGATCACCTATCTGGTTGTGCAGTGTAAAAAGTTTAAATCACAATATTTGCTGTTAGAATTACATATACTTTAGCAGTTTATACAGTGCCTTGAAAAAGTATTCATACCCCTTGAAATTTTCTACATTTTGTCATGTTACAACCAAAAACGTAAATGTATTTTTGGGGATTTTATGTGATAGACCAACACAAAGTGGCACATAATTGTGAAGTGGAAGGAAAATGATAAATGGTTTTCAACATTTTTTACAAATAAATATGTGAAAAATGTGGCGTGCATTTGTATTAAGCCTCCCTGAGATAATACTTTGTAGAACCACCTTTGGCTGCAATTACAGCTGCAAGTCTTTTTGGGGATGTCTCTACCAGCTTTGCACATCTAGAGAGTGAAATTGTTGCCCATTTTTCTGGGCAAAATAGCTCAAGCTCTGTCAGATTGGATGGAGAGGGTCTATGAACAGCAATTTTCAAGTCTTGCCACAGATTCTCAATTGGAGTCTGAACTTTGACTGGGCCATTCTAACACATGAATATTCTTTGATCTAAACCATTTCATTGAAGCTCTGGCTGTATGTTTAGGATTGTTGTCCTGCTGGAAGGTGAACCTCTGCCCCAGTCTCAAGTTTTTTGCAGACTTTAACAGGTTTATTTCTAAGATTGCTCTGTATTTGGCTCCATCCATCTTCCCATCAACTCTGACCAGCTTCCCTGTCCCTGCAGAAGAAAAGCATCCGCACAACATGATGCCACCACCATGTTTCACGATGGGGATGGTGTGTTCAGGGTGATGTGCAGTGTTAGTTTTTCACCACACATAGCGTTTTGCTTTTAGGCCAAAAAGTTTAATGTTAACCATTAAAATTCAAGCACCTTCTTCCACTCGTTTGCTGTGTCCCTCACATTGCTTCTCGCAAACTGCAAACGGGACTTCTTATGGCTTTCTTTTGACGATGGCTTTCTTCTTGCTACTCTTCCATAGGGCCAGATTTGTGACATGCACGACTAACAGTTGTCCTGTGGACAGATTCTCCCACCTGAGCTGTGGATCTCTTCATTTCCTCCAGAGTTACCATGGGCCTCTTGGCTGCTTCTCTAAATAATGCTCTCCTTGCTTGGCCTGTCAGTTTAGGGGGATGGCCATGCCTTTGAAGGTTTGCAGTTGTGCCATACTCTTTTTCCATTTTCAGATGGATTGAACAGCGTTCAATGAAATGTTCAAAGCTTGGGATATTTTTTTATAACCTACCCCGCTTTAAACTTCTCCACAACTTTATTCCTGACCTGTCTGGTGTGTTCCTTGGACAGCTGAGATTAAATTACACACAGATGGACTCTATTTACTAATTAGGTGATTTCTGAAGGCAATTGGTTTCACTAGATTTTAGTTAGGGGTATCAGAGTAAAGGGGGCTGAATACAAATGCACGCCATACACTTCAGATATTTATTTGTAAAAAAAAATTAAAACCATTTATCATTTTCCTTCCACCTCACAATTAAGTACCACTGTATGCTGGTCTAAAATCCCAATAAAAATACATTTACGTTTTTGGTTGTAACATGACAAAATGTGGAAAATTTCAAGGGGAATGAATACTTTTCATACTCAAATCACTGTATTTCCTGTAATAGTGCTTCTAATACATTTTATGTTCTATTAAGAAACCCCAGCACTAGCTCTGCTCTTGTTGACTATTGGAAATGTATGCCCCTAGACCATGTCTACAAGTGTGTCTCTTAAGCCTAGTACATGCTAACTGTTTTTTTTTGTTTTGTTCAAACCAGCAGGGCTGAATGAAAAAAAAAAACCTGACAGTTCAGGGGGAGCTGCTGTACTAACCATGCAATGTTAGTCCCCTACTGTGCTATTGTGTTCTGACAGGGGGACGCCCCCCCACCAGAACAATCCGGTCAGTGCTCACAGCCATTTAGAGCGCTTATCAGGAGCCGATCGGCAAAATTTATTGGGCCATGCCCCGCCTGGCTTCTGTCCAACCAGCTGCACTACGCATGTGTGTACTAGGCTTTAAGGCAGGGGTAGGTAACCTCAGTACTCCAGCTGTGGTGAAACTACAAATCCCATCATACCTCTGCCTCTAGGAGTCATGCCTGTGATTGTCAGGGTCTTGCAATGTCTCATGGGACTTGAAGTTTCACCGTAGCTGGAGGGTCGAGGTTGCCTACCCCTGCTTTAAGGGGTCCATTGGACAATGTCTGTATAATCTGATACCTTACTGTATGGGTCTATTTACAACTCATGCTATTTACAACATAGTAGCAAGTCAGCTGGGTGATTAGGGAGTCTGTTTCCTTACTCACCACCTTCTGACTGCAAGTGGTGAATATAAAATATTCATATGAATTATTTCATAAATACCTGGTTAAAAAGAGATAAAATAATACTTAAACATCTTTTTCTTCATTCCTTAATGTTATAAATCAATAATAAAAAATATGCACAAATTATGTAAATGGCCTTAAAAAAAAGTTATATTTTTTTGTATTTTTTTCATTCCTAGATATCTAAACTATTTTGCCACCAAAGCCAGTCCAACAGGGGTTATCTTGAACTTATGGGAAGCCTTACACCAAGATGACGGTGATCTCAACACTCTTGCCAGTGCCTTGGAAGAGATGGGCAAGAGCGAGATGATGCTAGTCATGGCAACAGATGGAGATTGTTGATGACCTAATCTCAGTTGACTTGAGTTGGTGAATTTGTGGAAAGTGGAATAACGTTTGAGGGAAGAAAGGACTTTGGTCCCTAAAACAAGAGACATTTTTGGTCCTTGTTTGTGCTGGATGACTCACAAAGCTGCAGCTTATTGGGGAGACGAGTACTCCTTACAGTCTAAACACAACCAGCCTTAGAATTCCTTACATACTCTGTTTACAAGCCATTCAAGTGTCTAATGGAATACCCTTACACTCCACTCCACATAATGCCAGGCGCACAAAGAGAAGCATCATCGGTACCATGACAGCTGCTGATAGACATCACATCGCCATTCTAAAAGAAAAAAAAAAAATAACAACTTTGTAGTTTTATGCTCTTTCATTTCCTCCATCTTTAGAAATGATATCTATTCTTTGAACAGTCTGATCAAACTGCTTTTATCCTGTCCAAGCTTGGAACAGCCTATCTAATAAGGCAAGAGGTTTCTTAGGAAACGCAAGTTTATTTATTATCCAGATCTTTGGATGAGTCTTTGTTTTATATGTTAATGATTGAGATTTCTGAGTGTATGCACCCATGTGTATGTTTGAGGTCGGCTTGCCATCTTCTTCCCCTCCCATCTTGCTCCAGTAGAAGTTTCTTAATGCAGACAAATTATTTCAATGGCTCACTTACACTTGTTGAGCCTGCTGTCAGTATAATAATGTTCAGTTTGTGACTGTACACAGATTGCATTGGGGTGTATTTATTGTCAGTTTCCTTGTTCTTTGATTTTCTGTAACAGATTCTTCATATTACACTCACATGAATGGAAACCCTACACAAGCTCAGGGAAAATATTGTTCAATAATCCTGCCACTGGAACGTGGAAAATAAGTGGCCAGTTAGAGAACCATGAATCAAGTCAAATCAGTTGACCTACAGGGCCACATGTAGGAATACTAGTACATTTGTAACACAAATACTATAACATGCAGCTGCAGTCAATACAGAATACAATCTAGTTGGCAGTTTTTTGCCAATTTTATTTATTTTTTTAATACAAATGTCCATCGACATGTTTTCAAAGAGCCCTCGTTGGAATTCATGTATAGTGGAATGATTATAGTTCCTTTACAGTAACAACCAGTAAACATCCAATTAATATTACTATCCATGCTTTCATAAGAATCTAGCTTCACTAGCTAAGTAGAATTTCTAGATCTGTAAGAGTGTTCCTTGGCATACATGGATCCATGACATGGGATAAAATTGCCTTGCCGTGTCTGCTTTTATATATGCGTATGAAGAGCTGCCTTTTTGTAAACAAGATCATATAAATATGGTCAGCTGTATTGTGCAGCAAGGCTAAAGAAGTAATAAGCTGGTTTGTGTAGTAGAAAAAAGTCAATGACATGCAGTAGTCTATAGCAAGCAGCCAGTATAATTTTGTTTTTGATCCCATTAATGCAGCCAGTAATGAAAGATACTGATTGGTTGCTGTGGGTTACTGCACTGTGAGAACATTTTTTATTGCCTTATTAAATAAGGACTTTAGAGTCCTTTTCTACTTTACTGCATATGTAATTGCAAACATATTAGCATAATATGAAAACATTAATAATGCATTTGTGTTTTATTGTGTTCTGACCTAAGGAAATCAAACACTCCGACCATGACTCCTTAGAAAAACTGTCCCAAGAACTTTTTTTTTCACAAAATTGAACAGTGTCTTCACAGATTCACACAGATTTTTATTTTATCACGAGTGAATCCTCCCATGCCATTGTAGAAATTAAAATTTATTTTTCAGTAACACGCTCATTTATGTATCACTGCAAATGTGTAAAGAAAACTGGATTAAAAGTGTTATTTTTCTATTTCAAGTTTGATTGAATATATAGCACTTTGTACTAATCTTTCCATACTGCTCTGCTTGAAGGTGTGTAAATAACTAGGAATGTGGTGTTAAATTATGACACCACATAGCGTGATGTACATCTATTTCAATCAATCTTTATTACTGTCTGCTGGACTCCAAAGAAAGAACCGCCAGGATTTGTATTGTTGGCAGCCGAATCATAGTCTACTTTTGTGTCTCCTTACATGATTTTCTATATGTTTATGGTGCCCATTTAAAGGAAAATCAAAGCCCTAGTAATGAATAAATACTTAATTTACTTAAGAACTCTACCCCTAACTGTTTAGCTTTATGGTGAATCATTTTTGACACCTTTAAGACTTGTGGTGGGCTTTGACTGGTGGACTTGACTGGTGGGGGGCTTTTGCTTGTGTCAGATTTGCTTCTCTGCCCGTACAAGTAATTGCAAATGCAAAAACAGCATGAAACAGGTTGGTACAGCTTAAGAGGTCAAATGCAAAGGAGGTAAACAATGGGTCAAAATGCACCCCCCAATGAAAGATCTTAGAAGCATCTCAAACTGATCAGCAAACTCAGCACATTTAATCCAAACACTAAATAGCCAAATTACTTCTCTGTCGTCACTAAATAAGTAGTGTTTGGTTCAGTTCTTTATTGTACACAGTTGTCACAATGTGCCAAAGATAAAGATACAAATTACTACTACTTGCCTCCATTCATCTCTTTCCCTCCTAATTCCTGGCTAGTCATTATACTTGAAGGTACAGCTTATCTTTTTTTGGCATTTTCCACATTTTTGGTCTTGGTACTGTAATAAATGGAGTTGAATCAACGAGTATCATATATCAGCTATTTGAACCAGTCATTAAGAACAGAGCAGCCAATACAAAAGAAATCGTAAAAATTATTTTGGATATAGTGTCCCCTCCTTAAAGCATAGTATTGGTAGTAATCTGCCTGCTGGATGGAAGCAATACAACCTTCTGGTGCCACCTTGGTTTTTAAAGGAATCTACACCAGCCTCCTAAATGCTCATATTTAGATGCCACAGCATATGTGTTATGGCTTTTACTTATTATTAAGGCTGCTTTCACACTGCGCTGCTTTTTGTCCGCTAGCGGGGCGCTTTTTTCCCAAAAAAGGTTAAAAAGTCCAGTTTTGTGGCACTTTCAAAGCACTTTTCAGGTGCTGCCTATTCATTCCAATGGACAGGGTGATTTGGGAATGCTAAATAAAGTGCTCCCAACCCACCCCAAAGATGCTGCTTGCAGGACTTTTCTGAACGTCCCACAAGGGCACCGCCCCAGTGTGAAAAGACACATTGGAATAAATGGGAGGCGGTTTTCAGGCGCTTAGCAGAGGCTCTTTCTAGTGCTAAAGCACCTGAAAACCACCCAGTGTGAAGCTGGTCTTATACAAGCCACTCTAACAAACCTGCCCAAGGAATGTTACTATTTAAAGTTTAGGTAGGTGCTGTATTTCAAACAGCTATGACCATGATGTAACATATGCATTCTGTTCCTTATATAAGTTATTCTTTGAATGCAAAGGAGGCTGTAAAGCAAAATCATAGTGCAAAATAAAGAACAATTTTTTTTTTTTTTTTTTTTTTTTTTTATTTAAAACTTGGGGTCCAATTTTTTAAACAAATCCCCTGTTGTGGACAAGATATGGTACTTTGAACAAAGCTTTGAAATGTACATTGCTTAATTTTCTATACTTCCTTGAAATGCAGCCTCTGGAAATGACTTTATCATGGAATAATAACTCTTAGGCTTTGTTCACAACTTTGCATTATAGGGACTCGAAGTTAGCACAACACACAAAAAAGGCATGCTGCACATTGTGGTGCTGCAGTGGCATTCCAACACATTTTGTCAAGGCGTGTGCGTTTTTAGCACACCTTAACACGTAGTAACACACTACCATGTGTTGTGAGGCACTGCCTTTTTAAAAAAAAAGTACACTCAAATTTCACACTTGTGCATTTTAGTGTGATAGGGAGTCCATTCAAATTAATAGGCTACCCTACCACAACACACGTTAACGTGACGTAACATACTTTAATGTGTTTTGTGTTGACTCCACACCCTGCAGCAGGATAGTGTGACGGTAGTATATCGCTACAAATGTTAGCAGCCTATTATAAAGGACTATATTTGTGATAAAGAAAAACAAATATCCTGCTAGATATGGAAGGGGAAGTACGTGGTAACTATTTTTACCCTAAACTGACAACACATTGCTGCATCAAAAACTTAACTGCATTCTAGAAATTCTATAAAAGAATTGAAGTTATGCACACACTCCTTTGTAACTGAAGCCAAAATAAAATTTTTGTCATTATTGCGTTTTCATCCTTCACAATGGTTGAAAGTGCTAGGTACATCGAGTCGACTAATGCTGTATTCACATGATAGCGCAAAACCTGGGAAGAAGGATAAAGCTTTGTGATGAGACATCAAATTCATAGTTATTTTCTGTACACATATCAAGGGCCTTTATGGGAAACATGAAAACCGTTTGTGAGTACTTTTTGTAATGGATACAAATGATTCAACATTATAAACTGGCAAGGTATGGGCAGTATTGTGAGATTTAACTTTGTACTTTTATATTTAACTTGCCTCCAGTTTCATCTAGTTAAAGAGAATACTGTAGATGGCTTTATATATGGTACATGTGTATATGACTAGTAACAATGGTGTTAAACAAGTGTAATTTCCCAAAAATGTCCCAAGGGTTTTTTTGGCTATAACAAAAATAGTTTGATTCTGTTGTGTTGTGTACAAAAAGGAAATACAAAGCTCTGTATCAGTTAGATTCATCTTTTCTCAGGGTGTACTCTTCTGCTGGAGGAAATTGGAGTAAATTATTTCAGGTTTTATTTCTCTCAGGGGTATGTGCATTTTTGTTTTACCCCAGACTTGATTTAAGTAATCAGACCACTGAAAGATAGTTTGTCACTGGTTACTATGAGGTAATGCATGTCATATGTGCACCATACTACATGTGCAAGTTTTTTAGCTAAAGAGCAAACTAAAGGATGTTGATTTGGTTTTTAGTCAGCTGTTACATTTTTGGTCATGCTTTGTGTATGTAGATAACATGTTTAAAAGGTTTAAACTGCCCAAAAATTATACTTCTTACGATGTGTTCATTTTGAACCTACCCTGTAGATGGTCATCAGCTAAAGTTGCGCATTTTACTGTGCTGACCAGGACCAGGAGTTTAATAAAGTAGCTAAATCAATGAGGTTGACTTAATAAAGGTAAATAGGCTGTTCACTTTGCAAGTGAATTTTCCCTAGGGCTTAAAGAATCAAGTGGAGCTTCATCATCCAATCCTGTGCAAGCACAACTGCTATTTTTTACTTTTCCCTGTAGGTTATTGGGTATTCTTCACAAACTGCAATTTCCTCAATTCACTAAGTTCTAGTGAAAATCCCATTGCAAAGTGAACAGTCCATTTGCCTTTAACAAATCAACCTCAGTCTATTGAATAAGAGATTTGTCCCTAGGTAGCAGAATAAACTTTAACAATCTCAGACCATCTTAACCATCTCGGATAACCACCAACCCTAAGTTCATTATATTTTTTAAGAAAACTAGCACGTCCCTAGTGTGCCATGCATTATCCACTTAGTACCCTAACAGTGCCCAGGTAAGAATTGATCAGCAGTTTGTCAACAATCTACGACCTTTAAAAATGGATACTAAACATGAATGTCTTTCCTTTAAAAATAAACTAGGTAATGACTGCAACACAATTGAGAGGGGGTAGTTTTCTCTTATTTGTTTCAAGGCAATATATACACCATAGTATTTGGAGCAGAGTATAAACAACATTGTGCTGAGATCTATTAAATGGTCAGTCCAAAAAATAATTGATTATAAAAAAAATGATTTTCTTGCTTTTACTTTTTCCTTTATTAATGTTTTACAGCCAAGACCCAGATCTGAAGTAGTCTGAGGAGGTTATAATTAGTGTAAGAGGCCTTAACACCAATGTGCCTTCACAATGGCCCCTGAAAACATACAGTCATTTCAGTCTATTTAGAATGCAGCTAATTTATGCATGTTCCTTCCTCAAATTAAGCCCAGTCCATGCTTTGGAAGTGACATTATTAGATCACTGGGACATTCAACCAATTTTTAAATTCATGGTCACAGAATACAAATAGGAAATACATTTTGGTCATATTTATTGTGATGAAAGGGTATTGCCTCGCTCGCTTATAGATTTCAAACACAACGCAACTGGTATTAACCTTAGATTTTGTGGAAAATGTTCTGATCCTTAAAATGAATTAATATGTGCCTTTATGACTGAATGCAAGTTTTTTAGGCCGTATATACTTTTATTTTCAGTTATGCGGTTCGTCATTCTTCCTATTTCTGTTACTTTTGCTAGTTTTTACTTTGAATTTAGATACTTAAACTTTGTTAATACATTTAAAACAATCTTTATTTGTTTGGAAAGTTCTTATGGAGTAGAACTGAAATGTATAAAAAGGCAGATGTTATATTTTTATTTTGATCATTTGCAACCTTTATTTTCTCTGACAGCTCATTTACCAAAATATTTTATTGTATTTGGCTAGTATAAATTGTATGTCTACCACTGAATTTAAGCTTTTTATTTATGGAGTAGGCGTTTACGTGCAGATTTGCTGTTAGACTTTCATATAGTTTTATTGATCAACATATGGAGAACATGATTCAAACTTCATGGTAAAATTCTAAACCATGTCTTTTTATTATTTCAAAAATTATGTAGAAAATAAATCTTTGCATTTTGTGGTTAGTTAAGTATTACAGAATAACTTCCTTTTGGCTTTAACTATTGGACTGAAACTATTTATTAATATCTTTTTGAATAAAACCACCTTAATATAATTAACACATAGACAAAGCTACACTTTTTTCTTTCTTTTTTCTTTGTTTTTATGGGTTGGCATACCTAAATTTCACGTGCAGTCAAACCATTTCTTAAATAGAATTTAAACTTAAATGAAATTGCACATTTGCAGTGCAAATTGACACTTTAAACATCATATCGCCCTGGAGAATGTACTAGCCTGAACTGAAATTGGTAAAGAAAACATGTGCAGAGTGGTGCATGTAGGCTGCCATTGCACAACAGTCTTGAAATTTGTTGACTGTATGGCAATTTAAAAAAAAATGGTATGCAAGCTAGCAGACTGGCTTACTATTGATCTAGTGACTTTAATACTCTACACCAGTTGTCTCCAAACTGTGGCCTGGGGTCAGATGTGGCTCTTTGCTTGCTTTTATCTGGCTCCTTGGGCACTATTTCTCCCACTGACACAAAGCACTATTCCTCCCACTGACCGCAACAATGGGGAACTAATTCTCCCATTGACACCAATGATGGGGGATTATTCCTTGTAGTAACCCCAATGATGGGGGATTATTCCTTCTATTGACACAAATGATGGAGCATTATTCCTCCCTTTGACACCAATGATGGGGCACTATTCCTTTCAATGACACCAATGATGGGGCAGTATTCTTTCCCATGGGGTATTATTCATCTCACTAATGCCAATGACAGGGCATTAACACCACTGCATTTTTACAGTCACACTTGCCACAGTCCAGTCCTCTCAAAGTCTGAAGGACAGTAAACTGGCCCTTTTGTTTAGAGAGTTTTGAGACCCCTGCTCTACGCTATTGACTTGGAACAGGAATGCAGGTCAGGATTTCTGACTTTTGTTGCATGCTTTTCCTAGGTCATTGATTTAGGGAAGTTTGAAACCAGACACATCCAGACAACAGAACTGTAGGCCAGCAATGGCAGCTACAATATTTCACTCAGCACAGGTTTCCTTTACTAATCCATTTTTACAAACTAAAACTCAATATCTGTGTAGAAGTTTCGGAAGCTGTGACTTTACAGTTGATAATATAATCACATTTAAAAAAAAAAAAATCAATATAAACTTAAAAAAATGAAGTACATTGTCAACTTGTTTGACAGTTATTATTCTGTGATAAAAAGTGTCTTAATTTTGGCTTAAATATTTGATACTTTTTATTTAGCCTAGTCTTGCAAAATATATTCAATTTTGAAGTCAGTATTAAATCCATTCTTGGAGTTGTGTTCAATGTGTAGAAAATGAATGACTAAATTCAATTTGATTTAATTTGAATCAAACAATTGAATGGAAATTCTTTTTTATTATTCATAAATAGTATTACTGAATAAAGAGAATAGTTGATTATGAAACACTAAAATAGTATGATTCATTTATGAATGTTATATAATTTGACCTTGAACAAAAATTTGAAATAAAACAATGGTGTTCAAAAATCTTATTTTGCTAAAAGTATATTGATTCCCATCTAACACACATACATAATAACTGTTAGTATTTCTTGATACAACACACCATCAATTAAAAAATTATTGGCTATTATATCTGTTTTTGATCAGTCTGCATTTTCTGCACTCATGTCTATTTTTAAGTGATAAATTACATTAGATAATACCTGAAAAATATCAGGGCTCTAAGATGTGATCTCTAGTTGTCATGTATTGGGAAAAGGATTAAATATGCATTTGACTATTTTTATTGAGAACATTTTTTATAAGCCACAAGGATAAAGCTGAATAATGATTCTATGGCTGTACATGTCGAAAGCAAATAGTGAATTTTAAAAAATGTAACTGCATTTTACAGGGAGGATCCGAAACCTAATATCCTATATATTGAATTTGTTTATTTTTATGTAGTTGCTTGACTTCTTAATATATTTTATTTCAATGTAGCAGTGGTAGGAATCAGTCTTGTACTATGCAAGAGGGAAGACATACAGTAATTGTTATAGCAAATTACCTGTCCTCAATTTTTTTATTTTACATTTTTGAATAAACTTTTTTAAATTATTTGCTGACAAATGGTCTATATGTTCACCAAAATCAGTATGTTTTTTTATATATTTTGGTAATAGCATGGCAAATTTCTAAAATGTACAGTAAGAATGAAAGAATTTGGTTAGAACGCTATGATATGAATACCACAGTGTGCTCATATAAATCCTAGTAGGCATGTCATCTTTACGAGTTCGGCTAACTTGTAGGATTACTTTAGATTTTAAACATCCATGACATGAGTAGACACTAATGCAGCAGTAAGGTAACCGTGGTGGTATGTCCTCCAGGTGATGATTGCACTTTGAACTGCAATTTAGTTTATTTGGTGATTGCATGTTTTGCGTACCTTCTTTCAGATTTAGGAGTAATTCTTGATTGCCCTTTGTAAAGTGTATCAGCCCATTCATCATCGTCTCTATGCATCCTTTGCGGTGAATGTGGGCTGAAATATACACCCAACACAGGTCGGCAATACAGCACTTCTCAGAAGGCATATAATGGTGCATCTCTGCTAATAAACAGAACTGACCCATACTTTACATACATATAGTCTGCATTCGGCACTGATTGCATGTGCCAAAACATCCTGCCACCCAACATCAAAATTGGCTGTAAAGGCAAACGTATTTTACCATGGGCATGAGATTTTATGGATTTGAAAACTTATAAAAAAACAAAAATAGACAATGATGTCTATGTCATGGTCTGTTTTTATTGATCTGTATACAGATTAGACTGCTCTCATTAAAGATTAATTAGGTGCAGTTGCATGGTTACTCTACTGCAGTATAAGTGAATATGCACTCTAGTTGTCATGAATAAAATTGTTAAATAGTCCACCCCCTTTTTTTGTTATTGTTTTTTTTACCTGACTTATACCGTACTTATACAGGGGCTACAGTATATAAATTTGTACTGTTTTTATCGTTTACCATAAAGTAATCTTGTAGGATACACATGTATGTACCCGTCAACCTAATACAGTGCACTTTTCCTTAGGTCGTTGAAGCTAAATACGTATAATATTTGCCAGTAAGCTTTGAAAAGAAAAGTTAGTTTGCCTGTGTGCAATTTATTGCCATACTAAGCTATCTCTATCTTGCATATGTATACCGCTATCATGCAACATATTAGCAACGCTAATTGCATAAAAGTGGAAACCCTTCATCGGGTTTGTGTATAGTTTTGCTACATATTGGGTTTTCTATGGCTACTTTATTTTTCTCCTATTATTTTTTTTATACTGGTATGGCATTCTTGTTGCTATTTTACTTTTATCAGTGTTTATGGTGACATTAGAGGAATCAGTGTGACTATCTTCAACATCTGCTGTGGGCCAGTGGATGAGTTGTGAGTGGCACTGGAACCAATTTTTAATATTAAAGCATAAATGGAGCATTTCGGGAAATCCTCTTTCTGCTTTACTTAAAGGTATGCAATAAGCAGACATGCATTCTTTCATACCTAAATAGCTATTTTTGCCTTTTAAAATGAACCAAAATTTATTTTTTTGTCTCTATGGAGACTTTGTTTCACTTTCTGGTTAATCCATTCTCATTGACATTTCTGCATAATAGTGAACTTTGGACAAATGTTGTGGACTCTGCCTCACCTGTTAATTCACTTACACCCAAAACCTTCAAACACCAGTCTGTTAATTCTGTACACTAAAAATTGTAAATAAAGTTTAGCATTCCTATTGTAACAAATTAATTTTTATGCAATAAATTATATTTCCTAGTCTAATAAAAAGAAATGTGTTATGTTTTTTTCTACTTTTCTTTAAATGGAACTCTAGTCAAATGTTTTAAGGGAAGAGGCTGGGGTGTCAAAAAAACAATACTCTTGCAACTGCCAAAAAAATTCAAGCACCTTAAATGAAGATACAGTATGGAGCGCTCGATTTTGGTGGGTAATTAGATCTTATATTTATTTAAAAGGCTGCTCTCATAAATCTGAGAGCATATCGTTGAATTGCCTGTATTAAATTTGGTGGGAAGTCAAGTTCAACGTTTTTTCATCATAAGAGTAAAAACAACCAATGTGTTTTTGGGGCTTAACTGATCTCCTTTTATGAGGGTTTGTATGGGTAGGCAAAATGCTGGACTGAGTGGGTATTCATTTTCATTTACATGGAAAAGGGGAGTTTGTTAGGCAAGGTACAGCCCTGTACCCAGCTTAACTATAAATCACAGGAAACACAAAGTCCAACATCTCCTGCCACACTTTGTGGAATTGCTTATAGTGGTGCTGGGATTTATTTACTAAAACTGCAGTGTGCAAAATCTGGTGCAGCTCTGCATGAAAACCAATCAGCTTTCAGGTGTTTTTTGTCAAAGCTTAACTGAACAAACTGAAGCTAGAAGCTGATTGGTTACCATGCACAGCTACACCAGATTTTGCACTAAATGGCCACCCTTGAGCACTAAATGTGTTATGGGGCGGTAAGCAATTTAATAAGGAAGGCCTGTATAATGGCAGGATCGCGTGGTGTTATAACTATTACAGAAGCTTTAACGCACCACAATAATGATGTGAGTCTGTGGGTTTTAAAGATTTGTACTAGATCCTTTTTCTGGATCTGCCTGTATTTCAGTGTTAAAGTAGACCTAAATCCACCCACACAGCTCATCACATGTGTCCTCACATCACATGCCTTTTATTATCATTAAAACCCCAACCCACCAAAGACCCCGCATAGCAACCAGACCCTGAATAGCCACTTGAAAAGGAAGGGTGGGACACTCCCACTGGTCGATCATTCCACAGCAGTTGACATCTCTCATTCTCTCTTCGAGCACTAGGCAACTACAAATGAAGTAACTCTTGCACATGTGCTGGGATTACATAGTCCCTGAACCGGACTCCATTATTGGCATCTTTTAGATGCGAGAAATGAGCAGGTAGTGTACAATGCACTGCATATAGTGTGCGCTAAGATAAAGTTTGATAGCAGACCGATTAAAGTGACCCTGTCAATTCTAAACATCAGGAAACCTGTGAAAAAGGATCAAATATACTTACCTTTCTTGCTGGCCTGTGTTGAAATACTGCCACATTGCTTCTCCTTATCCACAGCAGTAATTCAACTTTGGGCAATTCAAACACCCGTTACCCCTCTTGTAAACAGTGGTTCCCACCACCAGTTCATACATTCTGTAGTGACATAAAAGCAAATGGGAGGAACTACAGAATGTGGCATGGGAGTGGTTGTTCTACATCCCCGACATGTGGAATACATACAGCAATTGGGGAGTAGCAGAGGAGCGACTTTTTATCACACATACGCTACCAGAAAGGTTAAATAGTGATGGATATGCTTCCTGATGAAGTAGCAATTACAAAATGTACATTGAGGCGCTTTCGGTCACATCACTTCGGGTTCCCAGCTTCCTGTTTCTTTGCCACAAGGAGTGGAACTCACGCCGGCTCTGTAACGTGAGCCCAGTGGTCCGCGGTTTCCATTTAAACATATCGCAGGCAATCCTCAGTGCCAGGACAAGGCACCATCGAATGTAAGCGGGCAATTTTTGTATTTGACATCTTTTAATAAAAACAGTATTGCGCTATGTACTCTGCCTTTGTCTTTTATATGGGACATTTTGATGGAGAGGAGGTCACAGTATAGAAGATCTATCCAATGGCTCAGGGCATCCATCCAGGATTTCCCACACAGAGCATTAGACCTTCTCTTTAATTAAAGAGGTCATGTTCACCTGGTGAGCAGATTTCATATTTGAGCACTTTTTTGGGTGTATTTGAATTGCAAAATATTTTTTGTGGTTCAACTATCAAGACTAAACACTAAATTTTATGGACTCATTAATAATTGGTTTAATCCATTGTTGCACCATATGTATATGTTCACTCTATTTTAAAGGTATATGGATTTATCATTTCACCAATTGGTTTAATTATTGTTGCACCATATGCACATGTTCACTTTATTCCATGGTATACGGTCTTAAAACAGCATATATATAAATTCATAGACATTTTTAACATCCCCTACCATCACTATTCAATTTGCACAGTGGTATGTCCACTATTTGGGGAGCAGCTATATAGTTTTTTAATTCATTTTTTAGATTCAATTTTTTTGATTAATTTGGCGTGAGGTTATTAACCACTTAAGCCCCGGACCATTTGGCTGCCCAAAGACCAGAGCACTTTTTGCGATTCGGCACTGCGTCGCTTTAACTGACAATTGCGCGGTCGTGTGACGTGGCTTCCAAACAAAATTGACGTCCTTTTTTCCCCACAAATAGAGCTTTCTTTTGGTGGTGGAAAAGGAAAAATACCGCGCTACCAAAACCGTGCCAGCAGCAGTTTAAATTGTGAGATATACACAAAAATAACAATAAAACAGGAAAAAACTGCGCTATGATAATAATAAGTGAAAACAATATGTGAATACATAGAAATCAATTGGTGTATAGAAACGAAGAAGGGTCAGTAAGTGAGTGACCATGAAAATCATCCATAAAGACAGAGGAAGTCCAAATACAAAAGACATAAATCACTCAATTCTTCCCAGTGAATGTAGAAAACATGGGACAAAACACCACTCGTGATCCACCACCACATAGATTTCGCACTTACCAGAAGGCAAGCTAAGTAAGCCTGTGTATAAGCTGAAGATCTGGATGCCGAACCAATGGCGCTACTTATCTGTGCTCAGCGTGGACTTGGAAGTACAGCAGATGACGGCCCATACACCAACCCAGGCTCAGGATCATGGAGGTAAAAGAAAACTGGCCATAGTGTAAATCCGCTTATAAAGTTTTATTATAAAAGGAATTGCACTTACAAGAATGTGTAGCATAAAAACAGTTTGCCGGCTGGCATTTCATGCACCCATTCACATCAAGGTCGCGATGAAGTCAGTGTGTCAACCTCCCGACGTACGTTTTGTCTATAACTGATGTCGTCTCCCCAGATGACATAATTTTTTTTTTAAATTTTGGACCCCACGCAATTTTTCTTTTTAATTCGGGTGCGGGGTTCCCCTTAATATCCATACCAGACCCAAAGGTAATGGACTTGGGGGGGGGGGGCATGCCTTTTTTTCAATGATTTTTATCTATATTGCCGAGACCCGACAATAATTACAGCCGCAAGTAGTTTTAAATGACTTTTTTCCTTGAGAAATGTAATTTTGCTGTGGCACTGTTATAAACACGGGAAAGATGTGCTACTTTACAGGCATACTAAGGACACCCCCCCCAGGCACAATATTTAAAGGAATATTTCATTTTTATTGTTTCACTTTAAGCCTTAATAAAATAACTGCTCTTGAAAAAACTGACATTTTTAAAACTTTTTTTGCATTGATACATGTCCCCTGGGGCAGGACCCGGGTCCCCAAACACTTTTTTTTTATTGCAATGACTTGCATATAAGCCTTTAAAATAAGCACTTTTGATTTTTCATGCTCGTGTCCCATAGACTTTAACGGTGTTCGAGTGTTCGTACAAATTTTTTGCCTGTTTGCAAGTTCTGGTGCGAACCGAACTGGGGGGTGTTCGGCTCATCGTTAAACATTACCATAACTATGCATTATATTATCTCTTACATACAAGTGTAACAGCACAGCAGAGGCATAAATAGAACCTTCAGAGCCCTGATGCAAGAAACCATGACCCCGGACAGGGCTCTTTTCTCTGAGCTCATGGCGGAACAACAGGGCGCAAGTGGGTGGCTGCATATAAAGGAACCGGGTTCTCTATTTCCCCCCCTCTTCTCCTCCCACAGGCATTCAGTGTCTGCAGGAGGAAAATGGAGAGATCGGTTCCTCTATGTCGGTGTTTCTCAATCTTTTTCCCGTCAGGGCACCCTTGAAGTATACCCCTAGGTGAATGGGGCTACACTGCAACCACCCTACAACTGTGTGCATTGCATGCAATTGCAGCATAGTGATGATGCATTTAAGGGGTTAAAACAGGCGGTCAGTAGGCAACATATTGCCTCTTTACCGCCTGTCAAATGCCTCTGAAAAGCGATCTGAGCATGGATCACTTTTCGGAGGAACAGCATTTTTTTGCCGGTACTATGAACAAGCAAAAAAAAATTAAAAAATAGGTTCTGATTGTACACATATAGGGGGTCAGGATTAAAAGCACATACATAAAATGTGCATACATACATGTAAACACACACACACATATACTGTATATACATATACACACACACACACACATATATATATAAATGCACATATGCACGCACATATAAACCAGTGGCGGCTGGTGCTCAAAATTTTTTTTTGGGGGGGGGGGGGGGGGCGCAAGCAAACTAAAAAATTCTGAAAAAAAAACATCAATTGCAGCCACTGTGCCCATCAAACGCTGCCACTGTGCCCATCAAACGCTGCCACTGTGCCCATCAAAAGCTGCCACTGTGCCATCAAATGCCACCACTGTGCCATCAAATGCCGCCACTTTGCCCATCAAACGCTGCCAGTGTGCCATCAAACACTGCCACTGTGCCCATCAAATGCCGCCAGTGTGCCCATTAAATGCTGCCACTGTGCCCATCAAACTCTGCCACTTAGCCATCAAATGCCACCGTGTGCCCATAAAATGCTGCCACTGTGCCCATCAAATGCTGCCATTGTGCCCATCGAAGTCTGCCACTGTGCCATCAAATGCCGCCACTGTGCCCATCAAATGCTGCCACTGTGCCCATCAAATGCTGCCACTTTGCCCATCAAATGCCACCGGTGTGCCCATCAAATGCTGCCGGTGTGCCCATTAAATGCTGCCAGTGTACCATCAAATGCTGCAACTGTTTCACCGAATGCCATCACTGTAAATCCCCCCCGCCCATTTGCCGTCTGCCCCCCTCGCACTGCCCGGCACTTACCCTGTCTCGGTGGGGCAGCGGGTGACGGCCACGAACGGGGTTCTCCATGCGTCTCCTGCCATCCTCATCTCTTGTCCTCTCCTCCTTTCTATCCTTTCAGCCAATTAGGTGACGGGTAAAAGACCCGCACACTTGATTGGCGGAAAGGCGGTTCTGTGTTAGGAAAGTGAAAATCAGACAATTGTCCGATGGAGCGTACAAACGGTTGGATTTTCAATCAACAGCCTGTCATCACACAATTCCCGTCGGAAAATCCGATTGTGTGTACGAGGCTTTAGGCTCCATGGACTCATGCCACTAATGATATGGCATTTTTGTGCTGACTTGTAGTAGCTTTTTAGGAGCATTAGCATTTTATTAGCATTTTTACAGTACATGAAGGGAAAAAAATGCTCAAAAAAAGATGTTAGGAATACTTTAGTAGTGTTTAGGAGCGTTTAGCATTTTTTTTTTCTGCCATGAAAATGCTCCCAAGCACTCTACAAAAACATTTTTTTTTTACCTGCTCCTAAACGCTGAAGCTTAAAAAATGCTTCTAGCATTAAATAGTGCGCATGGGCACATAGGATAACACTATTAGCTTCTAGGGGCAGAATAAAATGCTCATAATAGCTTTTAGGAGAAGTCTGCAAACAAATTCATATCAAATAATTAAAGAAAGAATGGTTATAACGCTTTATAAGTGTACTCAAGCCCAAAGACAAAATTGTTTTAACAACAGCTTAACAGTCCTTAGACGTGGTGGCTGCATTAGTTTTCACTTGTCAGTCATAGAACATTTTTAGCAAGCACATAAAATACCTGTTGATCTTGCCAGAAATGCAATGTTATTATCACTTTCTGTGAGCTAAAAGGAAAGCACAAAGAATTTTATCTTCATTGGGTAAACCACTAGTTCTCTATCTTTTGTATACGCTTTATAACTAAATATATATTTTTACCTTTTTGTGTATTCTCTAGTTGTGTTAAGTCTCCTTAAAGTTATATTTAACCACTTGACCTCCAGGAGATTTACCCCCCCTTCCTGACCAGGCCATTTTTTGCAATACGACACTGCGTTACTTTAACTTTAAGTTTTCAAACTGGTGGCCCTCCAGCTGTTGCAGAACTACAAGTCCAATGAGGCAATGCAAGGCTGACAGTTACAAGCATGAATCCCACAGGCAGAGGCATGATGGGACTTGTAGTTCCACAACAGCTGGAGGGCCGCCAGTTTGACACCCCTGTAAAACTGGTCATGCAACGCTGTACCCAAATAAAATGAATGTAATTTTTCCCCACAAATAGAGCTTTATTTTGGTGGTATTTGATCACCACTGCCGTTCTTATTTTTTGCGCTATAAACAAAAAAAAAGACAGACAATTTTGAAAAAAAAAAACAATATTTTTTACTTTCTTCTATAAAACATACTGTATCCATTAATAAAAATAAAAAAATCTTTATAAATTTAAGCCAATATGTATTCTGCTACATGTTTTTGGTAAAAAATATCCCAATAAGCATATATTAAGTGGTTTGCGCAAACGTTATAGCGTCTACAAACTATGGGATATATTTATGGAATTTTTTTTTTTTTTATACTAGTAATGGCGACGATCAGCAACTTTTAACGGGACTGCAATACTGCAGCGGACAATCGGACACTAACTGACACTTTGTGGAAACCAGTGACACTAACACAGTAATCAGTGCTAAACATATGCACTGTCACTGTACTGACGCTAGCTAGGAAGGGGTTAAACATCTATGGCGATCAAAGGGTTAACGGTGTGCCTAGCCAGTGCTAGTGTTTACTAGTGTTAGCTAGTGTTAGCTAGTGTTTTTGTGTACTGTATATGCTGCTTTTACTCAAGGAAGAGATGGATTTTATTTCCTGCTTTGCAGGGACACAAACGCCATCCCTTCCCCCTGTCAGAATGGAGATCTGCCTTGTTTACGTTGGCAGATCTCCATTCTGTGTGTTTAACTGACCATCGGCAGGTGTCGGTGGACATCCAGTGCCCAGCATCCACAGATATGCTTCTGCTGCCTCCTGCAGGCAAAAATGCAGAATCACGTGTATATATACGTGATCCTGAAAAGGAGGGCCACCCTTTAGCAGTAAATCTGCTATAGGGCAGTCTGGAACTGGTTAAAGTACCATTCTTCTAGTTTGTTTTTGTAATCCTCTGTGGAATGATACTTTCAGGATACTACTTTTTGTATATTTAAATTTCACCACATAAGTTAAAATTGTTAAACTACTAGTCCCATCAATCCACCATGTACTGGAGGTGAACAAAGGCAGACTTG
Organism: Aquarana catesbeiana; assembly: GCF_042186555.1. Lineage (NCBI taxonomy): Eukaryota > Metazoa > Chordata > Amphibia > Anura > Ranidae > Aquarana > Aquarana catesbeiana. Next base: position 171,829,462 of record NC_133331.1, on the reverse strand, counting down.
TTTAACTCAAGCCCGTGTGACAACCATGGCCACCTCAAAAGATTCCAAGAAAAAAAAAAAGCATAGACATGAAAAAAACCAAGTACGTAATTTGTAGGATTACCAGGTGAAAATAAAGGAAAAAAAGATTTAAAGAAAACTAATAATAGCCACCTTTCTCTAAGGACTGGTAAGCTGCAATAGACTACAATTTCGTTTTTGGGTTTGGATATGCTTTAAAAATAAATAAAAATAAAAATAAAATATGGAGAAAACAAAAATGGCAAAAAAGTGGAGTTGATGTTCACATTGAGCATTCAACTTTTATATGTATTGCTATGAAAACTCAAACAAGGAATCTGTTTTATTCGCTATGGGCAACAACTTCCCATTTTGCAGTCAGCAGCAGCACCTGATAGGATCACTATCCCAGAAAAACGGTATATTCTGTATGCATTTAAAGCAGGAACTAATGCCGCATACACACGGGCCAACTGTTTGACCGGAAGAAGAGAACAGGGAAGAAAACGACAGAGAAGACCGGGCCAACACTAGCAAAAGAGCGGCAAAAGAGCAGACGATAGCGGAGGAGCCCGGCAGAAGAACCGGAGAGCGGGAGAAGAACCGGAGAGCGGGAGAAGAAGCCAGAGAGCGGGAGAATAAGCAGGAGAGAGCAGAGGAGTCGGAAGAAACCCCCGGAGCTGCCTAACAAATTACATTAAAAACCTGTGTAGTGTGTTTTTATTGACACTTTTTTCCCCCAGGTGAATGGGTAGGGGTACGATGTACCCCATACTCATTCACATAGGGTGGGATCTTGGGGGCCCCCTCATGAAAGGGGGCTCCCGGATTCCAATAAGCCCCCCGGCCGCAGACCCCGACAACCAACGGCCGGTCGTCAACATGAGAACAAGGTGCTTTGGGGTGGGGGGCCGCAGGGCGCCCCCCTTCCCCAAAACACTCAGCCCCCATGTTGAGGGCATGCGGCCTGGTATGGTTCAGGAGGGGGGGCGCTCGGTCGTCCCCACCCCCTTACCTGACCGGCTGGGCTAAGTGCTCGGATAAGGATCTGGTATGGATTTTGGCGGGACCCCCACGCCATTTTTTCAGTGTATGGGGTTCCCCTTAAAATCCATACCAGACCTAAGGGACATTGTCGCTTCTTTCTTGCGCTCGCTGCAATAGGAAAATGTGTTTTTCCTATTGCAGTGAGCGTGAGATGTACAGTACCCTGTCACCGAGAAGCAGCGCGATAGGATTGCGCTGGAAACATTCTCGTGGGCAGGTGCTGTAGCTGCCCTTGCGTCGCATTGGGTCCGTCGGACCAGCATACAGACGAACGGTTTTAACGATAGGAACTGGTTCCGGCGGAGTTCCGGCGGGAAGATTTGAAACATGTTTCAAATCTAAAGTCCGTCTGATTTTCGACCGAAAAGGTCCGTTGGAAGTCCGATGAAGCCCACACATGGTCGGATTGTCCGATGGATTCGTTCTGGCAGACAAGTTCGGTCAAAAAGTCCGCCCGTGTGTACAGGGCATAACATACACTTCTCCCTCCTCTTCATAACCAATTGATGGCCTAAAAAGTTTGAAAAGTCTACTTAATGCCCCTTTATATAATTTATTGATTTCCGCGCTTAGGTATAGGCTGGGCTGCTGCCTCCCCTAAGGGGCACCACTAATGGAGCCCTAATAAGAATAGAGTTTTAATAAAGGGGTGAGTGGCGCTGCCCATCACCTGAAGAGTGAACTTCCAGGGGTGAATCACACTATTCAGATGAAAGTGCGAGTCCTCAATTAAATACTTAGGAACAAAAATGGTAACCCCCTCAATTGGGACTTTAACAGACCACTCACTCAAAAAATATGTAAAAAACAATCTTTAATGATATAGAATAAAAAACTTATAAAATCCACACGTGACAAAGATGCACAACGTATGTTACATGGAAAGTCAAACAAATGTTGTACACATAATTAGCATACAATATCAATGCCCAAATGCCCGACGTGTTTCCGGTATGAGATGTTCCAATAACTTCCTCAGGGGCCGAGGGTTCAAAAAGTTTTTTAGCATTCAAATAAATTCCAGTGTGATGATTCCATGTCTAAGCAGGCACTGAGGACAGAAGAGTCCATGCTGATATTACATAATTCGCAAAACTGTAAGTGTTGTAAATATTGGGCACGTTTCTCAAGGTACATAGTATCTGCAAAATCTATTCTGTGATGTATGCCCATGTAGTTCACATCCAGGTTGGTGGGACAAACAGTTTACTGAGAGCAGTAATATTGGCTAAGTAGCCAAGGGATAAATATCCAACTGTCCCACCACAAATGAGTCCTACAGATGTAGCAGTTTGCCGTATGACGTGTGGTGGCTGGATCAATGCTGGATCTTACAGTTTTGCGAATTATGTAATATCAGCATGGACTCTTCTGGCCTCAGTGCCTGCTTAGACATGGAATCATCACACTAGAATTTATTTGAATGCTAAAAAACTTTTTGAACCCTCTGCCCCTGAGGAAGGTATTTGAACATCTCATACCGGAAACACGTCGGGCATTTGGGCATTGATATTGTATGCTAATTATGTGTACAACATTTGTTTGACTTTCCATGTAACATACGTTGTGCATCTTTGTCACGTGGATTTTATACGTTTTTTATTCTATATCATTAAAGATTGTTTTTCACATATTTTTTGAGTGAGTGGTCTGTTAAAGTCCCAATTGAGGGGGTTACCATTTTTGTTCCTATTGATCGGGATGGGACCACCATGCTCTATGGGATATGATGGTAGGCTCTCTCTTTTTTTTCAATTAAATGCTTATGGCAAAGAGTGTTGTATACAAATATTAAAAATTATTATGAAATCCAGTGTTTAAAGTGCTTATTCCCTAAAGTGTACATATATTGCAGCCCAATATCATGTGAATAATTAATAAAAATATAAATATATAAGGATATTATTAAATAAATAGAAATAGAAATGTGTGTGTGTCAGAACCAAAAATCAGAAACTTTCATCACATAATCCTTTAGAAAAATTCCTCAAAAAATTCCATCAAAAAGGAGAAAATGTATTTATTAGTGCAAATTTCAGAAATTCCCAGGTGACTTAAGGAGATATCCAGAGTGACTAGTGCATGCACTTAATCACAAAGCGTGTGCAGAGGGTGAAGTGACTTTCGTGCCCCCCTTCAGTTCCACACTCACCAGATCCTTATACCCCTACAGGGGTAGAGACAATGTAGTGGGTATAATAGCAATATCCAGAGCAATCCTCCTCCGTGGCACATCAAACCATAGGATATTCAGACCCTGGGTAAACCGCATGCAGTAGATGTACTTGGTCACCTTCTCCGTGGTACATCAAAGCCGTGGGTTATCCTCCTATATATGGAAGAGATGGGCACTCATAGCATAATTCCGAATGGGTAAATTCCCCTTTAACTCACCTAAATCTCTAGTCACATGAGCTTCCAGTCCCATGTTTTCTCTCCTTCTGTGCACAGGAGGAGAGTTCTTCTTTGGGTGTCCAAATCACTGTCTGCATGACATAGGCAATTCCTATTGGCTGCAAGCATATCTGCATCATTGGATTTTGGCTTCCCTGTACCCAGGAACTGCACCGTTGAGACATGGACAGCAGACTTAAGTCAGTAAGTAAAAAAAGCTTCACAGGGTATTTAAACATTTACTAAAGCAATAGAGACGCCTAAGAAAAGTTGATGTTCACTTTTCAAAATGTGTGTTCACTTGGCTGAGTGAACATGGTAAGGCTGTATTCTCTAAATGATCCAAAAAAATGTCCAGTTTATTTAATTCCGCCTTTATTTAATTACCAACACGTGATTGGGTAATTGGCAAACACAGCTTCAGCTTTTTTCAAAGGAAAGTGAACATGCTCTACTACTTTAGTAAATCATCCCCAATGAAATAAGAAAAATAATGGGCTGAATTTAACTTTTATTATCATTACATTGCAATGTAAAAAATAGAATCCAGTTTCATTATGCTCATTAAAAGAATATGGGAAGGTTCGATAGTTACTAACCATACTCCATCCTTTTATTGAAAATAAAAATAAAATAATCTGGTCACTTTGGGTAATAGCAGCATTATTGTTTTGAATTTTCTATTTTATTTAAATAGTCCCTTAAATGTGATTTTTTATTTTTTTTGGCCAGGAACATTTCTGCTAATAAACATTTATCTGTAACTGGGTCATAGATACAACTCCAATCCTCCCTGAGGCACCAAGTTCCCAACCCACACACCACATCTACTGCCTGTAAATAGACTTCTAATTTTCCGGCACAGTCCTACAATTTACATACACATTATCTCTCTAACAAGCCTGCAATGCTTTTTATAACTAGTGTAATGCGATGTTCCCACATGATAGATATAACTGTTTATATACATATAAAACATGAACCTAAAATACTTATGGTGGTATTCTATATAAAAAAAAAATACATTTATGGTGGAATGAGAACAAGGTTTAGTCTTAAATCAGATCTTTTTATCTCCCTGGAGTTCTATTCCCACCCTCAGTATTGCTGTAACAAGCCAAATTAATTTTTTAACAGAGCTTACAATGTCCCCAATTTCCCTATAATTTCCTATGAAGAGTCCCCTAGATCAGGAATATCAAACTTGTGCTTTTCAGGTCTACATATGGCCTTCTCAATCCTTCTTTTTGCCTTCAGTTAAGGTTCCTTTATGTTTTCCACTTGATAAAAGCAGTTATGCAATTTTGCAGCTCATTCTTTCAGGAAATCTTTTACAGCTCGTTTATTTGGAACGAAAATGTAAGTGGCAGGTTTTTTTAACCAGTTCCCGACCAGCTCATGCCGATATACATCGGCAGAGTGGCACGGGTGTGCAAAACCACGTACCCGTACGTTGCTCGCGTGCCCCCCGCGGTGCCTGCAATGATCGGACTAGTTGCAGAACTGATCAGTCTTCCGGTCCAGGCCAATGATTTCTGGCCTGGACCTGCTGATCGGTTCTGACCAATGAATTGCCTCCTCTGCCTGTGTAATGTAAACACAGGCAGAGAAAGTGATGTCAACTCCTGTCCTGGAATTATTTTGGGTTCCAGAGCGTGGAGAGAGGACATCACCAACACTACACTAACACAGTACACGTAGGTACATATTTCACCCCTCAATCGCACCCCAGTTAACCCCTTCACTCCCTGACACTGTGTCACCAATTGCACTTTTCAGATTTTTTACTGATCGCTGCATTGGTGTCACCTGTGACACTAATCAGCATTAGGGCAGCTAGTAGTAGGCCCGGGTAGGTCTAGGGTACCCCCCTAATAAGGGTTTAACCCAGTGATCGCCCCCCAGTTAACCCTTTCACCCCCTGTCACCAGTGTCACTAGTAGATCTATTTTCTGATCGCCGTATTAGTGTCACGGGTGACGCTAGTTAGCCAGTTAGTTGGTTCATTTCACCATCAGGTTTTTATAGCATCAGGGTACCCCCATATATTACCTAATAAAGGTTTTAACCGACTGATTGCCTCCTTGTTAACCCTTTCACCCCCCTGTCACCAGTGATCACCGTATTAGTGTCATGGGTGACGCTGGTTACTTAGTTATTTTTTATAGCGTCAGGGTACCCGCCGTATATTACCTGATAAAGGTTTAACCCCCTGATTACCTGGCAGGTGATATCAGTTAGGTTTTAGCATCAGTTAGGGTCAGCCCCAGGCAGCGTCAGATTAATGCCAGTAGCGCTAACACCCTCGCACGCACCATACACCTCCCTTAGTAGTATAGTGTCTGTACGGATAAATATCTTTGATCAGATCAGATCTATACTAGCGCCCCCAGTAGTTTAGGGTTCCCAAAAAAGCAGCATTAGCTGGATCAGCCCAGATACCTGCTAGCACCTGCGTTTAGCCCCTCCGCCCAGCCCACCCAAGTGCAGTATCAATCGATCAATGTCACAAAACACAACACACATAACTGCAGCGTCCGCAGAGTCAGGCCTGATCCCCGAGAACACTAATAGTTTTTTTGGTAGTGATTGAGGCAGTAGCTGACAACCAGTTGCTCTTTTTGCCTGTGAGTTGCACTAGTTGTAGCTGTAAATTTAGAGGCCAAAAGGTCCAAACAGAGGTACACTAGTGAAGAGGCCTACACGTTTCTGAGCATGACAGATGAGAGTGAAGAGGAAGTCACCCATCTGTCAGATTCAGGCTCAGAATACAAACCCGGAGACAGCATGGCACGCTGACAGGTAGCTTTGATGATGTAGTAGTGTTCCCTGCTAAGGTCAGGCGTACCCAACCCCATTCTTCTTCTGTTGTTGAGGTGCTAGAACTGCAGGGCTCTTGTATGGAGCAGAGAGCCGGTACTAGTGCCGCTCATCCTTCTGGTGAACTGGCAAGCACCAGCGGCCTAGTACACCCTGGTTATACATCCAGCACTGCAGCATCACCTGGTCACGTGGTCACGTGGTGACGTGGCGAGTCCCATAAGTGCAGTGCGGTGGCTAGCACAAGTAGTGTCCTGCAGCCACCAGGAAGACAAACACAGGCCTGTTGAGCCCATAGTGCCCTTCCTGCAGAATATGCCAATCCTAATTGGGAGCCCACCACTTCTGCAGCACCTCTACTTCTCCCATTCACTGGCCAACCCAGAATTTAGGTGGAAACAGTTGATTTTACGTCACTTGATTTTTATTCGCTGTTTTTCATGGAAGATCTCTATAGATCTATTGTGGACCAAAACAATTTGTATGCTGGTCAATTCATCACTGCTAATCCCCAGTGGACCCTTTCCAGAGATTGGAAACGTATTACGATTTCCGAATTTAAGACTTTTCTGGGCCTATCCCTCCTCATGGGCATAACTAAAAATAATTGAGTTGGCTGGAGGGCGTGACCGGAAGCGCATGCGGACGCTGATGTGAGAGTGAGAGTGCTCTCCCCCTTCCTCTTCTTCCTCTCCCCTTGCTCCTTTCGAGTTTGGCTTCCCTCTCTGGGACCAAGATGTGGCATTTGACTAGTGCAATGATGAGAGTGGAGTTTTTTCCCCTAAACTTACACGGACATCAGCGGTGAATGCTTTGGAGGAGACTAAATCAGCACCTCCTCCCCTTCCATCTGACAGAGGTACACTGCAGCAGGAGGATACGGCGGTGGTGAGAGATCCCCCCCCCCCCATCCCCGTGACGGAACGGCACTTCGATTAGAGGAGGACAGCAGAGGTGTGAGAGACCCCCCCTGAGCTCCTATTACGGCTCCATATGCTGGAAAGAATACTCTCCTGATATCAGCGCGGTGGCTGGGTGAGACATTTCCAGTTATTTACTTGTAGGAGGAGGGGAAGGAGGCTGTGTATAGACAAGTGCAAGATTTTTTTCTCCTCTCATTCCCTATACTCTGGTGTGTACTCAGAAACTAGAAGGAGTAACCTCTGTTTTTTTTTTTTTTTGTTTTTGTTTTGTTTTTTTGTGGTGGATCGCCCTTTCCTCCTTTTTCTCTCATTTTGTCTGACTTTTGCTTGGCCTGGACTGAGTTTGCTAAGCTGGCAGTGGTGGAAATGTAATGTGCTGAGGGGGAAGTACTCATTCTATCATTCCTGTACCAAGTACTGAATTACCCCTAACCATATAATAGAGGAAAAAAAGAAAAAGTGCAATCTGAGAGGCTGGCAGGAGGCTATTCGAAGGGACAACCCCACTGTAACATAAATACCGCAAAGAGTTGAGATCTGGAGGGTTAACCACTGTAGCACTGCCAGGGGAAAAGGTTTTTTTTTTTTTTTCCTTTTTTTCCGCTCCTTGCTGCCTGTTTCTCTCTGTGTACTACCTACTGCCAGCTCTAAGGACTCTATGTCTAAAATATAAAACCAACTCTAAAATCAGTGTGGGAGACTGAAGGGGAGCTGGCTTATAGGACAACTTTAACATCACTTAAATAGCAGAACAGTGAGGACTATCCTACGCATCTTGGAGGCAGCTTTAATTGTGTTCTTCACTGAAGGTCAGAGAGGTTCTAGCACCACTCCAATGAAGACAAACCATAGAGGGGAGTAACGGCGATGGTGTGAGAGCCCCTATCACCCTCCCCCATTTTCACAGGTCGAGAGGTACCTCCCTGCTGAATCTCTGGTGGATCTTGCTGACAAGTGGAGGTGTGAGAGACCCCCCCCCCCCCGAAATAATGTCATATTTCATATGTCATATGTCATATGTCATAGCCTTATATGTTGGAACAAAGGAGAGTGACCTTCTTATCTCCTGCAATACTAGGACATGTGAACTTCTCTGGTTGAGAAATTTCCAATCACTTATTCCTAGGCAAGGGGGGAAGGAAACAAACTAGAAGGAGACAATCTATTTTTACTCCCCCACCTTGTCACTACCTTATGGTGCGAAGTTAAGAGTTTGGAATTGTGAAGGATAATTTTTGAATTGTGGGGGACGAACTCTTTCCTTTGACATCCCTCCCCTCCTCGCCCTGTTTTAAACAGCTGGCCCGGAGGATGGTAGAGGATGGGAAAAAGGGGTCGAGATATATATACACTCTTCCATGTATTAACTTTATGTGATTATGCCATCGCAGCGCACCATAAAAGTGAGCCAGGCAGCTGCTGCCAGATTAAAGGAATTTTCATGCCCGCAGGGGCAGACTTCTCTAAAAAAAATAGCCAACAGACCCAACATGTTACTATGCTGTCTAAACCACAGTCTGGGGCTAAGGAAGAATTTGGGACAGGGCCAGGTAACCCCTGCGAATGCCCCCATAGGAAGTTTACCGGGTGAGGGGATGGAGGATGCTCAAGGGCAATCAAAGCCATTATCTAGTATGGCAGCAGAACCATCACTAACGGAAATATTGCAAGCAATTAATTCCTGTAAAAGTTCTATAAATTAAATCTCTGTTCAGCTTAAAACTGTGCAGGAAGAATTGTCCCTCGTTAGGCATGGTATGCAAAAAGTCCAGGAAAGGACTATTGCCCTTGAGGGGAGGGTTAGCTTAATGGAAGATGATTTAAATCCTTTGAAATGGGAGATGAGATCTATAAGGGAACAAATGGCTAACTACCAGACAAAGATCGACGAAATGGAGAACAGGATGCGTAGGAAGAACGTGCGGATAGTGGGGCTGCCCGAACGGACTGAGGGATGAGATCCCATTGGATTCCTGGAAAAATGGCTTAAGGACCTATTCTGGGATCAGTCCTTTTCACCCTTCTTTGCACTGGAAAGAGCCCATAGGGTCCCCCCCAGACCCCCCCAACTGGGTGCCCCTCCAAGGTCTCTCCTGCTAAAAACACTTCACTATAAGGATAAAGTGACTATACTAAATAAAGCTAGAGAAATGGGCAATATCCTGTATAATGGTAATAGGGTCTCTATGTACCCTGACTTCTCACCTGACTTACAAAAATGGAGAGCCAAATCTGGAGAAGTTAAGCGCAAACTGCAACAATTAAAAGTGAATTACGCTTTGCTATATCCGGCAAGATTGCAAATAAACACTATGGGGGAGACTGTGTTTCTTGACACCCCGGAGAGAGTCGAAGACTGGATAGTAACTGGAGTGGAGACTGTAGCACAATTTGCCTATTACCCTAGAATTCCATTAACATTATTGGGACTCAGTTTAACTCACACAATAAGCACAATGTTGTATAATTAAGGGAGGAAGAGAGGGGGAGGTGGGAGTAGGTGGGAGGGAACTATGAGCATATTACCCCCTGTTATTATGGGGTATGGCAAAGAGTTTTCTCCATTTTTGTTCTTCGTTTTGTGTTTTTGTCTTTCTTGTCTGTTTTGTTTGTCCGTTTAGATGTTGGTTGTATAGGCTTAAGGGAATGGGTGGGATAGGGAGGGAAGAGTGTAAGTACATACATTTAAAGTTGTTAATAACACTTAAAATGATTGGCACAGGTAATGGTCACTTTAGGACGCCCCCAAATAGGCCTAGTGGCCAAGTGAGAGGGTCGCATGGGAGTATGAGATGGAACATGGGGTGTGTTTGGTACACGAGATTGTTTGAAATTAATCACAGTTATGAGGATAGGCAATATGGGGTCACAAAATCACATAAGAAAGCCACGAGAGTTAAGAAACTCACATTAATGGAAAAAATTAATGGAAAAAGGCATTTACTATATGATATACAGCAAACTAAATTTTGATGGTTAAAAGCACTCAGTCAAAAAAATGAACCCTGTGTTCTTGGAATGTCCGGGAAATGGGAGACTCAGAGAAAAAAGCAACAGTCCACCTGATCGCAAAAACATACAACGCAGCTATGCTTTGTCATCAGGAGACACATCTTACCAAAGTCTCTATCCCTCAACTGAGGTGGCGGGACTATGGTACGCAATTCCACTCAATCCACTCCTCTTACTCTAGAGTGGTGAGTATTTTCATCAGATCTGGGGTGGCTTTTTCCTGTATACAGTCTAAGATAGACGAAACGGGTCAATACATTTTCCTGTATTGCAGGCTCGAAAATAGACCTTGCGTAGTGGCAAATGTATACCTCCTCCCATCCTCTGATGTTTCGATCCTTTGTGAGCCGACTAAGTTTGTCCTGGATAAGCCAGGGGTGCCGGTGTTAGTAACTGGGGATTTGAATATGGTAATGGACCGGAAATTAGATAGGTTCCCCCCAGGGACAATAATAAGTAATGTGGTCGACAGCCGGCTACCCAACTTCTTGAAAGAAACTGGATTGAGAGATATCTGGAGAATATGGAATCCAGAGACCCGACAGTACTCGTGCTTTTCCAAGACACACTCCACGCTCTCCAGTATTGATTTAGTCCTGGGAAATGACAAGATGATGCCTGTGATAAAAAATGTGAATTATAATCCAAGGGGTCTCTCTGACCATTCCCCGGTGACAGTGTCATTAGAGCTGGGCGAACTTAATCATCCTGGGGAGTAGAGGTTAAGCCCCTTTTGGATTGAACTGATGGGAGATCCGTGTGAGATATTGGTGCCCCTTTGAGAGTTTATTGACTTGAACCTGGGCACCGCTTTAGCAGGAATAGTATGGGATACTGTAAAGTCCTTCTTACGGGGTATAATGATACAACAGATTTCAAAAATTAAAAAACAGACCAAGGATTGGGAGAGATTAATTGGGGAGAGGGTAACAATAGAGGAAGAACAATATATTCATAATCTGACACCCGACACACTCAGGAACTGGATAGAGGAGCAACGTAACTATCGCCTAGTAACCCTCCGGAAGTCAGAGAACAAATACCTTTTTCAGAGACAAGTTGCCTTTGGAGAGGGGGAAACTGTGAGCCGCATGTTGGTTAGAGCAAATTCCCCTACTTCTGTGGTACCTACTATTACCACAGAGGATGGAAGAGTGACTTTGTATACTCCAGAAATAGTGGGTAAGTTTAAAGAATACTATGAGGACCTGTATAGTTCTCGGCAGAACAAGAAGTGGGAGGGAATGGATAGCTTTTTCAGGGGTCTGAGTCTCCCCTTCCTCTCTGAGATGGATAGAGCAGAGCTAGACCGTCCCATAACATTAAAGGAGATGCAGCGGTTCACTAACGAAATGGCGAGGCAGAAATCCTCAGGTGCGGATGGCCTTCCTGCCGAGATATACCAACATTATGGGAAGGTATTCCTCCCTGAGCTGTTGAGGGTATTGAATTGCATGTTAGAAAGGGGAGTGATACCCCCATCAATGATGGATTCCACCATAGTTACCATACACAAGGAGGGCAAAAACCCACTTGATATTGCCTCATATAGGCCCATTTCTTTGTTAAACACAGATATGAAAATCCTTGCAAAGGTCTTGGTGGCTAGGTTGAATAAAGTCATAGCGAAACTCATCCACCCCGACCGAACGGGTTTTATACCTGGAAGAACAACTAGCACAAATATAAGGCACCTATATTTGAATCTCCAGGTCCCAAAGGACGGGGTTGGTGAAAGGGCCATTCTGACCCTGGACGCCGCCAAGGCCTTTGACAGTTTAGAATGGCAGTATCTTTGGAGGGCAATGGAGGCAGTCCAACTTGGACCAGGCTTCATCAACTGGGTCAAAATGCTTTACAGAGCACCAGAGGCTAGAATAAGGGTAAATAATGAACAATCTGATATATTTTGATTGGGGAGGGGACAAGACAGGGATGTCCCCTGTCACCCCTCCTCTTTGCCATTGTGATTGAGCCTCAGGCCATTGCCCTCAGATCCTCTGATCAGGTGAGAGGCTTCAGAAGAGGTGATTTTGAGGAAAAACTTGCATTATATGCAGATGACCTGCTGCTATTTCTTGGTGACACGCAGGACTCTCTTAAGAAAGCTATGAACATTATTAATAGATTCGGGCTAATCTCTGGGGTAAAGATAAACTGGGCAAAATCTAGCTTGTTACCTGTAGATCCCTTGGAAGGCCCCCTCCCCGAGGAGGTGGACCAGATTCAATTGGTGAATAAATTTAAATATCTGGGTATAAATATCACCAAAGACCCTCAACTTTATGCCTCTGACAATATTGACCCGTTATTGGCCAATTTTAGGGGAAAAATAAGTGTGGAAAAACCTGCCACTATCTGCGGCGGGTCGCTGTAACCTAATCAAAATGATTTGGATGCCACAGCTTCTTTATGTACTTCATAATTCCCCAATTTGGCTGTATAAAAAGTGGTTCCAAAGGATAGATACTTTGTTCAGAGAAATGATCTGTAAGGGTGGCCCATCAAGAATTCAGTTAGCTACCCTCCAGCTCCAGAAGTTGGAAGGAGGAGTAACACTTTGCACCCCTTTAGTTATTTCAGTTTAGTTATTTAACTTCAGCATATAGCCGGGAGTAATCTAGTAGGCCGAGAAATAGGAAGAAAGATGCTCCTTCAAAACACCCCACATGATTCAATAGCGGCAGCTTTCGAAGCAGGATCCTTTCCCTCAGGACTCCTTACCCTGAATCTAATGATAAGAGTATGGAACAGGGACACAGTGAAAACAATTTTGAACTATAGAGGACTCACGGAGTACACTCCCCTCTGGGACAATAGCAAACTGGGAGAACTACAAAAGATGGGGGTAGTAAAGGAATGGGAGAGATGTAGAATAAAATATATTACAGAGTTATGTCTGGACGGCACTTTGAAAACCTTCCAGGAATTGAGAAGAAAAGAAAACAAAATCCCCTTGTGGTGGACTTTAGAGGCACATAGAGTTTAACCACTTGAGCCCCGGACCATTATGCTGCCTAAGGACCAGAGGTCTTTTTCCAATTTGGCACTGCGTCGCTTTAACTGCTAATTGCGCGGTCATGCAATGCTGTACCCAAACGAAATTTGCGTCCTTTTCTTCCCACAAATAGAGCTTTCTTTTGATGGTATTTGATCACCTCTGCGGTTTTTATTTTTTGCGCTATAAACGGAAAAAGACCGAAAATTTTGAAAAAAAATGATATTTTCTACTTTTTGTTATAAAAAAAATCCAATAAACTCAATTTTAGTCATACATTTAGGCCAAAATGTATTCGGCCACATGTCTTTGGTAAAAAAAATGTCAATAAGCGTATATTTATTGGTTTGCGCAAAAGTTATAGCGTCTACAAACTAGGGTACATTTTCTGGAATTTACACAGCTTTTAGTTTATGACTGCCTATGTCATTTCTTGAGGTGCTAAAATGGCAGGGCAGTACAAAACCCCCCCAAATGACCCCATTTTGGAAAGTAGACACCCCAAGGAAATTGCTGAGAGGCATGTTGAACCCATTGAATATTTATTTTTTTTGTCCCAAGTGATTGAAAAATGACAAAAAAAAAAAAAAAAAAAAAAATATTTACAAAAAGTCGTCACTAAATGATATATTGCTCACACAGGCCATGGGCCTATGTGGAATTGCACCCCAAAATACATTTAGCTGCTTCTCCTGAGTATGGGGATACCACATGTGTGGGACTTTTTGGGAGCCTAGCCGCATACGGGGCCCCGAAAACCAATCACCGCCTTCAGGATTTCTAAGGGTGTAAATTTTTGCTTTCACTCTTCACTGCCTATCACAGTTTCGGAGGCCATGGAATGCCCAGGTGGCACAAAACCCCCCAAAATGACCCCATTTTGGAAAGTAGACACCCCAAGCTATTTGCTGAGAGGCATATTGAGTCCATGGAATATTTTATATTTTGACACAAGTTGCGGGAAAGTGACACTTTTTTTTTTTTTTTTTTTTCATAAAGTTGTCACTAAATGATATATTGCTCACACAGGCCATGGGCATATGTGGAATTGCACCCCAAAATACATTTAGCTGCTTCTCCTGAGTATGGGGATACCACATGTGTGGGACTTTTTGGGAGCCTAGCCGCGTACTGGACCCCGAAAACCAATCACTGCCTTCAGGATTTCTAAGGGTGAAAATTTTTGATTTCACTCTTTACTGCCTATCACAGTTTCGGAGGCCATGGAATGCCCAGGTGGCACAAAACCCCCCCAAATGACCCCATTTTGGAAAGTAGACACCCCAAGCTATTTGCTGAAAGGCATGGTGAGTATTTTGCAGCTCTCATTTGTTTTTGAAAATGAAGAAAGACAAGAAAAAACATTTTTTTTTTTCTTTTTTCAATTTTCAAAACTTTGTGACAAAAAGTGAGGTCTGCAAAATACTCACTATACCTCTCAGCAAATAGCTTGGGGTGTCTACTTTCCAAAATGGGGTCATTTGGGGGGGGGTTGTGCCACCTGGGCATTCCATGGCCTCCGAAACTGTGATAGGCAGTGAAGAGTGAAATCAAAAATTCACGCCCTTAGAAAGCCTGAAGGCGGTGCTTGGTTTTCGGGGTCCCGTACGCGGCTAGGCTCCCAAAAAGTCTCACACATGTGGTATCCCCGTACTCAGGAGAAGCAGCAGAATGTATTTTGGGGTGTAATTTCACATATTTCCATGGCATGTTTGAGCAATATATCATTTAGTGACAACTTTGTGCAAAAAAAAAAAAAAAAATTTGTCTCTTTCCCGCAACTTGTGTCGCAATATAAAATATTCCATGGACTCGACATGCCTCTCAGCAAATAGCTTGGGGTGTCTACTTTCCAAAATGGGGTCATTTGGGGGGGTTTTGAACTGTCCTGGCATTTTATGCACAACATTTAGAAGCTTATGTCACACATCACCCACTCTTCTAACCACTTGAAGACAAAGCCCTTTCTGACACTTATTGTTTACATGAAAAAGTTTTTTTTTTTTGCAAAAAAATTACTTTGAACCCCCAAACATTATATATTTTTTTAAAGCAAATGCCCTACAGATTAAAATGGTAGGTGTTTCATTTTTTTTTTTCACACAGTAATTGCGCAGCGATTTTTCAAACGCATTTTTTGGGGAAAAAACACACTTTTTTTAATTTTAATGCACTAAAACACGCTATATTGCCCAAATGTTTGATGAAATAAAAAAGATGATCTTAGGCCGAGTACATGGATACCAAACATGACATGCTTTAAAATTGCGCACAAACGTGCAGTGGCAACAAAATAAATACATGTTTAAAAGCCTTCAAAAGCCTTTACAGGTTACCACTTTAGATTTACAGAGGAGGTCTACTGGAAAAATTACTGCACTCGATCTGGCCTTCGCGGTGATACCTCACATGCATGGTGCAATTGCTGTTTATGTTTGACGACAGACCGCCGCTTGCGTTCGCCTTAGCGCGAGAGCAGGGGGCGACAGGGGTGTTTTTTTTTTTTTTTTTTTTTTCTTTATTATTTTTTTGCTTTTTTAATCTTACTTTTAAACTGTTCCTTTCATATTTTTTTTTTTAATCATTTTTATTGTTATCTCGGGGAATGTAAATATCCCCTATGATAGCAATAGGTAGTGACAGGTACTCTTTTTTGAAAAAATTGTGGTCTATTAGACCCTAGATCTCTCCTCTGCCCTCAAAGCATCTGACCACACCAAGATCGGTGTGATAAAATGCTTCCCCAATTTCCCAATGGCGCTATTTACATCCGGCGAAATCTAAGTCATGAAATACTCGTAGCTTCCGGTTTCTTAGGCCATAGAGATGTTTGGAGCCACTCTGGTCTCTGATGAGCTCTATGGTCAGCTGGCTGAATCACCGGCTGCATTCTCAGGTTCCCTGTTGAGACAGGAGAGCCAGAGAAAAACACGGAAGACGGTGGGGGGGGGGGGGCATTCCCTCCCACGGCTTGTAAAAGCAGTCTAGAGGCTAATTAGCCGCTAGGATTGCTTTTACATGAAAGCCGACCGCTGGCTGAAAAGAATGATACCAAGATGATACCTAAACCTGCAGGCATCATTCTGGTATAACCACTCAAAGTCGTGAATGGCGTACCTGAAGACAAAAAAATGGTTAACAATGGTTAACAATAAAGCACAGTAAAGTGTAAATAATTACACACCTGAAAAACAAACATGATAAAACATAATAACAATAACAATAACAATAACAATAAAACATTGCAGAATAGAATACAGTAAAAAAGAGCAGAACAATAGAGAGAGAGAATAGAGAGAGAGAGAACAATAAAACAACAACTATTTTTTTTTATTTCATATTTTTTTTTTTTTTACACTTTTTTTGTAACTAACTTTTATAACGGTAACCGGTTCCAGGTTCGGGTCTCTCAAAATGCGATGGCATCTTGGGAGACCCTGTGAAAGTGTGCCTAGTCTGTGCAATGCTGTACCCTACGCTAATACTCAACTAGTGAATGGTAGCGTTCAAAACATTCACCAATGCAAGACCAGGATTGTCAGGACAGGAGGGACAATAATAGCGGGTGTCACGCCTATATCCGCGCTCTTACTGCAGACACAACATCTTTTTTGGGGGTTCGTTGGGTAGGGGTACTCAGGAGGACATAAAAATGCCTCTCATGCAGCCGACTGCATTTGGTTGGGGATGTGAATGGGGGAAGTACGGGCGCTGCAGAAGCGGTGGGTTCCCAATTAGGATTGGCGAATGCAGCAGGAAGGGCACTATGGGCACGATGGGCCTGTGTTTGTCTTTTTGGTGGCAGCGGGACACTACTTGTGCTTGCCACCTCACCAGCTTCAACTGCACTTATGGGACTCGCCACGTCACCACGTGTTACTGCAGTGCTGGTTTGACTACGACCGGGGTGTACTAGGCCGCTGGCGCTTGCCAGTTCACCAAAACGCTACCAAAAAACGTTAGCGATCGCAGGGATCAGGCCTGACTCTGCGAACGCTGCAGTTATGCGTTTAGTGTTTTGTAAGTGTCAGTGATCGATCGATACTGCACTTGGGTGGGCTGGGCCGGGCCGGGCGGAGGGGCAAAACGCAGGTGCTAGCAGGTATCTGGGCTGATCCCGCTAACACTGCGTTTTTGGGAACCCTAAACTGCTGGTGACGCTAGTATAGATCTGATCGGATCAGATATTGATGCGATCAGATACTATACCACTAAGGGAGGTGTACGGTGCGTGCGTGGGTGTTAGCGGTACTGGCGCTAATCTGACGCTGCCTGGGGCTGGTGCTTGCCAGTTCACCAAAACGCTACAAAAAAAACTGTTAGCGATCGCAGGGATCAGGCCTGACTCTGCGAACGCTGCAGTTATGCGTTTAGTGTTTTGTAAGTGTCAGTGATCGATCGATACTGCACTTGGGTGGGCTGAGCTGGGCCGGGCGGAGGGGCAAAACGCAGGTGCTAGCAGGTATCTGGGCTGATTCCGCTAACACTGCGTTTTTGGGAACCCTAAACTGCTGGGGACGCTAGTATAGATCTGATCGGATCAGATATTGATCCGTTCAGATACTATACCACTAAGGGAGGCGTATGCTGCGTGCGTGGGTGTTAGCGGTACTGGCGCTAACCTGACGCCTGGGGCTGGTGCTTGCCAGTTCACCAAAATGCTACCAAAAAAACTGTTAGCGATCGCAGGGATCAGGCCTGACTCTGCGAACGCTGCAGTTATGTGTTTAGTGTTTTGTAAGTGACAGTGATCGATCGATACTGCACTTGGGTGGGCTGGGCGGAGGCACAAAACGCAGGTGCTAGCAGGTATCTGGGCTGATCCCGCTAACACTGCGTTTTTGGGAACCCTAAACTGCTGGGGACGCTAGTATAGATCTGATCGGATCAGATATTGATCCGATCAGATACTATACCACTAAGGGAGGCGTATGCTGCATGCGTGGGTGTTAGCGGTACTGGCGCTAATCTGACGCTGCCTGGGGCGACGCATATCACCGCCGGGCGATCAGGGGGCTAAACCTTTATTCGGTAATAAACGGCGGGTGCCCTGACACTATAAAAAATAAACGAACTAACCAGCGTCATCGGTAACGGTTATACGGTGATCAGTGGTGAAAGGTTTAACTAGGGGGCAATCAAGGGGTTAAAACATTTATTAGGTAGTATATGGGGGTCCCTGACGCTATAAAACGCTGACGGCGAACCTAAATATTTACCTCACTAACTAGCGTCACCAGCGACACTAATACAGCGATCAGAAAAATGATCGCTTAGTGACACTGGTGACAGGGGGTGATCAAGGGGTTAAAACTTTATTAGGGGGGGTTAGGGGGGTACCCTAGACCTAAAGGGGGGTAATACTCACTGTCCCAACACTGTAACTGTCACAAACTGACACTATGCAGTAATCAGAAAAAAAAAAAAAAAAACTGCTGGTGTCAGTTTGTGACGGGGGGGGGGTGATTGGGGGGGGATCGGGGGGCGATCGGGGGGGGGATCGGGGTGTTTTGTGTGCCTGGCATGTTCTACTGTGTGTGTGTGTGTTGTGCACTCACATAGATGTCTTCTCTCCTCGGGCCGGAACGGAAAATACCGACCCGAGGGGAGATGACATCACTTCCTTTGCTGCTGTTTAGCATACAGCAGCAAAGGAGTGTTCTCATTGGCCGGCGGCGATCGCGAGGGGGGGGCCACGAACGGATGGTCTCCCCCTCATCACGGATCGCCGCTGGACAAAAGACGACCGCCTCGGGCACCGGGGGGGGGTCCGATCGGACCCCCCACCCGCGGAAGGCAAATTACGTATATGTACGTGATTTTGCCTGTCCGTGCCACTTTGCCGACGTACATCGGCGTGAGGCGGTCGTCAAGTGGTTAAGAGAAATTGATTTAGTTTGAAAAATGTTTATTCAGTATAAGTACAAAATATGTAAAAAACACATGAATAAATATGTATAATAGAACAGGTATACAGTGCTGTCATCACAACATGATACAAGTAGTAAACCAGTAATTCTTGCACTCAACGCGTTTCAGAGCACATATGTGTCTCTCCTTCCTCAAGGGTATAAATGAGCAAGAATACTAAATGTTATATATATTGGGATGACAACCCTTAGGACCATGAGTGAAAAAGCCAACTGAGTATGCCAAAAGCATTTTTTTGTTGTAGAGAACACTGTCACCACAACTGTTAAGCTGGTGACCGTTCGCTTCAGCATCCAGCACGGTGACGGTGTTCTCTACAACAAAAAACACTTTTGGCATACACAATTGGCTTTTTCACTCATTACTGGCAGGGTCTTTTTTCCTCTTTTTGGCCCCAGTGGGTCCCCTGGCCTCCCCCTCCCGGGTCTGTGTTGTGTGTGTGAGAGCTGGGTCAGTTTTTCAGGCCAGGTACCCCTCTTCTGAGGCACGCCATCTGTCATGTTGGATCTCCAGCTCAAGCAAACTGGGAACGTTTTTTGTACTCACATGCTTTTAATCTACATGGTCCTAAGGGTTGTCATCCCAATATATATAACATTTAGTATTCTTGCTCATTTATACCCTTGAGGAAGGAGAGACACATATGTGCTCCGAAACGCGTCGGTGCAAGAATTACTGGTTTACTACTTGTATCATGTTGTGATGACAGCACTTTATACCTGTTCTATTATATATGTTTTTTTTATGTGTTTTTTACATATTTTGTACTTATTATACTCAATAAACATTTTTCAAACTAGATCAATTTCTCTTAAAAAACTCTCTGTGCCTCTAAAGTCCACCACAAGGGAATTTGTTTTCTTTTCTATATTATTGGATGTGGCACAATCTTATGTTAGAATATAGTCGACTCACCATTTGTAATTCCAGGAATTGAGAGATCAATATGCTCTACCGAGTAAATCTTATTTCAGATACTTGCAGGTCAGGCATGCATTGGATGTACAGTTCAGAGGGAGCTCCTTAGAATGGAATACAATTCCAGTACTTCAAAAGCAGAGTCAGGGAAAGGTTCAATTTCCCAAATATATCCACGTCAATAAGGGGAGAATGGTAGGGATGGAACCCACTTTGTACAGGAGAAAATGGGAAAAAGATGTGGGAGACATCTCTGAACCGCAGTGGAACAGAATTTTGGAGCTGGCCTCACTGGTCTCGCTGCCCCCCTCTCAGAGGATCTCACATTTGTTCTTACTATATAGAACTTATTATACTCTTCAAAAACTTTTTTAAGTTCGGCCGCCGACCAGATTCAAGATGCCCTAGGTGTGGGGATCTAGAGGCAGATGTGCACCATATATGGTAAAAAGGGTATGTGGCGCTAATCTATCTAAATGTACCACTCACAATTATGGAAAGGACCTCTCAAAGTAGCATGAATCTAAATCCTTCCTTAATTCACAGTGCACGTAATGCCTATCAGTGTAGAAAATTATGAGAGATCGAAAGATGAGTGAATGAGAGACAGTGGCGGCTGGTGAAGTTTTAGGATGGTAGGGTGCCAGACCCCGCCCTTCCTTTTTGACCCCTCCAACTTGGTGAAAATGGGCGTGGTTTCAGCGAAATAGTGGGCATGGCTCTAAGGTGATGTGGTTAGCGTCTGAGATGAACGAGGGATGGAGGGAGAGGGAGAGAGGGACAGCAGGCCCAGATCCTACACAACAATCAGCAGATAAAGATACTCCAAACACCTGTTGTTAGCACTTCAATCATCCCGGCACCATGGTTGTTATGGTGTCAGGATGATTGAAGCGCATTATTTCTATTATTACATTGTAATATAAAATTAAATCATTCAACTCACCATAATGCAGAATCAGTGGGAGCCCCGAGTGTGTCACTAGCCACGTCGCCTACAACCAGAAACCATCAGGCGTCCCCAGCAGTCTGTCCTTACATCAGGTGCCCCCAGCGGAGTCCCTCCTTACATGCAGCCTGTGTCACATAAAATGCAGCCTCTGTCCCCCCAAATGCAGCCTCTGTCTCCCCAAATGCAGCCTCTGTCCCTCCCAAATGCAGCCTCTGCCCCCCCCAAGCAGCTTCTGTCCCCCCCCCCAAATGCAGCATGCCTGTGTCCCATTAAATGCAACATGCCTGTGTCCCATTAAATGCAGCATGCCTGTGTCCCATTAAATGCAGCCTCTGTTTCCCCAAATGCAGCATGCCTGTGTCCCATTAAATGCAGCATGCCTGTGTCCCATTAAATGCAGCATGCCTGTGTCCCATTAAATGCAGCATGCCTGTGTCCCATTAAATGCAGCCTCTGTTCCCCCAAATGCAGCATGCCTGTGTCCCATTAAATGCAGCATGCCTGTGTCCAATTAAATGCAGCATGCCTGTGTCCCATTAAATGCAGCCTCTGTTTCCCCAAATGCAGCATGCCTGTGTCCCATTAAATGCAGCCTCTGTTCCCCCAAATGCAGCATGCCTGTGTCCCATTAACTGCAGCATGCCTGTGTCCCATTAAATGCAGCATGCCTGTGTCCCATTAAATGCAGCCTCTGTTACCCCAAATGCAGCATGCCTGTGTCCCATTGAATGCAGCATGCCTGTGTCCCATTAAATGCAGCCTCTGTTCCCCCAAATGCAGCCTCTGCCCCCCCAAATGCAGCCTCTGTCCCCCATTAAATGCAGCATGCTTGTGTCCCATTAAATGCAGCCTCTGTCCCCCCCAAATGCAGCCTCTGTCTCCCCAAATGCAGCCTCTGTCTCCCCCCAAATGCAGCCTCTGCCCCCCCCCCCCAAATGCAGCATGCCTGTGTCTCATTAAATGCAGCATGCCTGTGTCCCATTAAATGCAGCATACCTGTGTCCCCCCCCCCAATGAAGCCTCTGTCCCCCCCAAATGCAGCCTCTGCCCCCCCAAATACAGCCCTGTCCCCCCCAATACACCC
Source organism: Aquarana catesbeiana (assembly GCF_042186555.1). Taxonomy (NCBI): domain Eukaryota; kingdom Metazoa; phylum Chordata; class Amphibia; order Anura; family Ranidae; genus Aquarana; species Aquarana catesbeiana. The sequence goes on along the minus strand of NC_133331.1, from coordinate 171,807,383 downwards.
TCTGTCCCCACCAAATGCAGCCTCTGCCCCCCCAAATGCAGCCTCTGTCCCCCCAATGCAGCCTCTGCCCCCCCCCCAAATGTAGCCTCTACCCCCCCCCCCCAAATGCAGCATGCCTGTGTCCCATTAAATGCAGCATGCCTGTGTCCCATTAAATGCAGCCTCTGTTTCCCCAAATGCAGCATGCCTGTGTCCCATTAAATGCAGCATGCCTGTGTCCCATTAAATGCAGCCTCTGTTCCCCCCAAATGCAGCATGCCTGTGTCCCATTAAATGCAGCCTCTGTTCCCCCCAAATGCAGCATGCCTGTATCCCATTAAATGCAGCCTCTGTTCCCCCAAATGCAGCATGCCTGTGTCCCATTAAATGCAGCATGCCTGTGTCCCATTAACTGCAGCATGCCTGTGTCCCATTAAATGTAGCCTCTGTTTCCCCAAATGCAGCATGCCTGTGTCCTATTGAATGCAGCATGCCTGTGTCCCATTAAATGCAGCCTCTGTTCCCCCAAATGCAGCCTCTGTCCCCCCCAAATGCAGCCTCTGTCCCCCATTAAATGCAGCATGCTTGTGTCCCATTAAATGCAGCCTCTGTTCCCCCAAATGCAGCCTCTGTCCCCCCCAAATGCAGCCTCTGCCCCCCCCCCCCCCAAATGCAGCATGCCTGTGTCCCATTAAATGCAAATTGTACACACGCTGCGCTTATCAAAATAAAAAATAAGAAATTTCCACTAAAATATTAATAAAGTGATATTGTGCTTAACATATAAAATCTATTAATAACTATTAATACTATACTATACGTTAATGTGCAATAAATTTCAATGAATGAATAAATAGGTAAAAGTGCTCCAATAAGCCTGTGTATTGCAAATATTTCACAAAGCTTGTGCAATTTTCAAACATTAATAGATAATTCAACACAAACATCCATGCGATTTAGTGTTGCATCCAAGCATATCAGTACTGCATCTATGCAATATGGTGTTAGTGCAATGTGCGTTTATTTTTTATATTTTTTAACTTTTTATTGTTTGAACATTGCACTAACACCATATTGCATAGATGCAGCACTGAAATGCATGGATGCAACACTAAATCGGACTGTTAATTTAATCATTGCACAGCAACACAGCACTGAATTGAATAGAATCACATGAATGTAGCACCAAACGCATGGATGCATTTTTTTGTATTTTTTAACTTTTTATTGTTCGAACATTGCACTAATAACATATTGCATAGATGCAGTACTGATATGCTTGGATGCAACACTAAATCACATGGATGTTTGTGTTGAATTACCTATTAATGTTTGAAAATTGCACAAGCTTTGTGGAATATTTGCAATACACAGGCTTATTGGAGCACTTTTACCTATTTATTCATTCATTGAAATTTATTGCACATTAACGTATAGTATAGAATTAATAGTTATTAATAGATTTTGTATATGTTAAGCACAATACCACTTTATTAATATTTTAGTGGAAATTTCTTATTTTTTATTTTGATAAGCGCAGCGTGTGTACAATTTGGTTTAACTATTTTGCCTGGTTATGAGACATGCGTAACGTTAGCAGCTGATCATTTGCAAAGATATACTATTTTGGAGACCAGATTTGGTCAATTACCTGGAGGCTCACAGGACTACAAATTAGCATTCCCATTAAATGCAGCATGCCTGTGTCCCATTAAATGCAGCATGCCTGTGTCCCCCCCTCCCAAATGAAGCCTCTGCCCCCCCCCCAAATGCAGCCTCTGCCCCCCCAAATACAGCCTCTGTCCCCGACCCAATGAAGCCTCTGTCCCCACCCAAATGCAGTCTCTGCCCCGCCAAATACAGCCCCTGTCCCCCCCCAAATGCAGCCTCTGTCCCCCTCCAAATACAGCCTCTGTCCCCCCCAAATGCAGCCTCTATCCCCCCAAAATGCAGCCTCTATCCCCCCCAAAATGCAGCCCCTGCCCCCCCAATGCAGCCTCTGTCCCCCCCTAAATACTGCCTCTGTCCCCCCCAAATGCAGCCTCTGTCCCCCTCAAATACAGCCTCTATCCCCCCAAAATGCAGCCTCTGACCCCTCAATGCAGCCTCTGCCCCACCAAATGCAGCATCTGTCCCCCCCAAATACAGCCTCTATCCCCCCAAAATACAGCCTCTGTCCCCCTCCCCAAATACAGCCTCTGTCCCCCTCCCCAAATACAGCCTCTGTCCCCCCCCAAATGCAGCCTCTGTCCCCCCCCAATGCAGCCTCTGTCCCCCCCAAATGTAGCCTCTGTCACTTCAAACCCCCCTCCTTCTCCGCACAGCGGTACTTACTTTGGTTCTCCTTCGGTGTCTCCTTCACACTGGCAGCGGCATTCTTCCTGTTTCCTCTCTCGGGCGCAATGAGAGATAGAAACAGGAAGTGACATCTAACTCAGGTCAGATGTCAATCAAATCTGAAGCGCCAAGTAGCTTCTGCCCGGCGCCTGTAGAATCTATTACTATGGCCGAGCGGAAGCTACTCGGCGCTTCAGAAAATGCCACAAGGCGGGCTAAACGCCCTCAAATGCAGCGCCGCATCTGCAATCTCGTGATTGCATAGACGTGGCGCTTTCCCATAAGTGCACTGTGTCCGGCGTTGCACTGTGTCCAGTGTCCGAACACAGTGCACTTAAGCACCTTTTTTTTTCTTTTTTTTTTAAAAGGACCAGTAATAAAAAAAAAAAAAAATGTTTTAACTTTTTTTTTTTGCTGCCTGAAGGGGGTCGGCGCCCAGTCGCCCCCTATGGACGGGCCACCACTGATGAGAAGTATGGTTGGAGTTGTGAGGGCAAAGTGAATGGGTGGCGAATTTAAATAGAAGTAGGACCTTAGACAGGCTCCTTTGTAGGATGCCCAACCCAACCAGGCAACACTCAAAACGTTATTATTATATTGCATACTGTTGTGGAAAATTTTATATTAATGTATTGTCATAAGAGTTTCCCAGTGTCTGTTCAATTGCAGCCCGCTCTAAAGAGCTGACTGGGGCAGACTGACGCTGGCTAGACTGCCAAAAAGTCTCACACATGTGTTATCCCCGTACTCAGAAGAAGCAGCAGAATGTATTTTGGGGTGTAATTTCACATAAGCCCCTTGACATGTTTGAGCATTATATCATTTAGTGACAACTTTGTGAAAAAAAAAAAACATTTTGTCCTTTTCCCGAAACTTGTGGCAAAATATAAAATATTCTATGGACTCAACATGCCTCTCAGGGGTAATGTAATGGGGTCATGTGGGGGGTGGGGTTGTGCTATCTTGGCATATCATGGCCTCCAAAACTGTGATAGGTAGTGAGGAGTGAAATCACCATTTGACACCCTTAGAAAGCCTGAAGGCAGTATTTGGTTTTCGGGGACTCGCACGCAGCTAGACTGCCAAAAAGTCTCACACATGTGGTATCCCCATACTCAGAAGAAGCAGCAGAATGTATTTTGGGGTGTAATTTCACATATGCCCATGGTATGTTTGAGCAATATATCATTTAGTGACAACTTTGTGTAAATTTCTTTTTCTTGTCATTTTTCAATTGACTTGTGACAAAAAATAAAATATCCAATGGGCTCAACATGCTTCTCAGCAAATTCCTTGGGGTGTCTACTTTCCAAAATGGGGTCATTTGGTGGTGGTGGTGGGGGGGGGGTTGTACTGCACTGCCATTATAGCACCTCAAGAAATGAGATAGGCAGTGATAAACTAAAAGCTGCATAAATTCCAAAAAATGTACCCTAGTTTGTAGAGTTAACTTTTGCACAAATCGATAAATATACACTTATTGAATTTTTTTTTACCCGAGACATGTAGCTAAATGCATTTTGGCCTAAATGTATGACTAAGATTGAGTTTATTGTATTTTTTGTATAACAAAAAGTAGAAAATATATTTTTTTTTCTAAATTTTCAGTCTTTTTTCATTTATATCGCAATAAATAAAAACTGCAGTGGTGATCACGCAGTGCCAAATTGTAAAAATTGCTCTGGTCAGGAAGGGGGTAGAATCTTCCAGGGCTGAAGTGGTTAAAGTTAAAAAAAAGAAAAAAACTGAAAAAAAATATTGCATTATTTATCTTCTAGTTTATTTGATCAGGTGATACTTGTTATTTCGTTGAAATGCCAAGCTCACATTGCCAAAGCAGCCATGCTTTGGGTAATCAAGAATAATTATAATGGAAAACCAAATATCAATCATGTGTACGTTTTATTTAAGGATGAGCAAATAGCTTTCCAGATCAGAGATATTGACAATTTTTATTAATATCACCTGCAGACCTTTAAAATATCAAGAGTATGTCAAATATTGTGTCCCCTGCTGGGCCCTGTGGTTGTTCCCAGCAGCTATTAGATCTTTACAGCACACAAGAGCTGAAGCAGCCATGGTCCCTAGTAAGATAAGAAGGGGGAGTTGCACAATATTGACCCACTTGAAAGTGGTAGATAGTAATAGTGCCCAGAGCATTGCAAGGGAGTGAAGAATGGACTCCCCATCCCTTGGACAGGTAAGTATTCAATACGTTGTAGTTGTTGAATTCCATTTTTTGCAAGTGCTCATTTTTGACCTTTAGGTTTTATTTCTTGAGAAGAAGCAGACTGCATATCCCAGATTGGTTCTAAGTTTTAGTGGTTAATTGCTTCTTATTCATTACTTCTTATTCATTACTTTAGGCTTCTTATTCATTATGTGAGTAGAGGAAGCCTAAGAGGATCTGGGAAGGTACTTATAATTGGATACCATGGGGGTTATTTACGAAAAGCAAATCCACTTTGCACTGCAAGTGCACTTGAAAGTGTACTTGGAAGTGCAGTCGCTCTAACTCTAATGCCGCATACATACGGTCGGACTTTCTAGAAAGCTGGGTCCGACGTACTTGCCGCCAGACTTCCGGCGGACTACCGCCGGACTTTCTGAACGGCCGGACTTGCCTACACACGGCCGGACTTTCCGGAATCCGGTCTTCCCGACGGACTTCCGCTGGACTTTCAGAATGAACGGACTTTCCCACACACGGACAAGTCCGTTCATTTTGAACGTGACTCGGGTACGACGGGACTAGAAAAGGAATTCAATCTCGCCGCTTTTTTTGGCGAGATTGAAACCTTGCGAGCCCCGTCGCAGGCCCTTAGGTCTGGTATGGAACTTTAAGGGGAACCCCCTACGCCGAAAAACCGGCGTGGGGGTCCCCCCAAAATCCATACCAGACCCCAATCCGAGCACGCAGCCCGGCCGGTCAGGAAAGGGGGTGGGGACGAACGAGCGCCCCCCCCCTCCTGAACCGTACCAGGCCGCATGCCCTCAACATGGGGGGGTGCTTTGGGGGAGGGGGTGCCTTGCGGTGACCCCCCACCACAAAGCACCTTGTCCCCATGTTGATGAGGACAAGGGCCTCTTCCCGACAACCCTGGCCGTTGGTTGTCGGGGTCTGCGGGCGGGGGGCTTATCGGAATCCGGGAGCCCCCTATAATAAGAGGGCCCCCAGATCCCGGCCCCCCCACCCTATGTGAATGAGTATGGGGTACATGGTACTCCTACCCATTCACCTAGGGAAAAAGTGTCAATAATAAAACACAACACAGGTTTTTAAAATAATTTATTAAACAGCTCCGGGGGGGGGTCTTCTTCCGTCTTCGGGGGTCCCTCTGGTTCATCTTCTCCCGGCGTCCGGTTGGTTCTTCTCCGCTCTCCGGCCTCTTCTCCCGGTGTCCCAGGTCTTCGGCCGGCCCCTCCGCTGTCTTCAGGTAGCTCTATTGCCAGCGGAGGTCCGGACTTCTTGGCTTCTTGGCTTCTTGGCTTCTTGTGTTCTCTTCTCTTCCCCCAGATGTTGACACGACGCTCTCTCCGGCTGGACTGGTCTCTGAGGGCTGCGTTGTGAGACCCCGCCCCCATATGATGTCACAGTCCCTGGGCATGCTGGGACTGTGACGTTTTTCCTATTGCAGCGAGCGCGAGATGCAGTAACCTGCTCCTCCTCCGTCGTATCTGGTCCTTCGGACTAGCATACAGACGAACGGGCTTTCCGTCAGGAACTGAGTCCGGCGGAGGTACGACGTAAAGATTTGAAGCAGGCTTCAAATCTAAAGTACGTCGGATTTCCGCCCGAAACGGTCCGTCGGAAGTCCGATGGAGACCACACACGGTCGGATTGTCCGCCGGACTTGGTCCGGCGGCGTCCGTCGGACTTTTGCAGGTGAAAAGTCCGACCGTGTGTACGCGGCATAAGGGGTAGATCTGAAAATGAGTGGAAGCTCTGTTGATTTTATCATCCAATCATGTGCAAGCTAAAATGCTGTTTCATTTTCCTTGCATGTCCCCCTCGGATCTACAGCAACTTTACTTCCAAGTGCACTTTTAGTGCACTTTTAAGTGCACTTGCAGTGCAAAGTGGATTTTCCTTTAGTAAATAAACCCCCATGTGTGTTCCCATGATTATTCTACATACTTTTGAACTTTAGAGTACTGGCTCTCCCTCCACTAAAAATAGCACCTGTAAAGCACCTGAAAACTGCCTCTCATGCCTCCCCAGTGTGTGTGTGCTTTCACATTGGGGCAGTGCGCTTGCGGGAGGGGAAAAAAAGCCCTGCAAGCAGCATCTTTGGGGCTTTTCAGGCGCTTCGGAAGCACCACAACACGGACGCTTTTAACCCTTTGTTATTTTGAGATACTCCGAGTTGAATGAGCTGTTACTGCCTCTGGAGGAGCCAAGCTCTTCGCCATATAAGCCCTCTGGATGGTCTGTACACTCCAAGCAGCGATGGATCTAACTGAAGCTCTCATTCCTTTATTTTTTCCATGTAGAAGAATGAAAAGAAACTCTGATTTCCTACATGGAGCTGTGACCTCCAGGTCAATGTGTTTCCCACATCAAGAGGATGAACAACCTGATTTTCCAATGACTTAAAGGTGGGAAGCACAATTTCTTGGTTTTCATGAAAAATTGTAGTTACTTTAGGGTTTGAACCCAACATGGGTATCAACACTGCTCTATCCGGAAAAAAAGTAAGAAAAGGCTCTTTCGAACCCAAGTTTCTGATTTCAGACACTCTTTTAGCTGAGATAACCGCTACTAGGAAGGCTGTCTTAAGCGTGAGGTCTTTCACTGAGAGAGGTTTGTCGGGATCCAATCCAAGACTGGAAAGGAAGTCCAGAACAAGAGGGAGGTCCCATTTGGGGAACCTCGGTTTCCTCTGAGGTCTAAGCCTAATAGCTCCTTTAAAGAACTGATGAACCAGGGAATGATTCGCCCATAAAACACCCGTGAATGCCGAGATGGCTGATACTTGCACTCAAAGAGAACTCACTGCTAGGGACAGGTCAAGGCCTGTTTGTAGAAAACTAAGGATGTCCTGCACTGCCGGAGAGACACAAAGATTAGGTCTGGAAGCCATGTGATCTGTGAACCTGGACCATATACGTTCGTAGACCCGTTGGTACTTTTCCTTCTGGCATTAAGAAGAGTCAGAATAGCTTCTTCTGGACAACCTAGAGCCTCAAGCCTTCCCCTGTCAAGAACCAAGCCCTGAGGTGCAGGTGAGAAGGACAAGGGTGCAGGATTGTGCCTTGAGACAGAATATCTGGCCTGGGAGGCAGGGGAACTGGGTCTTGAAAACTGAGGAGTGTAAGAAGGGGAAACCAAGGCCTGTTGGGCCAGAAAGGAATCACCGCTATGATTTCCACCATCTCTGTTCTGAGCCTCCGAAGGAACTGGAGAATCACCAGTACTGGAGGAAAAGCGTAGGCCTTGCAGAACGTCCACTGGTCAGTGAGGGCATCTATCCCATATGCTTGAGGATCTCAGAACCTCGAATAGTACTTGGTCAGCTTGTAATTGCATGGGGATGCAAAGAGGTCGACTTCTGGAAACACTCCCAAGGTCAAGAGCCAATTGAACACCTCTTTGTGGAGAGACCACTCATTGTTCATTTGAACACGAGAAAAGAAGTCCGCTTGTATATTCTGTATCCCTGGATTGTAGACCGCTGAGATGCTGGACAAGTACTTCTGAGCCCAATTCATGATTGGTTCTATCTCCTGCAGCAGAGACCAGCTGCGAGTTCCGCCCTGCTTCCTTCTGTAGGCCACTGCGGTTGTATTGTCCAACCTGAGCATCATTGAGGCGTTCTCTACTAGATGACGGAATGAAAGAAGTGCCTGAAAGGCAGCTCGTAGATCCAGGATGTTGGACACAATCCCCAGGGAAGGGAAGTTCCATCTGCCCTGAGCCACTTCCGATGAGTGCCCCAGCCCCGGTTGCTGGCATCTGAGGTTATCGTGGGATACAATCAAGTGGCAATTGCGATTTTTCCCCTGGAGCCACCAAAGAAGAGACACTCTCATGGCTGGAGTAAGATGGATGCGCTGGTTTTTGCTGTGGGAATTCCATTGCTGAAGAAAACTTTTCTGGAAAGGCCGTGTGTGCCATTGTGCCCACTTCACCATGGGAATGGTGGCTGCCATGGTGCCAATTACCTTCAGACATTAGAGAGCGGAGAGGTGAGACGAAGCTAGGGTTGAGCGAATTCTGTCTCAAATTACCACAATCTTCTCCTCGGGAAGAGAGATAGTCCCTTCCACAGTGTTGAAGAGGGCACTGAGAAACACAAGAGACTGCTGGTTCCAGGTGGCTCTTCTCCAGATTCAGGAGCCACCCAAATTCTTGAAGGGTGGAGATGACTAGGCTCCTGTGTTCTAATAGTTGAACTTTGTCTTGGGCTAGGAGAAGTAGGTCATCTAAGTAGTGATGAAGATGAACCCCTTTGACTCGGAGCAGAGCAACAACAGCCAACAAGACCTTGGAGAAGACACGAGATGATGTTGTCAGACCGAAGGGGAGACAGGTGAACTGTAAGTATTGTTTGCCTACTGCAAAGCGGAGGTATTGGTGGAAATCCGCAGCCACCAGTACGTGGAAATAAGCGTCTTTCAGGTCGATTGACACCAACCAGTCTCCTAGATGAACCGACTGCTGGATAGTAATTAAAGACTCCATCTTGAATTTTTCTTTCTGGATGAAGAGGTTGAGTTGGGTCAAGTCTATGACTGGCCTCCAAGTGCCGTCCTTTTTCTGCACCAAGAACAGGGGAGAATACATGCCCTTGCCTCGCTTGTCTGGAACAGGAATGGCTGCGCCTTGTTCCAATAAACAGTTTACGTAAGCTAAAAGGATCTGCTTTTTTTCCTCTGAACCTGGCAGAGTCGTAGGAATGAATCTGAGTTTTGGAAAACTGTTGAAGGCCCAGGTGTGACCTGTAGAGACCATTTTGACGGTCCAGAAGTCTTGAATTGAGGCCGCCCAGACATGATGAAAGTGAAGAAGACAGGCTCCCACCTGGCATGCCTGAGCGGGCCCAATTTCAAAAGGACTTAGTGGAATCCTGATTCCCAGAAGAACCACCTTTTGTTGGTTTCTTAAATGACGATTGCCTGGCTTTCCAGGATCTTGAAAATTCCTGACCAGGCCTATAGCTGCGTGCCTCTCTGGCTCGATCAGTATTCTGTCTTCTAGGAAAGGAACGTTTCTGGTTCTGTAAACGCTGATCCTGAGGGAGGAAACCCGACTTACCAACCATGGCTCGAGTTATGGAGCTATCAAGTTTGTTGCCAAAAAGAAATGTACCCTCAAAGGGAATTCGGCACCAAGCTTGCTTGGAAGCAGGATCCGCCAACCATGGACGGAGCCATAAGGCACGACGTGCCGACACAGCCGCCAACATGACTCGAGCCACCAGACGGATGACATCAATGGAAGCCTCCCAGAAAAAGGTGGAACCCAGCCTAATCTCCTGAATAGGAGAACCTCTAGCCACATCACTGGAGATGTTTCTTAGAGTCTCATCAATAGACATGTGCACACTGAAATATTTCGTTTCGGAATTTCGTTTTCGTCCGAAAAATAAATGTATTTAATTACTCCCAAAATTCGTTTTTATTTATTTTGTTTCGTTAAAAAATGCATTTGTCCGAAAATCCGATATAATTAAGGTCGAATCTGTCATTGAAGGCTTATAGTGTCTGTCGAATGTTCTAAGAAGATTCGACGGAGCAGCTAAACTGTACGAAGCAGCTATCGTACATTTCCGATCGAATGTTCCGCCTACAAGCTATAGTAGAATTCTAATGTTGTATGACACTAGTAATAATTATATTTATTAATTATTACTAGTCAACCAACATTAGAATCCTTCTATAGCCTATGGGCAGAGCATTTGACCATAAATGTCTGCTCGCGGCGACTGCTTCGTCGAATCTTCATGTCGAATCTTTACTCTCTATGTCGAATAATCTTGGACTAATGGAGTTAGGTTAGGCACATTCAACCTTTTTTGCTATAGTCTCTATAATGTCGAATCTTTTCTCTCTATGTTGAATCTTTTCTCTCTATGTCGAATAATCTTGGACTAATAGAGTTAGGTTAGGCACAGTCGACCTTTTTTGCTATTGTCTCTATAATGTTGAATCTTTTCTGTCTATGTCAAATCTTTTTTTCTCCATGTAGAATAATCTTGGACTAATAGAGCTAAGGTTAGGCACACACAGGTTCGATGGACACAGATCGCTATTGTCGGCGTCATGTCAAATCTCCTATCTATTTTTTTTTTTCCTTTTTTTTTTTTCTCTCTTTTCCTTTTTTTCCCCTCTTTTTTTTCTTTTTTTTTTTTTTCTTTCTCTTTCCCTTTCTTTTTCTTTTTTTTTTTGCCACATCAGCGAGATTTACCATGGGAATAACTTTTTCAAATTGATATTCAAAAAATACTTCCCTTTTATCATCACATCATTGTGGCTTTTAGTCTATTTCATTTGTTGGAATATTTATTGACACAAGAATAAGAGAGTAACATCCCCCCATCTATTTCCAGGATTAACCATTGATTGCTTGCTCCCTACCCCCCTCCCCCCCTCCTTCCCTACCCTCCCCGAGACCGTACCCCCTCCCTTCTCATGTTTTCTCTTTAATTTCCCCTTGCTCCCCCTGGGTCGGGATCTGCCCTCTTCACTGCTCAAGTTGACCATAACTCAGCTGCTCTTATGGATTTTTTAAATTTCTCCCACTCTCCCCACTTTATCCTAAAAGGCCTCCATTTTTATCGCCTCGCTGAACCTTAGGTACTCCAAATCCTGTATCTCATTTATTTTATTAATCCATTCCCTCATGGTTGGCCTTTCTTTTCTATTCCAATTTTTAGAAATTAGGCTCTTAGCTGCATCTATAAGGTGAGGCAGGAGCGTACTGAGGTAGGCCTTAGTGGGCATCTCGCTCAAATGGAACAAAAGAACCCTAGGATCCCTTGGCACATCATAATTTATAATCTCTTTAGTGTATTTTCTAATCTCGTCCCAGAAAACGCCTATCTCAGGACACAACCACCACACATGAGCCATCGTCCCAATTTCACTACATCCCCTCCAACATAGCCGAGACTTGTCTTCATCGATTTTATGCATCTTATTCGGAGTCATGTACATTCTTGTTAGACATTTATAGTTTAACTCCAGCAGTTTATGATTGACTGACGTGATCGCAAGTCGCTTCAGTATCAAATCTACTTCTGTCTCTGTCAGCGTTAAACCTAACTCCTTCTCCCATTTACTTATAAAAACCAGGGTATCTACCCTCCTCAGCTCCACCAATATCTTATATATTCTAGAAAAAACACTTTTTTCGTCTGATTCCATACATATTTTTTCTAATGGGAGTAGGTTTTCCATTGTTCTGATTGGTTGAGGTAAAGATTCAACAAAATGTTTTAATTGACCATAACGCCATGGATTGATATTTATCTTGTCTCCTCTATTCTTAAGCTCCTGGATTGAGCATATTTTACCCTTGTCTACTACGTCCTTTAATTGCACATTCTCATCCAGGAGCCATTTACCGAACCACTCTTCCTTCCCCGATGGAAAGTATTCTACCTCCTTTAATGACATTAGCGGTGAGTTATATTCCCAGTGTTCCCTCTTGTGAATACGATCCCATATTCTAAGTGCGTGGCTAGTGATTTTGTGTGGTTTTATATCATATTTTCTTAATTTTGGTGAATACCATATTATTTTGTGTAGTTTTAACTTGCTAATTTTGTTTTCAATTTCTACCCATTGTTTACCTTTATTTTTAACCCAATCTACTACCCTCCCCAGTGCAATAGCTTCATAATATTTACTAATGTCAGGTGCTCCCCATCCCCCTTTACTTTTAGTGTTTATTAATTGATTATATTTTATCCGTGGTGTTTTCCCTTTCCATATAAACTTTAATATCATTGAATGTAGCCTTTTGAGGTATACAGGTGGAAGGGTAACTGGGAGCATTTGCATTTTGTATGTTATTTTTGGTAATAAAACCATTTTAAATATGTTAATTCTTCCCGACCACGACAGTTGCCCCTGCTGTATTCTATTTAATTCTGTTTTTACCTCGTTTATGAGCGGTATAAAATTCGCCTGGTATAGTTCTTCTACAGATGTTGTAATTTTAACTCCTAGATAATTTAGAGCTTCCTTCTCCCACCTAAAAGGAAAATGTTTTTGGTATGTGTAATCTCTTGTCTTATTTGGATTAATATCTAGTACTTCTGACTTAGTAGTATTTACTTTAAAATTGGACAGTTTCCCATACTCTTCTAGTGTAGCCAGGACATTCGGGAGGGAGGTTCTTGGATTTGTTATGTAAAGGAGAATATCATCCGCAAAGGCTGCGAGCTTGTACTCACTTCCCCCTATATTAACTCCTTTAATATCCGGATTCTGTCTTATCCTCATAAGGAGGGGTTCCAGTACTATCAGGAAGAGCATTGGGGAAATTGGGCACCCCTGTCTTGTTCCGTTATACATATTAAAGGGCTCAGACAGAGTCCCATTTATTTTAACTCTCACTGATGGTTTTGTATAGAGCGCCCCAATCCAGCTACAAATCTTCTCCCCATAGCCTACTTCTTTGAGCGATTCTATCATGAAGTCCCAGTTTACTCTATCAAATGCTTTTTCAGCATCTATTGACAGCAGTAGTCCTGGGACCTCACTCTTTTTGATTTCCTGGATTATCAAAAGCGTTTTAATACTATTGTCCCTTCCTTGTCTACCTGGTATAAACCCCGCTTGATCAGGGTGAATGATATTTTTAATCGTTTGCTTTACTATACCCGCAATTACTTTTGCAAATATTTTTGTGTCATTATTTAAGAGGGATATGGGCCTAAAACTAGAGCATAGTGTGTTGTCCTTTCCCTCCTTATGAATGATCACTATGGTAGCTGCCAATGCATCTCTGCTCATTTCCCTTCTCTCTCCTATCTCATTCATATAGGCACATAGTTTTGGCACTAAATGATCTTGGTATTTCTTATAGTATAATACTGTCAGCCCGTCTGGACCCGGGCTCTTTCCTGTCTGGGTCTCCTTGATAGCCTTCCTTACCTCGGCCTCTGTAATGGGGGCTTCTAATAAAGCTCTCTCCTCTTTTGTTATTTTAACCATCCCAGTATCTTTTAGGTAGTTTTTAATTTTTTCTCGTTTTTGCTCTCTCTCTTTGTCCTTATCCCTTTTATTTACTGAATAGAGTTCCCCATAGAATTCCTGAAAGGTTTTTGCTATGTCCTTGTCTTTATATCTAAATTCTTCTGATTTCGTCTTTATCTTATCAATGTATTTATTACTTTTCTTTTTGTTTAGTGCTCTAGCCAGGAGTCGACTCGGTTTATTTCCAGTTATATATCTTTCTTTTTTAACTAAATTATACTTTTTACGATTTTCTGCCTCTATCTGCTGTCTCATGGCCTCTCTAGCACCATATAGTTTTCCCAAAATCCCTCTTTCCCCCGTTTCCTTATGCTGCCTTTCTAATTTTTTAACTTCCTCCTGAAGTATACAAAAGTTTTTGGTCTGCCTTCTTTCTTTCTCCACACCCGCCTTTATTATTATCCCCCTAATATAAGCCTTATGGGCCTCCCAGACTATTGATTCTGATATTTCTTTTGAGGTATTAGTTCTAAATTAGAATTCCAGCTCTTCTTTTATTAACTTATCAATTTCTTTATCATGAAGGAGATCTTCATTTAATCTCCAATTATAAAAAGGGGTTGTTTGAGTGTTTTGTTTTATTCGTAATGTCACCGGGGCGTGGTCCGAGAATGTTATGGATCCTATATTTGTATTTTCTACCTCTTCTTCTAAATACCTATGGTCTACAAAAAAATAATCAAGTCTTGAGTACGTCGCGTGTACGGGGGAGTAGTAGGTGTAATCTTTATTTTTTTATTTTTTCAAATAACAATTTTTTATTAAGCATAGAGACATATGTATACTCTTTTGTTTTTTGATGTTGCATCCTCCATACATCAACTAGCTGACACTGGTGTAGTTTTTTTTTTTTTTAAGCTTATTCAACCATACCCCTCCAGTCCCCCGAACACGCGACGCATTGTCTCTACCTGGCTCTAAGCACAGATTCAAATCTCCTGCCACAATGGCCCTCCCTCTCCTGAAACCCTCTAGTTTCGATAGGACTCCAATTAGATATTTACCTGGATTGATGTTAGGGCAGTAAATGTTAGCTAACGTATATTCCTCACCATTTAGTTTTCCCTTCAGAAACAAAAATCGGCCGTCAGGATCTCTCCTCTATCTGGAAACGGATTTCCCTAGCAAAGCCAATCGCTACCCCTTTTGCACCCCTTATCGGGGAGTCACTGAAAATCCAAAGCAGGTAGTCCCTAGATATTATCCTCTGATTCTTCCCTGGTATAGATGTGTCTCCTGGAGAAAGACCACCTCAGCTTTATTGGATCTCAGCTCACCCATTATGTTCGCACATTTTATGGGCGAGTTGAGGCCCCTCACATTATAAGTTACCATATTAATTCCAGCCATTTGTTCTCCTTTTCAAGACCCAACCGCAACAACAACAAGAGACAATGAGGTTTGTACTGGTCTCGCCCCTCCCTTACCCCCCCTCGCTCATGGGGGCATCAGGCCTCCCAGTGGCCCTATTAACCGTGGCCTCACCTTCTCCACCCGGCCCTACGGTTGACCCCTCGAGGGTTGAGCTCAGTGTGAGAATCCTTGAATCACCCATCCCGCCCCGGGAGCTACCAGATCTCCCCCTCCCCTCCATTCCCCCCTCACCCTTCCTCCCCCGGGATCCACCCCCCTCCCCCCCCCCAAGACTCCGGGCTCTAGGCCCATTGACCCCCACACCCCCATACCCCCACCCCCAGCCACACAGATCTCTGACCTACTGGTCAAGATTTAGCAACCTATTATTTCTAGATATTTTAATACTCGTCTACACTCCTCTCCTTTTGTATACTGGTTTCCAATTTTGTACATCTTCTGCAATGTTCTGTCCTCCCACTCTCTCCCACCATCCCGGAATTTCTACAGGTGGGATATCCAGCTTGCGGCAGAAAATTTGGGTCTCCTCTGGGAACCTTAATATCGCTGAGCGCCCATCTTTTCTCCCAATCAGGCATGCTGGAAACCCCCAGGAATAGTGCACATCTCGAGCTTTAAGTTGTTCCAATAGAGGTCTGAGGACTCTTTTCCTTGCCCGTGTCTGATTCGCCAAGTCTGGGTATATTTGTAGGTTAGATTCACCATATTTCACTGATTGATTGTTTCTCAGGCTCGCCCTAATTTTTTCTTTGTCTTGATAGTTATGGAACCTCACTATCACGTCTCGAGGTGTTTCCCTACTAATCTCAGCTGGTTTCCTGATTCTGTGCACTCTATCCAGTTTAATTCTCTTGTCCTCTGGGTTAATAAGGCCTCCAAAGATTTGATCTATCTTTTCCTGAAGATTTTCTCTCTCCCCTTGTGGCTCTGGACTCCCTCTAATTCTCAGATTTTTCCTTCTGCTTCAATTTTCCTGGTCTTCTAATCTATATCTTAAGTCCCTGTGTTCACGTTGCATCTCCTCTATCTGAGATCTCAGGTTTCCCATCTCCGTCCTCTGTCTTTCGGCTACTATGTCAGCCTCTTCCACTCTTCTCAGTATGTGGCCCATGTCTCCCCGTATAGCTTCTGTTTCGGCTCTAATAAAAGTTTCCAGCCTGGCAAACATCTCCGCTATTTCGTTCTTTGTTGGCATTACTCCTTCCCGTTGGCTCTCCATTGGGGCTTCTTCTAGAGTTGCTAAAGTTGCTGAGTTTGAACTTAGGGATTCTGCTTCTGCCGCCTGTCTCCTTGTATTGATTTTGGGCGGACATTCAGAGGTTTTACTTTTTGATCCAGATGCCTTCCCTGGACTTGTATTTGTGTTTTCCTGGACCATATACTTCCTTATTGTACCTGGACTGGAGCTTAATCTGGCGGACGTCCCTGTCGGATTTGTTGTTGTTGTTGTTCCCCCCCCCCACCTGTCTTTCCTCTCATTCTTATTATCTCTTACTTCCTTTGCTTTGTTTTACTCTATTAAGAACTGAGGTTAAGCTACCTATATATCTCTAGCTCCACTTATTGGCAATTTACAAAACTTACTCCGCTTGTCCTAGGATTGTTCTTACTCATGGGGAGGGGGGGGGGAGGGGGCCTATAGTTTGGGCCTCTCTCTATCTCTCCCGTTGATAAAGTTAGACTCTCTTACAGAAAAAAAAAAATTCAGGGGTTATGACACCTGTAATGTCTTCATTTGCCTTTTTAAGCTAATCCCATCCTTTGTATGTTTTAAAGATATATATCAGGTCCCCAAGTATGTACCCACAGTTCAGCAAGGGGGGGCAATATTATTCTTACTGGCAGCACTACGTCCTTCAATATGCAGTTGTGCAGCCTTTAACATGGAACTGTTCCAGAGGCCCTGGGCCAGAAGGTTTTTAGATTTTTGCATATAGGTTATGTAGTTTGGAGAACCGTCTTCAATAGTGGTCTGGATGAGGTTTAAATTATACCATATACTGCATAGCTAATTAATTCAGGGAGCTCAATACCGACAGTTCCTTCACATGCAGTTTAAACTGGGCCCATCTATTGTAGTTCTCTAGCTGTATACGTCAGATCTCCATAAAGACATCAGCAGCCCAAAAACACACAGATAAGAAGAGAATAAACTGATCCTGCGGACAATCTTAACACGTCTTCCCCTTTAAATGTATAATGCTTTAGTGTAAGGTATTGCAAATATCCTTAGGAAAGAAAGTTCAAACTTCTATAGATAGTTTTGTGCACCTTGAAGTAACCTTTTGGGTAGATATCTGGGTAGGTTATACACATCATTGTCCATGTATAGGCTGCCTGAGTTTTAACTTCAGGTCTCCTATAGCGTCTTATATTGCATGTTAATACTCCCACCGTATTGCTACATGTAAGGCACTTACCCTCTCCATTCCGTACATTCGAAGATACTTATCACTTATCTGAGGGTTGCCTGTCTTCACTTTCTCCAGCTGCTTCTGTGTCCCTAGGGAGCTATCAGCAGCTTCCTCTGCTTCCTCTCTTTCGGTTCCCTCTCCAGGTGCTTCGTTGCTTTATGTGCTTATGCCGGTATTTCCCGGAGCTGCCCCAGAGCTCCCCTCAACAGTTGCTTCCACCCGCACCTCCTCGGTTACCGCTCAGCCTGGGCTCAGAGAAGAGGGGATATAAGGAAGACGCGGCAGGGGGGGTGGCACGGGGGGTAGGGGGGGGGAGGCAGCGGCCGCGATCGTACTGGGACCCAAGTCCCGCGGCGTATCCCGGAGGTAGAGGGCTAAGAGGCGGCCGCCCGCATCTGAGTTGCAGGCACCGTTGTCAGCGTCGCTGCCCCGCCGCTAACCACGAGGCGGAAGGAGAGACCCGGCATCCCAGAGCGCTCTGTGAGTTCAGCCCGGCGCCCACATCCGGCCCCTCCCCTCCACCGTCCTCCTGTTACAGCAAAGGGAAATCTTTCTGTCAAATCTCCTATCTATATCGAACTGTTATCGCAAGGAAAACGAAAATAAAGCATTTGTTTATGTCGGATCTTTCAGTTTTCGGATTCTGCATGTTCATTATCGTTTGTTAAAACGATAACGAAAATACACGAAATTCGGACTAAAATGCATTCGGACGAAAACGAATGCACTTGTCTACTCATCAACACTGTTTGCCCAGGTCTCCATGGCTTTAGATACTGCAGCTACAGCTAGGACCGGTTTACAAGCCATTCCTGTTGTCAGGTAGATCCTCTTCAAATCAGAGTTGATCCGTCTCTTCAAGGGATCTTTAAAGGAAACCGTATCTTCCAAAGAAAGGGTTACATATCTGACTAATCTCATCAGGGCTGTGTCCACCAAAGGAGCTGACTCAAGATGCTTGACCTCTTTGTCCTTGAAAATATACAGCTTCTGGATCATTGACTGCATGGAACTTTTCTTATCCATCTTGCCTCATTCATCAGAGATGATGTCACCCAATTCAGAAAGAAAAGGAAAAAAAAGACGCTCTTTATTGAGCTGTTTGAAAAAGTTTCTCTGTATTGGAGGAGAAGTTACAGGTTCTTCCCAATTCAAAGCTTCCCTTACAGCTTTCACCAGAGAGGGAACCAAGGCGTATTCAAAGCCTATTCCTAGGTCTTCTACTTCCGACTCACTCTCAGAAGGAGGTGCGGATGGGCGGCTCGGTTGGGAGGATTCCCATGTTTCATGGGCCTGCCCTTCTGATGGAGAGCATAGTGGCTCTGGTGGAGAGTCACGAAGCTGACGAGCCTCCCTTTCTTGTAGAGACTCCCTAACGACCCCCTTCACCAAGGCTTCCAGGCGTTAATCTGTACCCTTCCTTTCATCTGCTGCTTTAGAGAAACAGTGATCACAGTGGGATTTTCCGACAGGGACAGGAGCCTTGCACCCCCAACATGATTTTTCTGGCCCTGTACTAGAGCGAGATGAATGGGTGTGAGGAGGATTCCTACTATGCTGTCTGGATCTGGTGGGAGATCCGTGATGCCTGGACCTGGAGGAAGAATGCCAGTGGTGCGATTTTGATGACCCACTTCCCTTACGGAAGCTATGTTGTGTATCGGACCTGGAAGGGCTGTGAAAACAAGGGAAAAAAGCATAGAGAAAAGGCGGGTATATTAAGATAGTGCCCTATACCCAACTCTCTCCCCTCCCCAACAGGCAGAACACAGGAAAAACCTTAGACATACCTGCTATGAGGGGGCTGGCCATCAGGAGGCAGTGAAGGATCCATATTGTCAGAGGAGGATACTGCAGGGAAAGACACAGAGTCAGCTGCCAGGCAGGGAACCCACTCAGACCAGAGGAGCAATGCTTACCAGAGGAGCAATGCTTACCAGGAAGAGAAAAAACAGGAGCCCAGGGAAGTCGCCGCAACACCCATGATCGTTCCCTAGTTCTGTAGGCTCTCTTCCTGGTTTTTAAATGTGGCGCCGTATGACGTCACTGACAGCATCAACCCGAGACGTTCGTGCACATGCGCGAACCAAGCCTCGTTCTCATTCTGGCCGCACATGCGCAGAATGCACGCCGAACCCGAAAGAGAGAGAGAGCGGCGGCTGGAATGCAGGAAGAACCAGCCACCATACACAGGGCAAAAAGGCACATAGCAAAGAAAGAAAAGACCACAAACAACAGATACAAACAATGCTGCCATGTATATTTAAGGAACAAACTCACCACTCCACCTACGATCGACTGCGCCATTGGAAACACACACACACCGAACTTCACAGCAGATAATGGCCGCCTCTATACAGCTAGGCAAACAGGCCAAGCGCGATAATCCTGTCAGTGACAAGGCTTCTAGCTCTTCTGCGCTACTCTGCATATACACTCTATACCATGCTTAACAGACAAAGCCTGTCTGTTAAGCAAGGTATGGAGTGTATATGCAGAGTAGCATACGGAGGGACGTGCCATCTGGTGCTCGACCAATCCTGATCATAGGGAGATCATCTTCAGTTAGGAGAACCAAAAACTAGGTCCTACGGAGGAGGACAAAAAAGGAATACGGTCAGTAGTCGAGAGCAAAGATTTATGGAAGAGGTGTCCTATAGGGTAGTTATGGAGGTGGAGCCTACCCACACGTTGCTTCCATGGAGTCTGGCAGGAAACCATTCTTATGGGCAGGTCTATGCATTCCATAATCTGTAATTTCAAAGAACTAGTATTTTTTCCATACATATCAGCAAAATCCTTTGTCAGATTTGTCCTTTTATCCACTCTGATATCCCATAAATAGTCACGTAGCCTATCACTAAGGGGTTGATCTACTAAAGGCAAATAGACTGTGCACTTTGCAAGTGCAGTTGCATTCAGCAAGTTCAGTTGCTCCATAGCTTAGTAAATGAGGGGAGCTCTACTGACTTCCATCATCCAATCATGTTCAAACTAAATTGCTTTTTTTTTTCCCTTGCATGTAATTGCCTATTCTTTGCAAAGTGAAACTCATTTACTAAGCTCTGGAGCAACTGTACTTGCAGAGTGCAACTGCCTATTTGACTTTCTTACACTTGACATGTCATGGTGGACCACTGACCAGATCACCACCAGGTGGTGTGTAAAGCGCTTTTGCCTTATGGCCATCTGCAGAAGATACAATCAACTAGGGAAACTGTTTCAAAAGTATGTACTTACAAGGACATTGCCCACTACAACTTCTGAGACCCTTAGGCAGGGCTTTTTTTCAGCTGGAATTTTGATGGAACTCAGTTCCACCACCTCTGGCTCAGGCCCTCTGCTTCCTGCTGACCACTATTACTTAAAAACACAAAAGTCAGGCTTCTATGCTTACAAGTGACAGCTTGTTCCTCAACAGCTCCCACAGATCAGATCTCCTGAGTGGCTTCCACTGAGTGAAGGATGGGGACAAGGGAGATGCAGGTACAGGGGGTGCAGTGCAAATGCCAACATCATCACTGGATGATCTCCCCGTAAGAGAGGTGGAGCCAACTTCAGTATGCGGGGAGGTACAAGAGCTGTCTGGGTGCTTCAGCTTAATACAGCAACAAAAATAGGGCATATGGAAGATGGTGGAGCTTTTAAGGAGATGGGGAGAAGATGTGGGCAGTAGAGGGGGTTGCATGCAGAGCTCAGAGCTGAAGAGGGGTAAACGTGAGATGTGGATGGGGGATGCAGAGGTAAGCAGCTGTGGAAGAAGGCTGAATTCTGTACTCTGTGTAGCGCACCGCTAAACTCTGCACTCTGTATGCAGCACACCCCTGAACTCTGCAGTCTGTGTATAACCCCTTCCCTGAACTCTGCACTCTGTACATAATGCACTCCTGGTATTTAATGACCCTGTTAAGACCCTCCCACTGTTAGTGAAAATTGACCACACCCACTATTTGATGCGATTTGGAGGGTCTACTCCAAGTCAGCACATGCTGGTGCTCATGTGTCCATTGTAGATACTTTTGGCTGTGGACATGGGTCAGCGTGGGCACCCTGACTGGTCTGAGGCTACGCAGCCCCTTACACAACAAACATGTATACTAGCTGCCCAATATATCTTTCAGATGTCATTGTAACAAGACAATTAATGTTATTCATTTAAAGTGATTGTAAAGGATAATGCTCCTGCCCCCACCCCCCCCCCTTTGCTAGGGGGGCACTCATGTTTGCTCACTTCCGAGCTGCCTCTGTGTGTCCATAAGACACAGCCATGCCCTCCCCCCGCTCCCTCCTCATTGGCTGTGATTGACAGTAGCGGGAACCAATAGTAAGTATAAGAGGGGACTGGGGGGGAAGCTGCTTGCGGAAGATTTTCTACTTTATTTCAGAGAATACATTAAGGTAAAAAAAAACTTCTGCCTTTAGAACCAGCTTAACCAGTCAGTGGTCACAAAGTTATGGCTGAACGGTACGTATTGATGTAAAAAGAAAAGGTAAGTGCTTACAAATAATAAGAAGCATCAAGCATTTCATTGGAGACAAGTATATGTTTTAAAGTTGACCATACACTATACAATCTCAGTGTACAATCTTCTTCAGTTCTACCAACAACTATGTAATAAGGGCCTGTAAAATTAAATACAAATCCTAAAAAAAAGGTTCTAACAAAGAAAAGCGTTGACTTTACATGGCTTGAGACTGTTCTTGGAATGAATCTGGATTAGGATGGGAGAACATGCATCCTTTTCTCTCAGCATGTTGTTCTCTTTTTAGTCCACAATGTGGCAGCATTGATCTGTCATTACACCATCAGATAATAGTTCCGCTCGTATATTGTCTACGTCGCTTCTGTTGTAACAAAGAGGTTTTTTAATGTATCTGTAGCCTAGTTTATGGCTACTAACCAATATTTAATTATAAAATGGTTCATTTGTTGTGGCATCATTTGGCCAGTATGTGCTGGAAAGGAACAGAAGTATTAACCTAAAATATATTCACTTTAAGAGTAGTATATAAAGTGCGGTTTGCTGCTGAAATCTAAATGTCACTGTAGTGTACAGTAACATTTCCCTTCCTTTACTCCATATTCAACGTACACAATACTTATACTTTATTATCAGGATAAATGCACTTTGGTAATTGGCTGGTGAGTTCATGCTATGGACATTTACATTAAAGTGCTTGTATAGGCTGAAGGTTTTTTTTTTTTTTTCAACTTTTTTTAAAACTTCTGTGTGTAGCGGATCCCCCCAGCCTCCCCAATCCTTACCTGAGCCCCATCCAATCTAGCAATGTTCATGATAGCCTCGGCTCTATGGGGACTCTCCCTCCTCATTGGCTAAGAAAGCAGTGGGAGCCCATTGGCTCCCACTGCTATCAATCACAGCCAGGAAACCAATGAGAAAAGAGCGGGGGCGGGGTTAAGCAACTGGTGTATGTGTCTAATGGACTTGGGAGTGAGCATGCAGCGGTACCCCAAGGGCTAGCAGCTTTCTCTGAGGGCACTGCTTGAGGGGGAGAGGCCAGGAGTGCCAGCGGGGGACCCAGGTACTTATATAGCGCCGTCAATTTACACAGCGCTTTACATATACATTGTACATTCACATCAGTCCCTACCCTACCCTCAAGGAGCTTACAAGCTAAGGTCCCTAACTCACATTCATACATACTAGGGACAATTTAGACAGGAGCCAATTAACCTACCAGCATGTCTTTGGAGTGTGGGAGGAAACCGGAGTACCCGGAGGAAACCCATGCAGGCACAGGGAGAACATCCAAACTCCAGGCAGGTAGTGTCATGGTCGGGATACGAACCAGCGACCCTTCTTACTGCTAGGCAAAAGGTCTACTCACTACACCACTGTGCCGCTAATCATTACTGATGAGCATTAAATGTAATCAGAAACAGAAAAATTAAAGTAGTATTAAACCCTTATGTCCCGTACACACGGTCGGACACTGATCGGACATTCCGACAACAAAATCCTAGGATTTTTTCCGACGGATGTTGGCTCAAACTTGTCTTGCATACACACGGTCACACAAAGTTGTCGGAAAATCCAATCATTCTGAATGCGGTGACGTAAAACACGTACGTCGGGACTATAAAAGGGGCAGTAGCCAATAGCTTTCATCTCTTTATTTATTCTGAGCATGCGTGGCACTTTGTGCGTTGGATTTGTGTACACACGATCGGAAATTCCGACAACGCATTTTGTTGTCGGAAAATTTTATAGCAAGCTCTCAAACTTTGTGTGTCGGAAAATCCGATGGAAAATGTGTGATGGAGCCCACACACGGTCGAAATTTCCGACAACAAGGTCCTATCACACATTTTCCGTCGGAAAATCTGATCGTGTGTACAGGGCATTAGAGTTTTTAAAGTAGGCAAAACTTATAGGCAACTTTTATAGGCAAAACTTCTTTTTTTTTGGATAGAGTAGGGGAGAGTTATTACCACCTGTTGGTTGATGTGTGTCTATCTGTGTCCATTGTGGAATTTTACCTCCACTTCCTGTCCCATAGCTAAAACAGAAAGTGAGAGGAAATCCCGGCAAATTAAAGGAATCCCTTGGGGTCACCAGGATTGGTGTCCCCATTGGACGATTTCCCCTTTATTACTTTTCTGGGGACAGCCCAAAATTTTGGATTTTCTTTTCAATTCACTTTCAATGTTAATGGTAAACAGGACAAACAGCAGTGGTGGGCGCTCATCAGGGACGTGTGGGTGCGCCCCCCCCCCCCCAATCCATGCGTCCGGCCCCTAATCTACATGCAGGGGATGGATTTCAATGGATTTTTTTTTTTTTTTAGAAGCACATGATTAGACCCTGAGGCTCTACTATCAGGAAGTGGGTCCCTGAGACCCAATTGGCTGGAAGTCAGAAGACCCAATTGGCTGGGAGGAGAAGCGACACCTGGGACACGAAGGAGACGGAGAGGGGAAGCTGCCACTGCAGCTGTGACCTGCATGGGGTAAGTGCACCGCTGACGGGGGCCTGGTGGGCCGGAGGGCGAGGCGGCGACTGGTGGGGGGGGGATGGTGTGGGAATGGTGTGCGTTGGTGGGCTCAAGTGACGAAGGGGGGGATTAGTGTGGGGTGGTGGGCTGGAGTGAAGGGGGGATGTTTGTGGTCAGGTCTGTCTGCCACTTGCCCCGACCCGATGAAGCACCAGCCACCACTGACAAATAGAGAGGGAGAATCTCCCTAACAGGAACACAGATGACAGCTACAGCCCTGGAAGATTTTCCCCCCTTCCTGACCAGAGCTCTTTTTACAATTTGGCACTGCGTCACTTTAACTGACAATTGCGCGGTCATGCAATGCTGTACCCAAGTGAAATTTGCGTCCTTTTTTCCCCACAAATAGAGCTTTCTTTGGGTGGTATTTGATCACCTCTGCGGTTTTTATTTTTTGCAGTATAAACAAAAAAAAGCGCCAATTTTGAAAAAAAAAATATTTTTTACATTTTGCTATAATAAATATCCCCAAAAATGTTTATAAAAAACTAATTTCTTCATCAGTTTAGGTTAATATATATTCTTCTACATATTTTTGGTTAAAAAAAAAGTCGCAATAAGCGTATATTGATTGGTTTGCGCAAAAGTTATAGCATCTACAAGCTATGGGAAAGATTTATGCCATTTTTATTATTATTTTTTTTTTTACTAGTAGTGGCAGTGATCAGACAGATCGGACACTTCTGACACATTTTTGGGACCACTGACATTTATACAGCAATCAGTGTTACAAAAATGCACTGATTACTGTATATGTCAGTGGCAGGGAAGGGGTTAACACTAGGGGGCGATCAAGGGGTCAACTGTGTTCCCTATTTAGTGTTTCTAACTGTATAGGAATAGAACTGACTGGGAGTGGAGACATATCGCTGTTCCTACTTAGTAGGAACAAACAATATGTCTCCTCTCCACTGACAGAACAGAGATTTGTGTGTTTACACACACAAATCCCTGCACTGGAGTTCGTGCCCGCGATTGCGTCTGCCGGCATCAGGTCCCCCGCCATGCATTGTGCGCCCCCTGGTGGCTCTTAAAGGGTACAACGTACCCATACAGGGTTTCGCCCAGCAGAGCCATTCTGTCGATGTAAATCGGCGCAAGACAGTTGGCAAGTGGTTAATCACAACTGGCTTTTATTAGTTTCTATTATAAAAAATTTGCAAATAAGTAATTTTTCATCTTCATTGATGTGCGCTGATGAGGCTGCTCTGCTGGCCACTGATAGGCAGCACTGATACTGATAGACACTAATAGGCGGCAATGATAATCTGCACTAATGAGCACTGATAACCTGTACTGAGCTGCACTGATGGGACTGCACTGATAATCAAGGCACTGATGATCACTGTGCCCTGCCCAGAGACAGCATGTGAGGAAAGGACTGCCGATAACCAGCAAGTCTGTTAACATATGACCAGCTGTGATTAGCAGGGCCGGCGCTACCCATACGCGAGGTAGGAGTCGGCCTAGAGTGCACTTCAGTCAGGGGTGGCACTGCATGTATTTGCAGGGCTCGCAATCCAAGGCAGCTGGGCTGCTCCTTGGGCCAGCGCCACTCACCCGGCCTCTCCACGCCGGACCGAGTGTGCTGTGCTGCGACCAATTGCCTCCCCCTCTGATGAGGTGCGTTCCTCCACAGCAGCTTATTGCCCCTCCAACCTGCCTCGGGAATCCTCCAGCCTGGTGTGTGTGAAAACGGTGGACGGGGAGGTGCGGAGCATGGGGCAGATGGCGGAGCGCAGAGGTACAGCGGCTGTTGGTGGACCAGCGGTGGATATAGAGGAGCGGTTGGGTGGCGGGAGCCCAAAGGAACACTTTGTGCGTCCGGTGCTGGGGTGAGCCTGACGATGGAGCCTGGAGGCCATGGAGAGGTGAGGAGGATCCACTGATGTACATTGTACTGGAGAATGGGGTGGGGTGTTCTGTGAGCAGTGCAGGACTGTACTGAGGGCTGGCGATGTACAGGACTTTCCACTCAGAGTTAGTAGGAATCAGGTGGGTGAGTGTAGTGGTCAGGTGGGTCTGTGTAGTGGTCAGGTAGGTCAGTGTAGTGGTCAGGTGGGTCAGTGTAGTGGTCAGGTAGGTCAGTGTAGTGGTCAGGTGGGTCTGTGTTGTGGTCAGGTAAGACAGTGTAGGAATAAGGTAGGTCAGTGTAGTGGTCAGGTGGGTCTGTGTTGGGTCAGGTGGGTCTGTGTAGTGGTCAGGTAGGTCAGTGGGGTGGTCAGGTGGGTCAGTGTAGTGGTCAGGTGGGTCTGTGTAGTGGTCAGTTGGGTCTGTGAAGTGGTCAGGTGGGTCAATGTAGTGGTCAGCAGTGGCGGCCCGTCACTGTGGGCGCACGGGCGCCGCCCCCCATCCATGCGCCCGGACCTTTTCAGAATGCCGGATGCATGGGTTCCTATGGCGGAGGTGGGAGGTAGTGGTACTTTTTGAAGCACCTGATTAGAGCCAGAGGCTCTAATAGGCTTCAAAATAGGGTGGGCTCGGGGTGCAGAGAGTGAGCCCAGATCCCACCCAATTGTGTGACGATAGCGAATTAATTTTCGCTATTTTCACACTAACCTTCCTTCCTGCCAATCAGGAGGCAGGGTAGCAGACCTGTTTCCTGATTGGCCAAAACGCCAGGCCACCCTATTAGATGCCTTGCACTTAGGAAGAGGAGCGGAGGAGACTCACGCTGGAGCGGAGGTCACCGCCGCTCTGGTGCATTGGAGAGGAGCTGTTGCAGTGCTGCGGTAAGTCCCCTCGGCTCTGTCAGAGCCGCGCAGGGGAGGAGGGTTGGGGGTGCTGCTAGAGCCGTGAGCCCCGCGAGTGAGGGGGGGTCGGTGGGCACAGTGGCTGCATATGGTGGGCAAAAGTGGCTGCATATACTGGGCACAAGTGGCTGCATTTGACGGGCACAAGTGGCTGCATTTGATGGGCACAGGTGGCTGCATATGATGGGCGCAAGTGGCTGCATATGAT
Organism: Aquarana catesbeiana; assembly: GCF_042186555.1. Lineage (NCBI taxonomy): Eukaryota > Metazoa > Chordata > Amphibia > Anura > Ranidae > Aquarana > Aquarana catesbeiana. The sequence goes on along the minus strand of NC_133331.1, from coordinate 171,780,093 downwards.
GGGCACAAGTGGCTGCATATGATGGGCACAAGTGGCTGCATATACTGGGCACAAGTGGCTGCATATGCTAGGCACAAGTGGCTGCATTTGATGGGCACAAGTGGCTTTATTTGATGGACGCAAGTGGCTGCATATGATGCGCAAAAGTGGCTGCATTTCATGGGCACAATGGCTGCATTTGATGGGCACAGTGAAGCTGAAATTGATGGGGGGGTTCAGTATTTTTCAGTTTGTTTGCACCCCCCAAAAATTTTGAGTACCAGCCACCACTCGTGGTCAGGTAGGTGAGTGTAGGAATCAGATCAGGTCTGTGTACTCTCCACCCCGCCACCTCCACCGTATACATGGGCAGGGCAAAGGGGGTGGAGTCAGGCCCGGAGCCAATGGGGGATGGTCAAAATGAGGTTTCGTCTAGAGTGTCAGTAATCCTTGCACCAGGCCTGGTGATTAGACACAGCTGATCACATGGCATAGGGCCGCTGTGGTTGGCCCTTTACCACAATCTGTGATCAGCTGTGTCCAAAGAAAACAGTGGTCACAGAGTGCGCCCAATGCGCGGTTCTGGGAGGATGTCCATGGACACCCTTCCAGAACTAGAGAGCCATGCTGTAGCCATCTTTTTGGCTATAACTCGGGCAGGAAGGAATTAAACATCTGATATGTTTTCTATTGTGAATAAAATATGGGTTTATGAGATTTGCAGATCATTGCATTATGTTTTTATGTAGATTTTACGCAAATTTTCACAGCATTCCAACTTTTTTGGAATTGGTGTTGTAGATAAAAAATTGTTATAGCGCACTCAGGTGTCTGATATCGTTAGTCAAGTTTCCACGCTGTCAGACTGGCTCCTAAACTGATGTATCCATTGATATTGAGTTGATGCATCTTCTAACACTGGCAGTGTTGCTCCCATCTGTTTCAGAAGGCCGAGGTCCTCAGGAATAACAGTATTTAAAGCGGAAGTAAACCCATCCATAAAACAGTTTAATTTCCGGCATGTAACACTTCAATTGGTTGTGCTCTCAACCAAAATGTCAAACCATCCAATGTGTCATAACGGATCACATGTGCAGCATCATGGCAGTTGTAGATTAAACTGAGGCAAAGATGGCAGCTTCCTTGGCTAATAACGATAGGGGGGTTTACTTACTTGATATGAGCTTTTATTCCTGCTTCATGTATGTGTTTTTTTTTACTAATTATTTAACCTCTGCACTTAGAAGTACCCTCCTGTGACTCTTTTAAGCTACAAATACATTTTGTTCATATCTCTGAGATTTGATGAGACTTCCACTCTCTGGGTCCATATTTATAGTGATTCATGTTGTCTAAGCTCTTTGTAATGTGATCTGTGGTTATAAATGTGTTTCACTCCCCCCCCTTTCTGTGTAATATCCTTTTGTAGCACCCTCTAAGTAGGTGGGTGCTAGAGAATACCTCCCAACTTTTTGAGATAGGAATGAGGGACACCTATCGACAAAAGCATGCAGGCATAGGACACAGCCCTTGCCGCACCCCCTTAAAGGAGACTTGTACAAAAAACAAGATTGATTAAACCCATAAGTACTTTTTTTTTTTACCACTACTATTACTTTATATTGGCTTTTGGAATTTACAAATGCAGCAATTTAGAAATCAGATGAAAGGTTTAGCACTGGAAAACACTTTTTGATAGATAAAAATTGCATTTTATATACAACTATATAGATCAGACCAAAATGAGGGACAAATGAGGAGGAATGAGGGACAGAGGGACATTGCTCCAAATCAGGGACAGTCCCTCGAAATCAGGGACAGTTGGGAGCTATGCTAGAGTAGGTTGTTTTTGTAGGCTAGGTAAATTTAGCCAGGCCTGTTTGTTTTGATCTGGTCTGGGCTGGGAGTGGCTCGGGTTAGCAGCTGATGACTCATAGGCAGCATCACTGAGACCTCCCTCTTCTTTCTAGAGATTTCTGGAAAGTACTGGAAAGAGAGGAGGAGAGGAGAGGTTGAGCTGCCTGGGGTACTCTGGGGAGCTCTGACCAATCCCCAACTTGGATTGGCAGGGGGCAGGCCTCCTTATGTACCCAGGGTCAGCCCAGCTGGGGAGGTGTTGGAGTTGTTCAGAGCTAGGAGATGGAATGCTAGGCTGTCGGGGCCTTTGAGGGAGCTCCCCAGTCTGGGGGGGTGACCTTGGGCCTGGGCTTGGGTGCGGATGGAGCCCCCTTCAAGAAATCATGAAGGTGTTTTTTGGACAGGAGGCACAGGAGGAGCAAAGAGAAGACAGCGGGAGAGAGCATTGCTGGGCAAGTCTCCAAGGAGAGGAACAACTGGTCGCAGCCAGGAGAGAGCTGGTGAGTGACATGCACAGTCCGGAGGACTGGGGAGGCATGCCTGAGAGGACTGGGGACATGCAGTCTGGGATGGGTGCAGAGCCAGCGGTGTGGACTGTGGTGTCATGGGCAGTGGAGAAAGGCAGCTGCAGCCAGGAAGGCTGGCAGGGCCTGAAGATGGGTTACTGGGCTTAGTTAGGGCAGCTAGCACCAAGACTTTTCTATTGTTACACTAAAGGGGAGTGCGGTCCCTGCCTGCAAAAGGCAGTTGCTAAGGCCTGGCTGAGCCAGTTTCAGGCCTAACCATGTGGTGCTAGCTGTGCCTGGAAGCTCAAGCAAATAGAGTGCTGGAGGAGCTGAGGAGTAATAGTCTGCAGTAAGAGTTGTGCTGGAGGAAGAGAGGCCTGTATATACACGAGTGTATATAAGTTGTCCCAATCATTTGTTCCAAATCCACTAGGCATCCCATACTTCCTATACTCCATCCAAGTTTATTCCCATTAATAAAATACAAACACAATGCTAAGAGACTGTTCATTGCCTTGGAGTGTCTGGGAAGTAAATGTCGAGCGGGGCAGGATGACAGGTGAGCCACAACACTTGGCAGCCCTTATGGGGGATACTGTTATGCCCTGTACACACGATCGGACATTGATTGGACATTCCGACAACAAAATCCGGTCGCACAAAGTTGTCGGAAAATCCAATCGTTCTGAACGCGGTGACATAAAACACGTACACACGATCGGAATTTAAACGATCGGTTTTGTTGTCGGAAAATTTTATATCCTGCTCTCAAACTTTGTGTGTCGGAAATTCCGACGGAAAAAGTCAGATGGAGCCCACACACTATCGGAATCGGATCGCACTTTTTCTGTCGGAAAATCTGACCGTGTGTACAGGGCATTACAGTTTTTTTTACGAATTTCTTAGTGTGAGCTAAATAAGAGGATTTTATTACTTTTTCAGATCACGTTAGCTAAATGTCTCTATTTTGCAATTTCTTATAGTTGATTTAAAATTACCAGTAGCTGTATTTGTCCACTAAGTGTTGTCCCCTGCTGAGTAGAGCAGAGTGGGCAGATGACAGGTCCGTGTCAGGTTCTGCAGAGCGTGCACAGACTGAGTCCCCTTTGCTCTACAGCTGGGTGTACACGGATCGGGTGTCCATTTACACCTGACTGCCCTGTGATCCAATGTGCTTAGATGGAGGGGGATTGATCCACTTCTGCCAGGTGTACACGGATTGGCTGTCCATTTATACCTGACTGCCCTGCGATCCAATGTGCTTAGATGGATGGGGATGGATCCACTTCTGTTTTTTTTTAAGTGAACCAGATCAGATTGGAGGTAGGCGGTCCATAGGGATACACGGACAATCCGATCAGGTCTGCCTGAAAACCTTACAGGTTGACCTGGACAGATTGGCCGTGTGAAAGGGACATTATAGGCAAATCAGACCACATCTCATTGTTTAGCAAAGCCTATTAAACATTTTATAATTGTGACCGCTATGGCTAAAATCCTGTGAAACAAACTGAGACAGATTTACAGATATCCGAGACAAAAGTGGTCAGGGGCAGGCATGTACTGGCCATCGGGACTACCGGGAGTTTCCCGGTGGGCTGACGGCTCAGTGGGCCGGTTTCAGTGACAGCCTGACAAAGTAATGGCCGCGCGGCTCACGCAGCCATTAATTTGAGCAGCGCTGTACTGCCCAGTGGCGTCGCCAGTGGGTGGCTTTTGGGGCTATAGCCCTGAATCTTGGGCCCATAGCCCCGAGTCTCTCAGAGACGGCCATGGCCTCTCTGCAGCAAGAGAGCGGGCAGGCAGCACGGGAGAGCCAGGCGGGCAAGAGAGCAGAGAGATGACATAATCTCTCACTGCCCGCCTGCATCACCGTTGTTCCACTCTCACTGTGCAGCCGCGGGCAGCAGAGAGATGACATCATCTCTCACTGCCTGCCCTCTCTCTGGTGACCCTGATGTAAGAAGCAGCTCTCTGGGGACTCTGAGGTAAGGAGGGGCTTTCTGGGGACCCTGATGTAAGTATGGAGGTTCTCCGGGGTCCCTAAAATAAGGGGGCTCTCTGGGGACCCTGATGTAAGTGGGGGGCTCTCTGGGGACCCTGATGCAAGGGGGAGGCTCTCTGGGGACCTTGATGTAAGTAGGGCCTCTCTGGGGACCCTGGTGTAAGGGGGGGCTCTCTGATGTAAGGAAGGGGCTCTCTGGGGACCTAATGTAAGGAAGAGGCTTTCTGGGGACCCTGATGTATAGGGGAGACTCTCTGGTGACCCTGATGTAAGTGGGGGGTTCTCTGGGGACCCTGATATAAGTGGGGGAGGCTCTCTGGGGACCCTGTTGTAAGGTGGAGGCTCTCTGGGGACCCTGCTGTAAGGGGGGGGGGGGCTCTCTGGGGACCCTGCTGTAAGGGGGGGGGGCTCTCTGAGGACTCTGATGTAAGTGGGGAGGCTCTCTGGGGACTCTGATGTAAGGAGGGGCTCTCTGGGGACACTGATATAAGGGGGGCTCTCTGGGGACCCTGATGTACATGGGAGGCTCTCTGGTGACCCTGATGTAAGTGGGGGGGTTCTCTGGGGACCATGATATAATTGGGGGAGGCTCTCTTGGGACCCTGATGTAAGGGGGAGGCTCTCTGGAGACCCTGATGTAAGGGGGAGGCTCTCTGGAGACTCTGATGTAAGCGGGGAGGCTCTCTGGGGACTCTGATGTAAGGAGGGGCTCTCTGGGGACCCTGATGTAAGGGGGGCTCTTTGGGGACCCTGATGTAATGAAGGGGATCTCTTGGGACCCTGATGTAGGGAAGGGGATCTCTGGGGACTCAGATGTAAGTGGGTGCTCTCTGGGGACCCTGGTGTAAGGGGAGTTCTCTGGGGACTCTGATGTAAATAGGGGGCTATCTGGGGAACCTGATGCAAGGCAGAGGCTCCCTGGGGACTCTGATGTAAGAAGGAGCTCTCTGGGGACCATGATGTAAGTGGGGGGATCTCTGGAGACCCTGATGCAAAGGGGAGCTTTCTGGGGACTCTGATATAAGTGGGGCTCTCTGGAGACCCTGATGTAAGTGGGGGGGTTCCCTGGGGATCCTGATATAAGTGGGGGAGGCTCTCTTGGGACCCTGATGTAAGGGGGAGGCTCTCTGGGGACCCTGATGTAAGAGGGAGGCTCTCTGGGGACTCTGATGTAAGGGGGGGCTCTCTGGGGACTTTGATGTAAGGAGGGTCTCTCTGGGGACCCTAATGTAAGGGGGGCTCTTTGGGGACCCTGATGTAATAAAGGGGATCTCTTGGGACCCTGATGTAGGGAAGGGGATCTCTGGGGACTCAGATGTAAGTGGGGGCTCTCTGGGGACCCTGGTGTAAGGGGAGTTCTCTGGGGACTCTGATGTAAATAGGGGGCTCTCTGGGGACCCTGATGCAAGGCAGAGGCTCCCTGGGGACTCTGATGTAAGAATGGGGCTTTCTGGGGACCCTGATGTAAGTGGGGGGCTCTCTGGGGACCCTGATGCAAAGGGGGGGCTCTCTGGGGACTCTGATATAAGTGGGGCTCTCTGGGGACCCTGATGCAAGGGGTAGGCTCTCTGGGGACTCTGATGTAAGGAGGGGCTCTCTGGGGACCCTGATGTATAGGGGAGGCTCTTTGGAGACCCTGATATAAGTGGGGGAGGCTCTCTGGGAACCCTGAAGGGGAGGCTCTCTGGGGACCCTGATGTAAGGGGGGCTCTTTGGGGACCCTGATGTAAGGGGAGGCTCTCTGGGGACCCTGATGCAAGGGTTGTCTCTGATGTAAGTGGGGGGTTATCTGGGGACCCTGATATAAGTGGGGGAGACTCTCTGGGGACTCTGATGTAAGGAGGGGGCTCTCTGGGGACCCTGATGTAAAGGGGGGCTCTCTGGGGACTCTGATGTAAGGGTGAGGCTCTCTGAGGACTCTGATGTAAGGGGGGAGGCTTTCTGGGGACTTTGATGTAAGGAGGAGCTCTCTGGGGACCCTGATGTAAGGGGGGCTCTTTGGGGACCCTGATGTAATGAAGGGGATCTCTTGGGACCCTGATGTAGGGAAGGGGATCTCTGGGGACTCAGATGTAAGTGGGGGCTCTCTGGGGACCCTGATGCAAAGGGGGGCTCTCTAGAGACTATGATGTAAGGGGGGGCTCTCTGGGGACCCTGATGTAAGGGGGGGCTCTCTGGAGATCCTGATATAAGTGGGGAGGCTCTCTGGGAACCCTGAAGGGGAGGCTCTCTGGGGACCCTGATGTAAGGGGAGGCTCTCTGGGGACCCTGATGTAAGGGGGGCTCTCTGGGGACCCTGATGTAAGGGGAGGCTCTCTGGGGACCCTGATGCAAGGGGGGGGCTCTCTGAGGTAAGGAGGGGCTCTCTGGGGACCCTGATGTAAGTGGGGGAGGCTCTCTGGGGACTCTGATGTAAGGAAGGGCTCTCTGGGGACCCTGATGTAATGAAGGGGATCTCTGGGGACCCTGGTGTAAGGGGGGACTCTCTGATGTAAGGAAGGGGCTCTCTGGGGGCCCTGATGTAAGAAAGGGACTCTCTGGGGACCCTGATGTATAGGGGAGGCTCTCTGGTGACCCCGATGTAAGTGGGGGGATTTCTGGGGACCCTGATATAAGTGGGGGAGGCTCTCTGGGGACCCTGATTTAGGGAAGGGGCTCCCTGGGGACTCAGATGTAAGTGGGGGCTCTCTGGGGACCCTGGTGTAAGGGGGAGTTCTCTGGGGACCCTGATGCAAGGCAAAGGCTCTCTGGGGACTCTGATGTAAGGAGGGGCTCTCTGGGGACCCTGATGCAAGGCAAAGGCTCTCTGGGGACTCTGATGTAAGGAGGGGCTCTCTGGGGACCCTGATGTAAGTGGGGGCTATCTGCGAACCCTGATGTAAGTGGGGGGGCTCTCTGGGGACCCTGATGTAAGTGGGGGGCTCTCTGATGTAAGGAGGGGCTCTCTGGGGACCCTGCTGTAAGGAAGGGGCTCTCTGGAAACTCAGATGTAAGTGGGGGGCTCTCTGATGTAAGGAGGGGCTCCTGCTGTAAGGAAGGGGCTCTCTGGAAACTCAGATGTAAGTGAGGGCTCTCTGGGGACCCTGATGTAAGGAGGGGCTCTCTGGGGACCCTGATGTAAGTGGAGAGGCTCTCTGGGGACCCTGATTCAAGGGGTAGGCTCTCTGGGGACTCTAATGTAAGGAGGGGCTCTCTGGAGACCCTGATGTAAGGGGGGCTCTCTGGGGACCCTGATGTAATGAAGGGGCTCTCTGGGGACCCTGATTTAAGGAAGGGGCTCTCTGGGGACCCTGATGTAAGGGGGAGCTCTCTGGGGACACTGATGTAAGTGGGGGGCCCTCTGGGGACTGTGATGTAGATGTAAGGAGGGGCTCTCTGGGGACCCTGATGTAATGATAATATACTGTATATATATATACACACACACACACACACACACACACACACACACATATATATTATATACATGTGTATGCCCGCCCAAGCATATGACTTTCTTTGTTTCACTGCTATGAGCTCTAGCCCCAGATCTTTTGTAGACATAGCAACACCCCTGGTACTGCCTATATGAAGTATAAAGTAGAACGGCTAACAGCCAGTGACGGTGGGGGCTTGGGTAGCCATCGAGGTTGGTCGCCCGGCCGAGGGGGGGTGGGTTTTGTTTGGCCGGCCGGTATGGGAGAGACCTGTCAACCCCACTGCCCATCACTTCACTATATAGTGTGCAACCCGGCTCAGCCTCAGCGCTGCTGCATTGCTGGAAGGCACCTAATGGCTGTACAGCAATGCCGGTTTCTGAAATTCCAGCCAATGAGGCTATAGCAATGTTCCTGCATGACGTTAGCCCTCCACTTCACGCAGTGATGTGGGAGGGAGGAGAAAAATACAGAGGAGAATAAGTGATATAATAAAAGAGGTGACTGAGGACTCCTTATATTATGCTACTTATGTTTATTTGCGCAATTGCGCATAGTTTATATACTGTTTTTGTGAATGTTTGCAAAATGAAGGTGGGCCGGTCTGGATGAAGTCCAGGGTCAACGTTTTGTCCCAGTCCAGCCCTGGTCAGGGGTAGGTTTTATTCTGTCTCAGTGAGCAGCAAAAGAAGGAATGTATAAATGAAAGTGCATTTTTTGGTGAATGGATACTCATTTACATAGGGGGGCTGGGATCCGGGAGCCCCCTTGTTAAAGGGGGCTTCCAAATTCCGATAAGCCCCCTGCCTGTAGACCCCCACAACCACAGCCCTGGGGTGTTGGGGTGATGCCCTTGTTCCCATCAACATGGTGCTACCCACCTCTCCCATGTTGAGGGCATGTGATCTGGTATGGTTCAGGAGGGGGGGGGGTCGCCCATCCCTTCTCCTTTCCTGACCTGCCGGTCTGCATGCTTGGACAAGGGTCTGGATATGAGGGTGGGACCCCATGCCGTTTTTTAACCCTTATTCTATTGCCGGCAATTTAAATGTAATTTCATCATTTTTTTTTTCTTTTTCGAAATTTCAGTTTTGCTGCAGCAGGTTCTATCCATGGTACAGATGTGCCACTTTGCAGACAGATTAAGGAGACCCCCAGGCATTATATTTAAAGGAATTTCTCATTTTTATTGTTGCACTTTAAGTATCATTAAAATCACTGCTCCTGTAAAACGAACTTTTTAAAAAAGAAATTTTGCATTGATACATGTCCCCTAGGGCAGTACCCAGACCACTATACCCTTTTTATGACCAATTACATACATATAAGCCTTCAAAATGGGGACTTTTGATTTTTCTTTTTTTTGTTTCATAAAGTTTTATTGATCAGGCAGATCAGGTACAGAAACATTGGAAGAAGAAATGAATATGATTAGAACACAATTTACAACAGAAGAAACAGAAACAAAGAAACAAAAAAGAGGAGGGGGGATTTATATATATATATAATTTTTTTTGAGAAGTGATTGAAGACCCAGTGGAGAAAAGGATGATGATGTTTCCCCTCCAACATCTCGCTGCCCCCCCCTCCTCTCCCCTCTCTCTCAGTCATGTGGGGGGGAGAAGAAGAGGAATTACAAAAGGGAGGCCAAGGAGAGGGGGGAGGTGAGAAATCCGGAGAGCTGGATATGGTAGTATATAGCTGGACTAGTGGTGAAGTTCAGACCTGGTTATTAGAAGTTATGTTTTCTCAACCCCTCTCCTATATTGGGAGATGGGGTTGGAATGGAGGCTGCAAAGGGTACTTTTTTTAGGCTTTTTCTCTAGCTCCCAATGGGGTTTAGGGTTAGTTTGGAGTTGATTAACTTAGTGTGAGTCAGTGTAGGTTTTGGATGTTTTGTATTTTTGCCAACAATACCATGCTTTAGTAAATGTAGAAAGTCTTTCCTGTGAGATGCTGACATATTCCTCAATTTCTTCCATTTTGTTGAGCCTATGAAACCATTCCATAATCGTGGGTGTTAGGGTCCCATAGACTTTAATAGGGTTCGCCGTTAGGGTCAGAACTTTTTCTCTGTTCGGGAGTTCTGGTGTGAACCAAACAGGGGGTTGTTCAGCACATCTCTAGTGGAAAGATATGGCACAGAAGTGTATGTGACAATACACTGTAGGCAGATGGCTTGGGTGGGGCCAACTGAGGTAGTGGAGTGATTTCAAAACACTGTAGTGCAGCACCTCTCATTAGACTGAAGATTCTCTACGGTAATAGAAAAGGACATCAGAGGGCACATCTGAGTGTAGCAGTATAAAAACTAATTTATTCACACAACAATTGGCAACTTACAAGACAATGTAGTAATGGCGAGATGTTGGAGGGGAAACATCATCATCCTTTTCTCCACTGGGTCTTCAATCTCTTCTCAAAAAAAAAAAAAAAAAAAAATATATATATATACATATACATATATATATATATATATATACACATATACATATATATACATATATACACATATACATATATATACATATATACACATATACACACATATACATATATATATATATATATATATATATATATATATATATATATATATATATATACATATATACTCTTGTTGGGTGCAGGAATGGCCCCTGCTGTGAAATATTGTATCAAGAATTGTAATTACATGCCTCTCTAACAGTACAATATTGAACAACCCACACTGAAAGACATGCAATCTAGTTGGTTGCCATTAGGCAATATAGATTGTCTGAAACAGTTCTGCTCTCTGACTTTAAGATAAAAAAAAAAATAGCCTTGCAGATATGCAGTTTTATGCAACTGTTAAGCATTTAAAAAGGCATTGCAAACGGCAGAGATTTTACAGTATATTAATTTTTTTTTTAAATCACAGCAACCAAGCAGTAATAGGCGATTACTATTAGTTACTGTAAATTGCTTATTCATTTTTGCTTTAATAAATAGGCCTCAATGGCTCTATAAGTACTTTATAAAATGCACACAAAATTCTTATCTATTCGGCACTATTTAACCTTTAGTGCCATTCAAAGTATGTTGTACAAAAACGACCGCATTCTTAAAGTCAATGGTCCAAACATTAGTCTTGTTTAGTAGAGGAAAGCGTGTTTCATTTAGGATCCCTGATCCAAATCAGAAAGGTTTATTTGAGTCTGTGGACCATAACAGGTGTGACTGGCCAGAATAAATTTTATGGTAATGCACTCCACACCAGGAGAGATCATATATTTGAGAAAATGAAAGGTCAGCAAGGTTTTGAAAAATTAAAACATTTTAGATATAAGAATGGAGTACTGGATAAAGGAATCACAAATATCTGAATTGTGAATGTCTTTAATTGGCTAGAGCTGTGGTCTCCAAACTGTGGTCCAAGGTCTGGATGTGGCCCTTTGCTCCCTTTGCTTGCTTTTATCTGGCTCTTGGGGTACTATTCCTCCCACTGATATAAGGCAATATTCTTCCCACTGACACCAACAGGGCACTATCCCTTCTCCTAAAATCAACTATGGGGCATTATTCTGCCCACTGAAACCAACGATGGGGCATTGTTTACTCCTGTTGATGCAAGGGCATTTTCTACTTACACTGGCCATAAAAAAAGAAGAAGTGGGACTTTAAATGAAGCACACAGCAGCACAACGCAGGTCAAGTGACCAAAATTCATTTATTTGGTACAATCCATGGTGTAAAAAACATTTTGGGCATCCAACCTCTAAAATGCTGTAGGCATCAAGCCTCTATATAATAAACCATGGATTGATTATACATAAGATACACATAAGTTACACAAAAGTCATGATCCATTGTCACACAGAGAGCAAAGATAACAATCAACATACATGTGTACAATTGTTACTGTGATTAGACCCAAAGAGAGCCATGAAAATTAGGACAAATAATGCAGATAATAAAAAGGATTTAATGCCATAACAGATACTTATGGAGGTAAATGGAATCATTGAAATCTTGGTATTCCATGATATGTGAAGATTGGTAATAATCAAAGCTCTACACGTTTCGCTGTATAGCAGCCGCTCATCAGGAGCATACCTCATGGAATGATTCTAAAAAAAATATATATTTTTATAAAAAAAATATATATTTTCAGTAAACAGGAAATGAAAAAAGGTTTTGTATACAAATATTTTACTTGTATAAAATGAATTAAAGGTTGTGCGTCAAAACTCACGTCTGCATCAGCGATCCAGTGAAACGGTATCCAGAATCGCAGAGAGCTGCAATGCAAAGCCGCCTGAAGCCAGGCTTCGGGTGGCTTTGCATTGCAGCTCTCTGCGATGCATTATAGATATATAAAAATATATATTTAATATATATTTAAAATATAACATATTTTATACATATTTTTAGCAGAGGTCCTAGAGAATAAAATGGTGGATTTTGCCATTTTTTTAATGTCACACTGTATTTGTGCAGAAGTTTTTCGAATGCAAATTTTTGGAAAAAATACACTTTCATTTTAATGCACACAAACACAATATACATACCCAATTTTTTTTTGTCAAATATAAAAGATGGTGTTATCCTGAGTAAATAGATACCTAACATGTCATGTTTTAAGATTGCGCATGCTTATGGAATGGAGCCAAACTATGATATTTAAAAATCCCCATAGGTGACCATTTAAAAGGCTTTACAGCTTACCAGTGGAGAGTTATAGTGAAGGTATGGTGCTAGAATTATTGCTCTCACTATGACGTTCGCAGCAATACACACTCACACATGTAGTGCGATTGCTGTTAATGTATGCGTGCGTGACCAGCGCATGCGTTTGCCTTTGAGCAAACACACGTTCGGTTTGCAGCAGAACATGTGGACAGGCAAAAAATTTGTTCGAACATGCGAACACCGTTAAAGTCTATGGGACACGAACGTGAAAAATCAAAAGTGCTAATTTTAAAGGCTTATATGCAAGTTATTGCCATAAAAAGTGTTTGGGGACCCGGGTCCTGCCCCAGGGAACATGTATCAATGCAAAAAAAGTTTTAAAAGCTGACTTTTCGGGAGCAGTGATTTTAATAATTCTTAAAGTGAAACAATAAAAATTCAATATTCCTTTAAATATCGTGCCTGGGGGTGTCCTTAGTATGCCTGTAAAGTAGCGCATCTTTCCCATGTTTATAACAGTTCCATAGCAAAATGACATTTCTAAAGGAAAAAATGTAATTCAAAACTGCTCGTGGCTGTAATGTATTGTTGGATCCTGGCAATATAGATAATAATAACGAAAAAAATGGTGTGGATGTCACCCCCAAAATCCATACCAGGCCCTTCAGGTCTGGTATGGATAAGGGCAACCCCACACCAACATTTTTAAACTAATTACGTGGGGGTTCCCCCAGGCACTATATACTCTGAACAGCAGTATATATACTATACAGAATGCCTTATATACTCTGCAGAAAATTGGGCCTTAGGTGCTGGTGGTACCAGAACACTGTAAGACCTCACGGTAACTCTTGTTGGGCGCAGGAACGGGCCTGCTGTGAAATATATCAAGAATTGTAATTACATGCCCCTGTTAAACAGGGGCAGAAAAATTGGGTTTTGGATGGTGGTTGTGCCACAACACTGTAACCCCTCACAGTTACTCTTGTTGTGCGCAGGAACGGGCCCTGCTGTGAAATATTATATCAAGAATTGTAATTACACGCCTCTGTTAAACAGGGGCCGAAAAATCAGGCCTCAGGTGGTGGTTGTGCCACAACACTGTAACCCCTCGCAGCTACTCTTGTTGGGCGCAGGAATGGGCCCTGCTGTGAAATATTGTATCAAGAATTGTAATTACATGCCTCTGTTAAACAGGCCAATAGCTCAATTACAAATTGAGCAAGTTCTGGCCAGTGGTCCATCCTCAAGACCCAGTAAATGCTCTGTTGGAAAGGTCTCCAAGTCTGCTTTTCCCCCTAGATATTCCTGCACCATGTAATGCAGACGCTGGCTATGGTTGCTTGAACCGATCAGACCTTGGCTCTGAGGACTGAAAAATTGTTTAAAGGCATTGGTCAGCCGGCCATCTTCTCCACCACTCTTCCTCTGACTGAACGAAGCCTCCGCAACACGTTGTCCAGCACCAAGAAAATGTAACCTCCCAGGGTCTGGAAATGCATTGCACAAACCTTTCCTCAAGGCTTCCTGAAGATGTTTCATCCTCTGCTCCCTCTGAGAAGGCAGGATAAGTTCTGCAACCTTACCCTCGTAACGTGGATCAAGAAGAGTTGCCAGCCAGTAATGATCCCTCTCCTTGATACCACAAATCCTAGGGTCCTTTTCGCAGGCTTTGCAGAATCAGGAAGGCCATGTAGCTTAAGTTTGTAGAGGCATTCGATTCTGAGTCCTCTGGGTCACTAAGGATCACATTATTCGTAACAATCTCCTCCCAGCCACATACAACTCCTTGGGTTTCTAGAGACTGAAAACCATCGCTTGAAGACTGCTGCTGAGTGTTATCCTCTACATCCATGCTGATACAATCCTCCTCCTCTTTTTCCTGTGTGTTTGCCGGGCCCGCAGGAATGCTATCTGAATAAAGGGGGCCTTGAGAGGAAAGGAGTCTTCCTCTTCCTACCACTGTTCTGCTCTCAAGTGCCCTGTTCATGATTCCATGAAGCGTGTCCAGCAGGAAGATTAGAGGGACAGTGTCACTGATGCATGCATTGCTCACCATCCTTGTGGCCTCCTCAAATGGTGACATGACAGTGCATGCATCCTTGATCAGTAACCACTGGCGTGGCGAAAAGAAGCTCCCCTGACCCTGTACTGATGCCATACTCGCACAGGTACTCATTGATGGCCCTCTGCTGTGTGTGCAGCCACTGTAGCATTGGCAACATTGAGTTCCACCTGGTGGGCATGTCACAAATGAGGTGGTTGGTGGGCAGGTTGCATTCCATTTGAATGTCAGCCAGCCGAGCACTAGCATTGTATGACCGGCGGAAATGACCACAGACTTTTTTGGCCTGCCTCAGGAGATCTTGTAAGCCTAGGTACCTGCTCAAGAACCGCTGCACCACCAAATTCAGGATGTGTGGCAAACATGGAACATGGGTCAAGTGTTCCTGTCGGAGGGCGGAGAGAAGGTTGGTGCCATTGTCACATACAACCATTCCTGGCTGAAGCTGGCATGGCATCAACCACCTCTGAGCCTGCCCCTGCGGAGCTGACAGAATCTCTGCCCCAGTGTGGCTCCTGTCCCCTAGGCAGACCAACTCAAGCACCGCGTGGTATCTTTTAGCCTGACTGCTTGCGTAGCCCCTTAAACGCTTACGGAGCACCGCTGGTTCAGAGGACAAATCTGCAGAAGAGGTCATAGAGGAAGAAGAAGAGGAGGGGTGGAGGAGAGAGCTGTGGCAGAATCACCACTAGAATTTTGGAGGTGTGGTGGTGGAACAAGCTCCAACAACACCGAATCCTGTCCTGCATCCTTCCCAGCTGCCAGCAGAGTTACCCAGTGTGCTGTGAAGGAAAGGAAATGTCCCTGCCCATGCCTGCTGGACCATGAATCAGCTGTAATATGAATCTTACTGCTGATTACCCAAAACATTGCCTTCCAGGGTACAGGGATGAAGTCTTATGCCGCGTACACACGATCGGAAATTCCGCCAGCAAAACTCAGTTGAGAGCTTTTTGTTGGAAAATGCGACCGTGTGTATGCTCCATTGGCCTTTTGCTGGCAGAATTCCAGCCAGCAAAAGATTGAGAGCATGTTCTCTATTTTTCGGTCGGGAAAAGTTCCTATCCGAAATTGCGATCGTCTGTACAGATTCCGTGTGACCGTGTGTATGCAAGGCAAGCTTGAGCGGAATTCCGTCAGAAAAACCATCCAAGTTTTTTCCGACGGAAAATCTGCTCGTGTGTACGGGGCATAAGTGGACAAAACATTGGGACGTATTGTGCTGGCTCCATGATATTACGCTTCCTACTATCCTCATTTGTGATCACATTTATACAGTGCCTGTATCCATCCAAATTGATGTAAGTGCATTACTTATTCTAATAAATTAATTTACTAAGGATTTTATGCTATGTTGGCCTTTTTCCTCCTCCATTTATATATGCCTGGTTGAGCCTTGGATTATTTTGGACGCTGAGTTGGAGTGGTCACATTCCCTCTGGGTTGGTACCGTGTGTGGTGGTTCCGTGTATGCTGGTTCCTGTATATGCCGGTTGGGCTGCTCATTAGTAGCCCGTTTGATCTGTTAACAGTACCCGATCAGTGTGTTTGGTGGTGGCTACACTTCTGATGTTCAATTTCCACTCTCGGTGGTCTTCTTCACAGAAGCACATCTAACTTCTTTCCAGAAGCAGAAGTTTAAATATACGGTACATTGAACTGTTTTTTTCACTTCAGTCACTCACCTTTGTCTCCAGGAATTTTTGTGTTTTTTCACATGGACATTATGATTTATAAATATGTTGCTATTAGTATCATGTTTGTATGATTCATATATACACCTTTGATAGATTTTATTCAATTAATTTAACTTTCCAGCATTCTCATTTTTGTTTGCACATCTTAGCGCTGCACTTTATATCACATTATTTTATTGAGGGATTAAATTTGGATGGGGTAAAGGGATTATGGGATGCCCAGAATCAATAGTATTAAATGATGAGATGATTGATTGGAACCTCTATTCATATTCTCTAAAGCTACAGACTTCTCCAGCATAACGCTTATTTGTAGACTGTTAAGCCTTATACACACTTAGATTTTCGAATGACCGAATGTCCGTTTTTTCTGGCATGCTAGTCTCATGTCGAAAGTGAAGAGGTTACTCACAGTACGAAAACTGTACTAATAAAACGAAAATCGGACTTTGAGTTCACATCCAACAAAAATTTTATAGTCTGCACATCCAGCTTTTGTCTGACGAAAAAGTGAAATCGGCTGTCGAAAGCACCTTACTAATAATCCGAAAATCGGCAGACAGCTCGTCGTACAAATTTTTCCATCAAATTTTCGCATGGTGTGTGCCTTTACTTTCTCTCCTGTGCAATACTTGGTTCCTGGCACAGCTAGCACATGGTTAGACCCAACTCTGAATTCAGCCCAACTTCAGGGATTTGCCATTTGCTGGCAGGGACCGCGGGCAACTTTGGTGTAACAACCAATGATGAAAGAAAGTCTTTTAGTGCTAGCTGTATTTGAGGTGGACTACTGATCCCAGTCAGTTCAATGCCAGTAACATCACAGTCTCTCCCGCTGGCTCTACATCCACTCCTAGCATGCCTCTCCCAGCTCTCCTAAATGTGCCTGTAACTCACCGATATCTGGTGGATCCCTCCTGAAGACTTGCCCGGCAGTGTTCCCCTCTGTCCTCTCCTGCTCCTGTTCAGGACACCCCTTGGGCTGTGTGGGGTTCCTTCACAGCTCCGAGCCTCTGGCCCAAGGTCACCCCTCAGACTGGGGGGCTCCCTCCAAGGCCCTGACAGCCTAACACTCCATCTCTCAGTTCTTCCACCTGAACAACTCCTCCCCAGCTGGACTGACCCAAGGTATTTAAGGATGCCTGCACATTGCCAATCCTAGTTGGGGATTGGTTAGAGCTCCTTACTACACCCCAGACAGCACCACCTTTCATCTCCTCCTCTGCCTCTAGAATCTTCTAGAGGCCAGAGGAAGGTGACCAAAAGGTGATACTATCTGTGAGTCACCAGCCTACACTAAACCACTCCCCCGGTCAAAACAAACAGGCCTAGATTTCAGCTAG
Source organism: Aquarana catesbeiana (assembly GCF_042186555.1). Taxonomy (NCBI): domain Eukaryota; kingdom Metazoa; phylum Chordata; class Amphibia; order Anura; family Ranidae; genus Aquarana; species Aquarana catesbeiana. Next base: position 171,762,572 of record NC_133331.1, on the reverse strand, counting down.
GCCTGCCTAAATTTACCTGCACTGGCCACAAAAAACTAACTCTAGCACCTACCTAGCTGGAGGGTGCTACATGCGTATGGGGCTGTGTAGCCGCACCCTGGTCCCTGCTGACCTGTGTCCACAGCCAAATGTGCCTACAATGAGCACGTGAGGATCAGAACTGGACCACGGAGCAATTTGTCCTGAGTAAGGATGAGCTCAGGCGTGTTCGCAAACAGCTCATGCATTGCCTGCCAGGAAGTCGGCACTGCACAGCGCTAATCACAGGCAGTGAGACATTTCCCGATCTCTGCAGCCGCGCATTTGGACAATGTCTCACTGCTTGTGATTAGCGCTTTGCAGTGCCAACTTCCTGCGGGCTCTGCACGTGCTGTTTGCGAACACGCCTGAGCTCATCCTTAGATGTTGACTTGACCTCCAGATCTCAATCCATCGAGCATTTGTGGGATATGCTGGAAAAACAAGTCCGATCCATGGAGGCCCCTACCTTGCAGTGATCCATGTGCATTTTCCACACCGCATTGCATTTGCACTGCGCTTACAATCTCCTGCAGGTGCCAATACAAAGTTAACCACACCCAAAACACAGTGCCCACAAGGCCCTTCACACTATAATCTGCATGTGAATCGCACCACATTCCTGTGCAATTCTCATGCAATTTATTGTTGTGCAATTTGAGCCCATTCATTTTGAATGGCTTCGAATCACACTGCAAACGCATGCACCTTTTTTGGAGCTGCACTGCCCCTGGATTGCATGATCGTTTTGTACCATGTGATCTGGTGCGTGCAAACTGGCACTGCATTTACGATCCTTAGGGCGTCATTAACTTTGTATCGATACAGTCAGCAGATCACACAGTGCAATGGCAATACAGTGTGGGAAATGCACAGGGATCGCTGTATACGTGTGAACCTAGGGTTAGTGCAATCTTCTGTTTGTGGATGGCCATTTCTCATACCCCCCCATCCAAAAGACGGCTATACAAGCCTAGGATAAAGGAGTCTCCTGTGTAGGTTCTCCCTGGTAGTAGAAGATGACTGCTACACAGGGATGAGAAGAAGGAAATCACTGTGTATAATAGAGCGTCCACTAGGAGCACACATACCCGGCAGGCAGTCATTCATGGCACTCCTGACACACCGTGTGCACACTCTATGGCACAGCTTCCGGTGTTGTCAACAGTCTGTGCTGTGGAAGGAGGTACTTGGCTATACCCCTCCCCAGGGGGCGTACTCTGTTGAATAAAGTAGGCGTTGTTACTCGGCTCTAACCCCTCCCACGGAGGCGTACGCTATGTACTGGTCGTCGATGTGTGGGGTGGAACTCGGCGCTGGTCCCTCCTGGTGGGCGTACTGTATATGCTGTGGAAGGAGGAAGGGGGCGGGGTTCTGTCCCGGCTCTATCATCAACAAATCTCGTCCGTCCGGATTTATGAGCCGCACTGAAAAGTAATTGTAGAGACTAGAGGAGGCACGCACCGGGCACCACCGCCAGCCTGGGCACTGCGCATGTCCTCTCTGGGAATACAGTCCGGTGTGAGTGGTGACAGATGATCCCTGTACTATGAAGTCCCCGGACTCTGATGGTAATATTTCCTGTGTGTTAGGTTCATGATGTCATTAATTACATATTGCTGCATTTCTTTATCTCTATTAGGCTACATTCACACCTGAGTGACGCGTGGTTTGGAGTGACAGCCCATTGGTGTGAATGGGTCGCCTGTCACATGACAACGCGCCAAAGAAGCTCAAGTCCTGAGCTACGTCCAATGGTAACACGCTTTGCGTTACTGTGACCTGCATTTAGGGTGCCGCTAATATTGGCGACACAAGTCCGTTTATGGAAACGCGGGCAGAAACCGGTATTTCTACCCCCATTTCTGTGTCACTCAGGTGTGACTACAGCCTTATTACCATCAAGGGGGTGATGGAGGGTGGTAGATGATCTCTGTGATCTGGTACCAGAAGTATTGGGACGCCTGCCTTTACACACACATGAACTTTAATGGCATCCCAGCCTTAGTCCGTAGGGTTCAATATTGAGTTGGCCCACCCTTTGCAGCTATAACAGCTTCAACTCTTCTGGGAAGGCTGTCCACAAGGTTTAGGAGTGTCTATGGGAATGTTTGACCATTCTTCCAGAAGTGCATTTGTGAGGTCAGACACTGATGTTGGAGAAGAAGGCCTGGCTCGCAGTCTCCGCTTTAATCCATCCCAAAGGTGTTCTATCAGGTTGAGGTCAGGACTCTGTGCAGAACAGTTATGTTGGAACAGGAAGGGGCTATCCTCAAACTGTTCCCACAAAGTTGTGATCATGAAATTGTCCAAAATGTCTTGGTATACTGACGCCTTAAGAGTTCCCTTCACTGGAACTAAGGGGCCAAGCCCAACCCCTAAAAAACAACCCCACACCATAATCCCCCTCCACCAAATGATTTGGACCAGTGCACAAAGCAAGGTCCATAAAGACGTGGAGGAACCTAACTGGCCTGCACAGAGTCCTGACCTCAACCCGATAGAACACCTTTGGGATGAATTAGAGGGGAAACTGCGAGTCAGGCCTTCTCGTCCAACATCAGTGCCTGACCTCACAAAGTGCTTCTGGAAGAATGGTCAAGCATTCCCATAGACACACTCCTAAACCTTGTGGACAGACTTCCCAGAAAAGTTTAGGTTGTTATAGCTGCAAAGGGTGGGCCAACTCAATATTGAACCCTATGGACTAAGACTGGGATGCCATTAAAGTTCATGTGTGTAAAGGCAGGCGTCCCAATACTTTTGGTAATATAGTGTACATACAGGGGGTATAGCGGGTTATAGATGTCCGTGTGATTTGGTACATACAGGGGGTATAGCGGGTTATAGATGTCCGTGTGATTTGGTACATACAGGGGGTATAGCGGGTTATAGATGTCCGTGTGATTTGGTACATACAGGGGGTATAGCGGGTTATAGATGTCCGTGTGATTTGGTACATACAGGGGGTATAGCGGGTTATAGATGTCCGTGTGATTTGGTACATACAGGGGGTATAGCGGGTTATAGATGTCCGTGTGATCTGGGATGTGGGTCTATCTCTTCTCTGTTCAGGTGCTTCTGGTCATCACATTTTCCTACAATCATCAGCATGTGTTGAAGTACCAGGAAGCAGGACAAACAGCTTGATTTGGATATATAGAATAATGTGACTGATAACGTGACAAAAGCAATCTTGATTTCAAGCCCTTACAACAGCTACAATTTCCCTATATTAGAGGATCTGCCACACATTGGCCACAAATGTATCACTTCTGTTGCCATGTACAGCTTTTCGGTATTTAAATGTTGACTTTGTTTCTGACGCACGTACAGTGGATCTGGGATAATCTGAGCATGTTTTCCAACCGGTTCTTAACTGGTTCCTGTAAGTCAGATTGTTGGATTTAAAGTATAACTAAAGGCAAAACTTTTTTTTTGGATGGAGTGGGTGAGGGATTTGAACCCCTGTCAGTTTTTATTGCTGTCTGTTGTTAGGGAAATTCATCCTCTCTATTTGCCCAACCATTATTATTGAAAGTGATGCGGATACCCAAGGAATTCCCATAATTTGCAGGGATTTCCTCTTACTTCCTGTTAGGCTTTGGGAAGGGAAATCTCCGCAGTGGGACACAGATGGCGAAAAAAAAACTGATGGGTTATAACCCTCCCCTGCTCTATCCAAAATGAAAAAATACGTTTTGCCTATAGTTCTACTTTTGTCTTTATTAAACTTTGAATCCAAAGGCGTCCATATAATGAAGGTCACAGTAACCCGCGTTACTGAGTGGTGTACTGTATAGCTGATACAGTTCTTGTATAAAGCACTTACCCTCTTGGTAGTTTTCAGGGTTTCTCTTCCTAGAATGTGGATGTGTGTGGATGTGTGGTTTTTTTTTTTTTTTTGTTTTGTTTTTTTTGTGTGTGTTTTGACACTGATCAACAGAAACAATGGGAAATTCTTATCAGATTCTTATCATTTTCTTTTCCTGGGTGTTCCTCATGTCAGTATATGATGGGTCACCTCTGCCCTCGTGGTGTGATGACACAGGTAGAACCAGGAAAGGCTATTTCATGTCAAAGTAAAATCAGATCAAAGATCAATGTAAAAGAAAAAAACTCTAATTCAATGTTCTGTAAGGTTACAGCATGAACAGTCCCAAATTTGGTGAATACTTGTTAGGATCTGTACTCTTGGTTCCAACCATCAATGCAGAAAAGCTCTGATCTAGTTTGGAAAGCCAATAGCTTTCTGCTCCTATCTAATCCATTGTCAGTACAAGTACCAGAACTGTCTGTCCTAGATGTGGGAGGAACTCACCTTTCCCTGGATTCTGCCTACCCCACCAATGTCTTCCCCCTTATGGCAAGATTTGGGCAATGTAGAGTAATCCAAATATAACTGAAAAGATCATCCCAGTACCAGGGTGGAATTGATTTAAATCACGGCTTAAATCACTAGTAAAAAGGCTTGGTTTAAATCAACTTGATTTTAAATCATAATTTTTAAAGAACAACTGTCATCTCTGTCCCGCATCGGCTCCTCCTCTGACCCGCTGTTGACTCACCGACAGTCCCATTCACTTTAATGGGAGGGCTGGTGATGTGACAGTGACACAACAAGGTGAGGGACGTGGCGGCAGCAGGTGAGTGGATGCCCGCTAACAGGCGCTTCCATGATGGATCTGAAATGACAGGTGCTCTTTAACCACTTACCGACTGCCGCACGACGATGTACGTCCAAACTTTGGCGGCGGATATCGTTGTTATGGCAGCAGCTAGCTGCCATAACCCCGGTATCCCCGTTTTCGTGCGGCGGACGGCTTTCAGATAAAAGTGGTCCCTGCGGCGGATTCGCCGCAAGATCACTTTTATCGGTGGCGGGAGAGGGGCCCGCCCCCCTCACACCACGATCCGGTGCCCTCCGCCGCTTACCGGAGCCGTCGGTAGTGGCGGAGGCAATCGCATCCGTCTCCATCCTGTGTCTGGAGACGAGTGAGGCTAAGATGGCGCCCACTCGTCTCCATGACACTGCTGGGCGGAAGCGACGTCAAAACGACTCTTAAAGGCACATTTTTTCAAATGTAGTTTTTTTAAATTACTTCTTTTTTTTTTTTTTTTATTGCATTTTAGTGTAAATATGAGATCTCAGGTCTTTTTGACCCCAGATGTCATATTTAAGAGGTCCTGCCATGCTTTTTTCTATTACAAGGGATGTTTACATTCCTTGTAATAGGAATAAAAGTGACACCATTTTTTTTTTTAAACAGTGTAAAAATAAATAAAATATTGTAAAATAAATAATAAAAATAAAAAAAAAAATTTTTAAAACCCCCCCCGTCCCGACGAGCTCGCGTGCAGAAGCGAACGCATATGCGAGCAGCGCCCGCATATGAAAACGGTGGTCAAACCACACATGTGAGGTATCGCAGCGACCGGTAGAGCGAGAGCAATAATTCTAGCCCTAGACCTCCTCTGTACCGCAAAATATGCAACCTGTAGAATTTTTTAAACGTCGCCTATGGAGATTTTTGAGGGTAAAAGTTTGACGCCATTCCACGAGCGGGCGCAATTTTCAAGCGTGACATGTTGGGTATCAATTTACTTGGCGTAACATTATATTTCACAATATAAAAAAAAATTGGGCTAACTTTACTTTTGTCTTTTTTTTTTATTCAAAAAAGTGAATTTTTTTCAAAAAAAGTGCGCTTTTAAGACCGCTGCATACAGTGCAAAAAAAAGTATTGCAACGACCGCCATTTTATTCTCTAGGGTGTTAGAAGGAAAACCATATATAATGTTTGGGGGTTCTAAGTAATTTTCTAGCAAAAAAAACTGTTTTAAACGTGTAAACACCTAAAATCCAAAACGAGGCTGGTCCTTAAGTGGTTAAATGTAAGGACTTATTCTTGCTGGTAGTTAGAATCTTTTAATATTTGTAAACAAAATTAAGGTTTCCCATTGAGGCTTAATGTACACGGGAAGTTTTTACAACCTCTCCTGAACAATTTAACTTGACAGATAGTAACCAACGTTTAACCACTTCCCGCCCGGCCCGTAGCAGATGACGGCCGGGCGGTGGTTCCGTTATCCTGACTGGGCGTCATATGACCTCCAGCAGGATAACATGCCGCCGCGCACCCGCGGGGGCACGCATCGCGGCTATCGGTGGAGTGGTGTGTCAGTCAGTCTTGGTAAAGATTGGACATGGCTGATCACGATATCAATAGGAAGAGCCGTTGATCGGCTTTTCCTCACTCGCTTCTGACAGACGCGAGTAGAGGAGAGCTGATCGGCGGCTCTCCTGACAGGGGGGGTCTGCGCTGATAAACATGTGGATGGCCAGGTATGTACCCCATGGCCATCCACATGTACCCAATGTGCCCAATCTGTGCCAATCAGTGCCGACAAATGGGCACTGATTAGCACCATTATGTTTCAGTTCTGCCCAGCAATGCCACCAATCAGTTTTATCAGTGCCACAATCAGTGTCATCAGTGCCACCTGTCATTGCCCATCGGTGCCACCTGTCAGTGGCCACCTATCAGTGCCACCCATAAGTACCCATCAGTGGCACCCATATGTACCAATCAATGCCACCTATGAGTGCCCATCAGTGCTGCCTATGAGTGCCTATCAGTGCCACCCATCAGTGCCACCTCATCGGTGCCCATCAGTGCCGCCGTATCAGTGCCCATCAGCCCGTCAGTGCAGCCATATCAGTGCCCCTCATCGAAGAAGAAAATGTACTTATTTACAAAAAATTTTAACAGAAACAAAGAAAAACGTGTTTTTTTTCAAAATCTTCGGTCTTTTTTTATTTGTTGTGCAAAAAATAAAAAACGCAGAGGTGATCAAATACCACCAAAAGAAAGCTCTATTTGTGGAAAAAACATGATAAAAAATTTGTTTGGGTACAGTGTTGCATGACCGCGCAATTGTCATTCAAATTGCGACAGCTCTGAAAGCTGTAAATTGGCCTGGGCGGGAAGGTGTCTAAGTGCCTGGTATTGAAGTGGTTAAAATGTCAGTTTTGCTGTGTTTACATGCCGCGTTTAGCAATGTTTTGCTGCGTTTGCGTTTAGAAACGTTTTATTTTTATATATATATATATATATATATATATATATATATATATATATATATATATATATATATATATATATATATATATATATATATATATATATATATATATATAAAACGTTTCTAAACGCAAACGCAGCAAAACATTGCTAAACGCGGCATGTAAACACAGCAAAACTGACATTTTAACCACTTCAATACCAGGCACTTAGACACCTTCCCGCCCAGGCCAAATATATATATATATATTTTTTTTTTTTCAAAATAGCCAAAAATGAAAAGTGCCTGTTAACGAAACCTGCCTAAACGCGACTTAGCGCGTTTGGCATTTGAAATGCCTCTAAACTCATCTTCTGAACCCATTTAAAAAAAAAAAAATAATCATTGATTTATATCCACCCTGCCCAGCACTGTGCTGCAGTGTGATCTTGTAACCTCATTGGTGACTGATGACATGCACCATGGAGATTGGAGGAAAGGTAAGTGTGTTTTTTGCATTTTTTCCTCCTCTACAGGTCTTGCTTTTACCTTTTTTTATTTGAAGTGTTTTCCCAAGGTGGAGTGGCAACTGTAAACGCCAAACCAAGTCCACTTTACATTTTTGTTCTGTCTGTGGCTCCACTAAGGATATTTTTCCTCACTTCCTGTCACTGTGACACATGTACAGGAAATGGGGAATGGGGTTGTCACCAGGACAGGAAGGCACAGATGGAAAAAAAACATTGTCAGAAGTTTTACCTCTTTCTCACTCTACCAAAAAAAAAAGTTTTTGTCTGTGTCTCTGTTGAAGAGATTTCACATGACTTTCTTTCTTGACAGGGTGACCTTTAGCTCTATGGCCTCTTGCACACTGCTGCCTGTATGCGCTCTGTTTTCATTGTCAGGTGTTTTTGTTTTTTTTTTTCCGAGCTAAATGCAGTCCTTTTTGATTGATCACTTTTTTTTTTTTCTGTTTTATGAAATTTTTGCAGGTATACAGTAATCAAAACAGTATTGTATAATACATAGTCATCAGACAAAACCAGGTGGTCAAGAACATTGAGAAAAACAGTGGTATCTATGTAGGTCAATAACTTGTCTTTGCTGTGAGGAGTATCTGTGGTTTAAACAACTTAATCAAGGTTTGTATGTATCTCTGTTTGGTCGTCAAGACCGTGTTGAGAAGAATGGGAGTGATCTACAGTTTTCTATATCAGAAAGCTGGAGTATAATTGTGAGATGAGTTCAGTGGGGGTTATGAATTTATACCGACCGTACTAACTCTCGCCTCCGGACACCTAAAGGGTTCTGACTGTGTCCGGTGGGTGGGTTTTGATTGATCACTTTTTTGGGGGCAGTTGACAGTTGGCTTAGATGCCTGTTACAACCATAATAACCTACCGATTCACAGGCAAGCAGGGTGGATTTGATTGAAATCACTAGTAAAAAGGCTTGATTTAAATCAACTCGATTTTAAATCATAATTTTTAAAGAGCAACTGTCACCTCTGTCCTGCAGCGGCTCCTCCTCTGACCTGCTGATGACTCACCGACAGTCCCATTCACTTTAATGGGACGCCTGGTGATGCGGCAGTGACGCAACAAGGTGAGGGACGTGACGGCAGCAGGTGAGTGGATGCCCGCTAACAGGCGCTTCCATGATGGATCTGAAATGACTGGTGCTCTTTAAATGTAAGGACTTATTCTTGCTGGTAGTTAGAATCTTTAATATTTGTAAACAAAATGAAGGTTTCCTATTTAGAATAATAAGCTGTCAGGTTAGTAAAACAGCGATATCAATCATACAGTTTGTAATGTACATAGATTTGAAAAACAATGGGATAAAGGAATATTCCTGAACTTTGTTTTATCTCATGGTTACTGAAAAATTGTTTGAATGCATCAATGCAGTACATGTTATATCAGCTTGCAGAGCTTGGATTCATTGAATGAGTTGACCAAAAATGTAGATATTGCATAATATACTGCTTCATGCTACATAACTAAGCTCAATTTCATGCTGAATAAACTAAATGATTAATTTAGAAATAGAAAACAATCTTTAGATAGATTTTTACTCCAAAAGCATTTTATTAAAATAAAGTTGATAAAAATCAAATGATTTAAATAAAAAAATCTGATTTTTTTAAATGTATTTATTTTTTTATTTTGATTCTTTTTTTTAAAAAAAATTATTGATTTTTATCCACCCTGGAACCAAGTCAATAAGACGTAGTTGCAATGCAGTCCCATTCACTTAAATGGGTCATGTTTGGCGGAGGTGCTGCCTGCCAAACATGTGTGAACCCCCTCTGACTCCCTCCCCCATCCCCCATGTTTGCCTGTTTGTTCTCATAAATTTAAATGGGTCTGTAAACCAAGTATGTCCAGTCAAAGCTGGCCATAGATAAATCGAAGTTTGGCTGGTTCAGCAGGGACCGGCTGAATTTCCATCCATTTGTGGCCATTTCTGTGGCCGTTCCTGTTGAACGGGAATGTCAGAATATAGGGGTTTATTAATCAATGTTTTCACCCAAGACTCACACAATGGTTCACATAAGAGTTCAAATAGAAAAGTCTTGGACATTGATAAATAGACCACACAAGACTTGATTTATTAAAACTGGAGAGTGCAAAATCTGGTGCGGCTGTGCATGGTAGCCAATCAGCTTCTAAACTTAACTTGTTCAATTAAAGTGTTAATAAAACCCAGGGCCCTGCATTCACTATATCTGGTCTCCAAGGGTACACAGAACATGGAAAGCAATTTTTTTTTTAGTAAATATAGACTGCTAAATACTAGAGCTGCACGATTCTGGAAAAAATTAGATTCACTATTTTTTTGCTTAGAATAAAGATCACGATTCTCGCGGCATAACATCATCTTTCACATCATACAAAAAAAAATGGGCTAACTTTACTGTTTAGTTTTTATTTAATTCATTGAAGTTTATTTTTTTTTTTCTCCAAAAAATTGCGTTTGAAAGACCGCTGCGCAAATACAGTGTGACATAAAATGTTGCAATGACCGCCATTTTATTCTCTAGGGTCTCTACTAAAAAAGTATATACTGTTCTAAGCAATTTTCTAGAAAAAACATACTGATTTTAACTTGTAAGCAACAAGTGTCAGAAAAAGGTTTAGTCTGTAGCCTCCCTGACGGTAATCCCAAGTGTGGCTCGGGGTTAAATTTCAGTCTCATTAGCAGTAACCCCGAGCCACACTCGGGATTACATTGCAGGATCCTGGTGCGGCGTTATTTACCTTGTCCCCAGGATCCTGCGATGTCCCCCGCTGTGTCCGCGGGCTCTGTCTCCTCCGAAGCCTCTCTGTGCCGGGATCCGTTCCCTGCGAGCGGCGCGACGCACGGGGGCGGAGCCTGGCGGCAAATTAAAAAAAATTTAAAAATCATAACACATACAGTACTGTAATCTTACAGATTACAGTACTGTATGAAATTATTTCACATCCCTTTTATCCCCAGTGCTTTGGCCCATGCCTTGCATGCAGTTTTATATGATATATACTGTTCTTTCTGCCTGGAAACTGGAGATTGTCCATAGCAACCAAAAAGTGTCCCTTTATGTTAAAAGTGGCTTTAGATCAGCTAGAAAACAGCGATAGTAAATTAGAACACTTGCAGAATTGAGCGATAGTGAATCGTGGGAAATATATTTTATTATTATTATATTATTATTTTTTAAAATTATTTATATTTATTTATTATATTATAATTTATGTTTTTGTGTTTCAAACTTCATCATACCCGGGATATTTACTAGACTCTGGTTTGGACAGATTTAAGTGTGTTATTGTTAAGAATTACAGGCCTACAATATAAAACGCCAAATTTCCTTGCAAAATAATTGTACCGCTTTCAGCACCTAAAATCCGAAATAATCATACCGCCAGGGAGGTTAAGGCAGAGTTCCACCCTGAAAAAGGTTTGTTTTTTTGTTTTTTGTAAAAGTCAGCAGCTACAAACACTGTAGCTGCTGACTTTTAATAAGTACACTTACCTGTCCAGGGAGCCCACAATGTCCACCACCTGATGCAGATTCATCCATCAGATCGGGTGCAGGTGCCGCCATAGTAGCTAAGGGAAACCGGCAGTGGAGCCTTCAGGCTTCACCGACAGTTTCCTACTGCACATGAGCGAGTTGTGCGGCGCTTTCTGAATGGGCCTGTCGCCAGAAGGTGGAGGGGCAGAGCCAGAAGATGACATGACGTACCTACTGAGGCTGGGATGGAAGTTCACCTGTTTACCACTAGGATAAGTGTGAAGAAAAAAACAAAAACGAGTGGTGGAGGGGTTGTCTTTCCTTTTAAGAAAAAGTTCAAAAGTTGGGTGGAACTCCGCTTTAAGTGGTTAAACTGACCTCATTTAGTTCATCCCTTTGATCTAAAAGAACCAAAAGATACTTTGTTTATAGTTCTCTCTTAATGTTGATAAACATTTCCTGGAGGCTCTTTTTTTTTTTGACAGCTGCGAGTGGGCAGAGAACGGCTCTACATAGAATTGTGGAAATGTCGGATTAATATCGTGAGGGGGGGTTGAATCGAGATCGCAATTCTTTAACGATTAATCATGCAGCTCTACTTAATACCTTTTCTCATCAGCAGTATATAGCAGTCTGATTTCTATCAGTGTCCGGCAGAGCACTGGTTAAGGCTTGTAGGAGGAGTTTTTTCATTCTCCTCTGACAGTCCTAAGAGGCTGCATGACCCCTGACCCTCTGTCTGGACAGTGCTGATCACATGCACCCTGCCAAAAAAAAAAAAAAGAATATTCCTCCATCTATCCTTTTTATTTTATTTTATTTTTAATTTGTTCAGTCCCATCTATGGCCAGATTCAGCATATCTGTATAGAGCAGAACTATGTATGTAGCTCTTTGACTGGAGTTCAGAGTGAAGTCACCCAACAAGTTATTACTCATCAGGAGCTGCCTAATGAAGTAAACATTTACTCATGAAGATTTTGCTTTGCCAACATGATACCATGATACCGTCACCTCATTAGGATAAAAGGCTTACCAGAAAGCCTGCAACCTCCCTTACTCAGGTAAACAAACTCAGGTCAAACAGCTCTTAGTAGGATCGAGGATCCACTGATGAAATACTCAGGCGTCCCCCTCCGGAAGAGTCCGTGCACATCAGCTGGTAGCCAGACAGCATCAATAGCAGGAAGTGACAATATGCAGAAAGGGAAAAAACTCCAAATAGTGCAGAATGTCTGTTAAGGCATTTTCCTGATAAAAAAAGCTGCAATGCTGCATACATAAAAGACCCTGGAAAGAGTTCTCCAGTTCCAGTGAACACAATTTTTTTCCGTGCAATTAAAAATCCATACAGATCCGTAAAGTCAAATCGCGCATGCGCAGAACGTGTGTGCGTAGCGTCCTGACAATCGTTTCGTCATATGTTACGTCATCAGGGGTACGCCCACACATCTGTGCCTGCACTTTATGTACCCGATTGGAAAAACAGGGGAGCGCTGTCATTGGTCACACAAAATAATACAAAAACACTTATTGGATAGGATGAACCTATCCTGAATGAGAAAAGAAGAAAGCTTTAAGTTAATGAGTGTATCCATTAGCCCAGGAAGGCATGGATTTAGCTTGATTTCCAAAACTACAGTAAAGGGTGCATACTGCCATCCTGTGCGGAAATTAAATATCCACATGAACAATTGCGAAGGCTAGCTGTCCTGTTTTGCCAACAGGCCTACACTGTTGAGGAATATATACATAGTTGTTTATTGGAAACTAAAAATGTATACAAAAATGTAGAGAATATAAAAAATAATTAAATGAAAATGTAAATATATTAATAAATATAAAAATATATATGAAAATAAATGTTTTCATACATGAGTTAAATGAAAAACCCATGTATATTAGAATGTGTGTGTATATACACACAACACCAAAGTAAATGGGTTTAAAAATCAAAAAACTGGTTAACAAAATCTAGACTAATCTAGGCTCTAAAGCCTGTGTAGATTAAAAAAAAAAAATATATATATATATATATATATATATATATATATAACCGCAGCACTTGTGCAGCTAGGAATAAAGGGAGGAGGGAGGAATGACGGCTATATGCAGTGGAAGGGACTTAAACTATTATTAATAAAGCAGTTGATGTCCCATTCCACATTCAAACCATTAGGTACATGAAACCCCAAATCTATATATCCAATTTGTCTCAGCCCTGGATATAGTCCGCCTTCCATTACTACCACGCCAGTGGGGTATGTATTTCTCCAAAGCGATAAAGGTGGTGCCCCTAGGGTCCCTTTTGTGTTTTAAATCATAATGATTTGAGACATTATGTTTGTCAAAACCTTTTCGGATATTGGTTATATGTTCCCCTAGTCTGATGTTTAACATTCGAATGGTGCGCCCTACATATCCAAGGCCTCAGGGGCACCTCAGAAGGTAGATAACACATTTTTGTGCATGTGATGAATTACTTTATAGGATATGTGGCTCCCATGCCCACTGAGGTGAATTCAGTAATTATCCTACCTCAGTGGGCATTAATTTTACACACTTGGCATTTCCCACATAGATAATACCATTTAAGATCTCCAAAAAAAAGTGGGTCTAGTTGGTGGGTCAGGAACATTTGGTGCTATAGTGTGCCTTAGATTGGAAACACCCCTAAAAATGACACAAGGTTGATCAGATAATAAAGGGCCGAGAACACGGTTGTTCTTGATGATCGACTAGTGTCTCTTAATGATTTGCTTAATCGCCCAATGTTGGCTAGAGTATGTAGTAAAAAAAGCCAAACCAAAGTCCTCCTTATTATCCCCTCGAGGGGGTTTGTCACCCAAGAGTTCTCAATGATCTCTTTTGCTAGCTTTCAATATGAGGGAGTCTAGGGCTTTGCTATGATATTCTTTGACTAAACCTGGTTCTTAGGACTGATGCCTCTTTGTAGAAATCATCTGGATTCGTGCAATTTCATTTTCAATGTAAGAACTGGCCTTTGGGGACAGCTGTCAGCCAAGAGTGATGATGGCAAGAGTCCAGAGGAATGTATCCATTACTATCAGTTGGTTTGAAGAAAGGAGAAGTGACAATTCTTTCTTCTTGTAATGAAATCTTTAAATCCAAGAAATGGATTTAAGTAGGACTTATCTCATGGCTGAGGACTATACCTCTGTTATTATTCAAATAGGCCACAAAGGTATGAATGGATTGGATATTGCCGTCCCATATGAAGAGGATATAGTCAATGAATCTTTTCCACATGACTAGCTCTGGTCGCCTGTCATGTAGAACCATATCCTCCTCCCATTTTGACATGAAAAGATTAGCCATACTTGGAGCAAACTTTGCTCCCATGGCAACTCCCTTAATTTGCAGGTAGTGTGCCTCATTAGGCCAGAAATAATTATATGTCATCGAGAAATCCAGCAATTTCATAATGAAATTGCTCTGTGTGATTGAAATGGTGGAGTCACAAAAAAGGAAGTGTTGTACTGTCTCATGTCCCAATTGGTGTGAAATTACCGTGTACAGAGATGCAACATCAGCAGTTATCAATAAATAGGTTGATTTCCATTCAACAGTATTTAGTTTGTTGATAGAGTCAGAGTTATAGAATCAATACCACTGATGATGGGTCATCCCGGGGGATTAACCAAGGTTTTATGAATTTTAGGCAACTAATATATCGTTGGCAGGTGAGGGGATAGAGGTACTAAATGTTCTTTCTCTTTTTTTATTCAGGATTCCCATATCAAAACCTTTCTCTACAAGTTTTTTTTTAGTTCCTCTTTGAATTTGGACGTGGGATCCATAGACAGGGGAGAATATGTGTCAGAATCAGATAAAATTCTAATTTCTTGCGAGTATGCCTCAATGTCCAGGATCACGACGGGCCCCTCCCTTGTCCGCGGGGCGGACGACAATGTCCTTCCTATTACATAGTGTGTCCATTCCTATCTTAATGTCTTGTTGGGGTTGTACTAGTTTTGTTTTTAAGTTTTCTAGATCCTTAACAACCAGGTCACGAAAAACATTAACATTAGTAGCCATATTTCCTGGAAGGGTTAAAAAGTGATGCGTTGGATAAACCCGAACGGGTGATAACCGGTGCATTCCTAGCCAATTGCCTGGTGGGATTGCTCAAAAGATATCTCTTAATGTTAAGCTTACGGTGTATTTCTGTATATCAATGAAAATCTGGAACTTATTAAGGTTCCACGGTGGTGCAAATTTAAGTCCTTTGCTGAGGGTCGCTAATTCTTCTCTAGAGAGTTTTTTGGTACTAAGATTAATAATACCACTTTCACCTATGTTCTCTTTTTTTTGGGGGGTGAAGACGCCTCCCCCCCTCTGCTTCCTGTCTTGCATCTCCATTTCTTTGTGTCCTCCCCTGGTGCCCCCCCGAAAATCCAATTGATGATAATTTTCTGACGGATATTGATTATGAGGAGGGTGGAGGACTGGATGATTACCGATGATCCTAGGCTCCATTACTCTAGTATCGTTGGCAAGGGGGGCATATCTATTAGAGGTGTCAACCCTGTACTGGTTTGAGGAATCCCTCACATTACGAAAACTACGTCAGTACGATTGTGGTATGTATTCTGAACCCCTCCATGTTTCCAAGGTAGAGGTGACTGGTGGCTGTGCCAACCAAGTTTTTCACTGAATCAGAAGTGCACCAAAATGCATCTTCCATTGAACTTTTTAGAAAACTCATCAAAAACACACCTGCATTATAATTTTTGGTGCGTTTTTGAGTCGCATGTCTTAGTTTGACAGGTACATGATTGGAGTCAGGAGTCCAGAAAATGCGGCAAAAATGCATATGTGTTTTTTACCACATTTTTTCAACAGAGCAGTGTGAAAGTGTATGTGTGTGTGTGTGTGTGTGTGTGTGTATATATATATATATATATATATATACACACACACACACACACACACACACACACACACACACACACACACACACACACACACACACACACACACAGTTGTGCTCATAATTTATGATTTCTTGCCCATTTTTCAGACATTTATGAATGATAACACAAAAACTTTTCTATCATTCATGGTTGGTGTTTGGCTAAAACCATTTATTATCATTCAACTGTGTTTACTCTTTTTAAATAATAATGACAACAGAAACTACCCAAATGACCCTGATCAAAAGTTTACATACCCTGGAATGTTTGGCCTTGGAACGGACACAGAAGGTGGCACACAAAGGTTAAAATGGCAATTAAAGGTTAATATCCCACATTTGTGGCTTGAGTTTGTTAGCTCTCACATGGATGCACTAAGCAGGCTAGACACTGAGCCATGAGGAGGTAGAACGGAACAGTCAAAAGACCTGCATAACAAGGTAATGAAACCTTACAAAGATGGAAAAGGATATAAAAAGATATCCAAAGCCTTGAATATGCCAGTCAGTACTGTTCAATCACTTAATAAGAAGTGACACATTTGGGGATCTCTTGATACCAAGCCAAGGTCAGGTAGATCAAGAAAGATTTCAACCACAAGTGCCGCAGGAACTGTTCAGGATACAAAGAAAAACCCACAGGTAACCTCAGGAAAAATACAGGTTGCTCTGGAAAAGGTTGGTGTGGTTGTTTTTTTAAGAAGCACAATAAATACGATGATACTTGAACAAAAAAGAGCTGCATGGTCAAGTTGCTAGAAAGAAGTCTTTACTGTACAAGTTTCACAAAAAACCCTTTTTGCAATAAGCCCAACAACACCCTGAGATGCCTCATTGGCTTTTTTGTGACATTGGCGCAGTAAAGGCTTCCTTCTGGCAGTTCAACCATGCAGCTCTTTTTTATTCAAGCATCGTTGAATTGTGCTCCTTAAAAACAACCACACTGTCTTTTTGGAGAGCAGCCTGTATTTCTCCTGCAGTTACCTGTGGGTTTTTCTTTGTATCCTGAGCAATTCTTCCTCCAGTTGTGGCTGCAATCTTTCTTGGTCTACCTGACCTTGGCTTGGTATCAAGAGACCCTGGTTTTCCATTTCTTCATAATAAGTGATTAAACAGTACTGATTGGCATATTCAAGGCTTTAGATATCTTTTTATATCCTTTTCCATCTTTGTAAAGTTTCATTGCCTTGTTACGCAGGTCTTTTGACTGTTCTTTTCTACCTCCTCATGGCTCAGTGTCTAGCCTGCTTAGTGCATCCATGTGAGAGCTAACAAACTCATTGACTATTTATACACTGACACTAAATGTGATTTAAAAAGCTACAAATGTGGGAAATTAACCTTTTAATTGCCATTTTAACCTGTGTGTGCCACCTTCTGTGTCTATACCAAGGCCAAACATCCCAGGGTATGTAAACTTATGAGCACAACCGTATGTATGTATGTATGTATAAAAAATGTTATATTTATTATTATATATAAATTTATTTTTATTTTTTTTTCATATCTGAAGTTCACAGCCACTTTATTGTAACCCTACTTGGTGACAGGTTCTCTTTAAATGATCAGAATGCAATGTGCAGTGTATACAGTGTATACTTACTTTCCTATGACTTGTTTATTCATCTAAATGGATGAAATACTTTGCAATGTATTATAACCTTTTTATATTAATCATACTGTTGCAGTAGCTGCCAAAGGTTAATGATATGGAAATGGATTGTTAGTGGATGCATTAAATTTACAATGCCTCATTTTGCCTCAAAAAGGTTATTTACCACATTGAAAGTAATAAAATGTGTAGACCTTTTGCTTCTTTTATGTATTATTTCAGTGTAACGTGATGCATTGATTTGGTATAATACATTTCTCATGTCTATTTACAGTGTTGGAGGAGCCTTTAGGCAGCACAAATGCCCGGTATAGGCCTTTGAATGCTGGTCATTCAGAAGAAGAAGTCTCTCTGCTTGAGGAGAACAATGTAAACCATTATTATGGCGTCAAGCCTGTGGACCACTTTAATGGAACTTATATTATATTTTTCCTGCTTGGGGTGGGTTCCTCACTTCCTTGGAATTTTATATGCACAGCAAAACACTATTGGATATACAAACTAAGGAACTGCACGGATATGCCAGTGGTAGAAACACCTAGAGCTTCAGACTTGAGTGTGAGTAGAATTTGAATCTATTAAACTAGTTCATTTAATACATATGTGACTCCAGATAATGTACTGTGTATATATATATATATATATATACGACTTGGTTTATTGCATATACATACCGTACTTTTCTTAATGGTAGAGTAAACTTGTCACAAGAGTTAAAAAATGTAGCTTGAGCAAGTCATTAAAAATGCAAAGGCAGACGTTTCCAGCAGTGAAAATCACGTCAATGTGACCAGTAGACCTAGAGAGAGTCGTCTGAAATGATGTGCAGATCCTGACATTCCCTGTACATTTTGAGCTTGATCCCTTCCCCAAGCCTCTCTAATTGTACTTTAAAGTGGATGTAAACCCCAAATTTTTAATTTTTTTTTTTTTTTTGATGTCATAATGTAGAGTATAAGGTTTCCTATCATTTGAGCCCAGTCTTGCCACAAATGGTTAATCCAGCTCTGAGCAATCCTCTTTTATTGTTCAGTGAGATAAAACTTGACAAACAGAGAAACACTTTGTCAAATCCTCCCCCTTGCTGTGAGTGACAGGTGATTTACATCTCGTGCACTAGCCTAAGACATGCATTATTTTTTAATTCCCACCCCCACTCCTTTCTTCTGCTGCTCTGCCAGGATTGGCTGTTCCACATCTCAGTATGATTTGGCATGCTGAAGTCATGTGGTTACTTTCCTGTCTTTTCACTGGATGTTAGAGATCATAGCAGAAGTTCAGTGTAAGAAATACACAGGAGAAAATGCATATTGACAAGGGGAGTGTAGAGGTGGGCGGGGAGTCTACTGACATCACGACTCCACCCACCAAGCTCCAGACAACAGACCCGCCCACAGAATCTGCAGTTTTTCGGGTCTCATAACAGACAGAGGGGAGACATTTGACAGGTAAAGATACATGTGGATAGGTATCCATATGCCTAATTTGAATTGTCCAGGTTTACTTCATAGAGTAACATCATCCAAAATATTTGTATTTGAATTAAAGTGGAAGTCCACCCTAACACTTACATTCTCCCCTGCAATCACTAAGTTCAGCCTTATTTCTCAAAAATTAAAAAATCCCATTTTTTTTTTTCTACCTTTATTTTGCAGTATCCTGTGCCGTCACATTACTTCAATTCTACTGTGCTGTCACATGACTTCAATTCTACTTCCTTTTGAGTCTAAAAGCAGCCAGTGGGTGTGGTTACTAAAAGCTAGTGACATCACTTCCAGGGAGGGGTACTGTTGCTGTGTAGCCGGTGGGCGTATACAGAATGGAAGAATCCCATAGGTTCCCGCCCAGTATTCTCTCATCAGTAAGAATGCATTATACATCCTAATTCATGAAAAAATGAAGAAATACAAAAAGACCCATCCACACAGGACGGGGGGCAGCATATACAGTATAGCTGTGCTGGGCTTTGAATGAAGACTAGCACAGTAGAGACTGTCAGTGTAGCTGGAAGTGCTGTGATCTTAGCTCACAGTCTACAATGATCATAGTACAGGCAACCACACTAAGGCTCTGTTTCCACTAGTGCGACTTGTCACTTTGGACACATAAAGTTGCATGATAAGACACAGCCCATTGATTTCAATGGCACCTGTTCCCATCTATGCGACTTTGAAAATCATTGACTTTAAAAAGGTACCTGCACCACTTTGATGCGACTTTGAAAATCACAGACTTTTGTGCGACTTTTGATGCGACTTTGATCCAGAGAGTACAGAACCTGGTGCTCAAGGCACGGTACCACCCCTCAGGATTTTAATAGGCAGACCAGGTAATATGGTAAAATAGTAGACGTTATTATATATAAACAAACAATAAAATTTCACTAGCAATAGAACAAAGTAATATAGTAAAATATGTAAAAATCCGGTGTACCCAAATTACACATTGGTATGGAGACTAGCTGCCTTTCAAAGGATACTGGGCTAGTGCTAGTACTTACTGACGATGAGACCTGACATGTTTCAGACCTTGTAGTCCTTCTTCAGAGGCATATGTTATATTGGGTCATGAAAGTCCTATAATGTAGAGATATAGGGGGTTATTTACTAAAGGCAAATCCACTTTGCACTGCAAGTGCACTTGGAGGTGCAGTCGCTGTAGATCTGAGGGGGACATGCAAGGAAAATAAAAAAACGCATTTTTGCTTGCACATGCTTGGATGATAAAATCAGCAGAGCTTCCCCTCATTTTAGATCTTCCCCTCAGATCTACAGCGACTGCACTTTCAGTGCACTTGTAGTGCAGAGTGGATTTACCTTTAGTAAATAACCCCCATAGTGTATTAGTAACATAGTAAATATGAGGGTATATACAAAAAAGAGCGCACATTTTATCACATCAGAAAAACAGCAATAGAAACTCTACTTATAAAATGGACAAATCATTGATACAATCAACCAGAGATCTGATGGTGAGTGTTCCCACAGATTGGAAATGGAGCTGTGGTGGATCCAGGTGTTAAAACAGGGTGGGAGACAGGGAAGGAGTAGAAAGACGGCAACTGTTTCAACTACAAGGACCCCAGGCATAGGAGCATAAGCTCCTGACAAAATATGAACAGCAATTGGGTGGATTTAATGGATGGGAGAAGGAAGTATTATTCGCTCATCTGTGTATATAAAAAAAGAAAGCAGGGGAGGAATCAATTAGGATTCATTGAGACAACTGTATTTTTTTTTCTGTTTCAAATGGATCAGACAGACTAGGTATTTTGATACACATTTACCAATTCATTCTCTGCGACTTTGATCCAGAGAGTGTAAAGTCGCATCAAAGTCGCACTCTAAATCTTTGGGGTCGCAATAGTGGAAATGTGACTTGTCATGTGACTATGTGTCCAAAGTCACTTGAAAAGTCACTGCCCATTGTATTTAATGGTACCCATTCCCATCTATGCGACTTTGAAAATGTACCTGTACTATTTTGATGCATCAAAGTTGCACTCTAGCCTTGGGCTATGTTTCCACTGGTGCGACTCCATAGCTGTGTGATTTAGAGAGCGACTTTGAGTGCAGCTTTGATCCAACTTTACACTCTGGATCAGTCGCATCAAAAGTTGCATCAAAGTAGTGCAGGCACCTTTTCAAAGTCGCATAGATGGGAATGTTTGACATTGAAATCAATGGGCTGTGACTTGTCATGCGACTTTGTGTCCAAAGTCGCATAACAAGTTGAACTAGTGGAAACAAAGCCTTAAACTCATTACTCACATGTAATAAGCAATAAAAATTGATCTGTATCCTTCCAAACTTTCAAAAATGTTCCTTTGTACCCCATTTCTTTCATATTTCTTCCCCAGCTCACCTGCCGTTCACAGCAGCTGGGCGTGTGCCACGCCATGCATACAGTGCACACCATGCACACAGTGCCCATCGCAGTGCCACACCACGCACACAGTGCCCATCGCAGTGCCACACCACGCACACAGTGCCCATCGCAGTGCCACACCATGCACACAGTGCCCATCGCAGTGCCACACCATGCACACAGTGCCCATCGCAGTGCCACACCATGCACACAGTGCCCATCGCAGTGCCACACCATGCACACAGTGCCACACCATACACACAATGCCCATCACAGTGCCACACCATACACACAGTGCCACACCATGCACACAGTGCCCATCACAGTGCCACACCATACACACAGTGCCACACCATGCACACAGTGCCCATCACAGTGCCACACCATGCACACAGTGCCCATTGCAGTGCCACACCATGCACACAGTGCCCATCGCAGTGCCACACCATGCACACAGTGCCCATCACAGTGCCACACCATACACACAGTGCCACACCATGCACACAGTGCCCATCACAGTGCCACACCATGCACACAGTGCCACACCATGCACACAGTGCCACACCATACACACAGTGCCCATCACAGTGCCACACCATGCACACAGTGCCCATTGCAGTGCCACACCATGCACACAGTGCCCATTGCAGTGCCACACCATGCACACAGTGCCCATTGCAGTGCCACACCATGCACACAGTGCCCATTGCAGTGCCACACCATGCACACAGTGCCCATTGCAGTGCCACACCATGCACACAGTGCCCATCGCAGTGCCACACCATGCACACAGTGCCCATCGCAGTGCCACACCATGCACACAGTGCCCATCGCAGTGCCACACCATGCACACAGTGCCCATCGCAGTGCCACACCATGCACGCAGTGCCACACCATGCACACAGTGCCCATTGCAGTGCCACACCATGCACACAGTGCCCATTGCAGTGCCACACCATGCACACAGTGCCCATTGCAGTGCCACACCATGCACACAGTGCCCATTGCAGTGCCACACCATGCACACAGTGCCCATTGCAGTGCCACACCATGCACACAGTGCCCATCGCAGTGCCACACCATGCACACAGTGCCCATCGCAGTTCCACACCATGCCAGCATCATTATTTATTTACATAATTGCAATTTGCAATAATCGCAATTAGCGATTTTGTACACCATTTATCGCTTATTGTTAAATATTCCATATATATCATTAAACTGCGCTAATTATTATTTACTTTACACCATTTAAGTGCATTTACACACTTTGGATCTAGCTGCAACTTATCTGATTAGCATATACTCAGCGATTTTATATAGAAGCATTATGCGTTTTTGCACAGTTGCAACATAGTCTCTCCAGAGATGCACAATTGGGTTTAAGTCAGGGCTCTGGCTAGGCCATTCAAGAACAGTCACGGAGTTGTTGTGAAGCCACTCCTTTGTTATTTTAGCTGTGTGCTTAAGGTCATTGTCTTGTTGGAATGTAAACCTTTGGCCCAGTCTGAGGTCCTGAGCACTCTGGAGAAGGTTTTCGTCCAGGATATCCCTGTACTTGGCCACATTCATCTTTCCCTCGATTGCAACCAGTCGTCCTGTCCCTGCAGCTGAAAAACACCCCCACAGCATGATGCTGCCACCACCATGCTTCACTGTTGGTGGCCATTATGGGTAGGCATCCCTGGTGGTCATGGTGGCATCCGTGGTGGTCATCCTCGGGAGGGGTCGTCAGGAGAGCCGCCGATCGGCTCTCTACTCGCGTTTGACAAGCCGATATATGGCTTGTCCTGTTTACACCGTGATCAGCAGTGATTGGACACAGCTGATCACGTGGTAAAGAGCCTTAATCGGAGAGTTGTGGTGTGTCAGACTGTCATCATATGAAGCCCAGCCAGGATAAGTGAACCACTTCTCGCCCCTCATTCTGCTACAGACTGGGCGGGAAGTGGGTAAATAACAAACATGTTATACTTACCTGCTCTGTGCAAGGGGTTAGCACAGAGTGGCCCCGATTCTCCTTTTCTGGGGTCCCCAGACGGCACTCCAGGACCCTCCTCTTCATCGGGTGCCCAAACGGAGAGCTGCTTTTCATTGGGGCACTCGTGCAGGCGCGCTCCAGAGTCCTGCTGCTGCGTCCATTGACACAGACGGCAGGACTCTGTCCCGCCCCCGGCTCCTGTGTCACTGGATTTGATTGACAGCAGCTAGAGCCAATGGCTCCTGCTGCTATCAATCTATTGAACGAGGACCCGAGACAGCGCCTGGAGCTGCTGGGCTCGTGCTTGTCTCTGGAGCGATCGGGTTCAGGTAAGAAAAAGGGGGGCAGCTGCAGCACAGAAGGTTTTTCAAACCTTGAGGGTTTACAACTCCTTTAAAGCCCGATTGAAGGGCCACCGGGAGGCAGCCTGAAGGGGTTAAAATACTTTAGCATTTTTGTTGCAAGAATAACGGTTACCCCAAGCAACCTTGCGTTAACCTGTACCTCACTATTTTATAATAAACACAATCACTAAATTACAGTATAAGCTAATCATGCTACTTATATTTCACCATTTTTAAAGCTGCATACCTGGTGATCCTGCCATGAAGGTTCTTGTTCAGTCACTTTTTGTTATGGGGTCCCCGATTTGTGCTCTTTGCACCCGGTCACACAGGCTTCTCATGGAGCCGATATTTCAGTGCACCTTATGCAGGCAGGGCCCATCAGGGAACTTATCGTGGGAAATGCCATGCAGGCATAGCTAGAGTGCATATACGGTTCAAATATGATTGCAGGTTATTATTCATTTTTAAATGGTGCTTTCTGCTCCACATATAAAATGCACTGCAGTTGCAGCCTGCAGCGCATATCAATATTAAGTTAATGACACTCCAAATGCAGGTTGCAAATGCAGTGCGTTTTCCCACAAAGGATTGCATGGTACAGAAGTTCCATGCAATCCAGTAGCTTTGTGTTTCCAAAAGTATAGCGTGTGCAACTTTTGGTGTGATATCAGCCTGTTCAAAATAAATGGGCTGAAATCGCATCACAAAGAACTTCATGTGAATCGCTCAGGCACTCCCGCTGTGAACCAGCTCTTATTTTATATTTTTCCAGAGCATTTGCTAAGTTTCAAACATCTTTCTTGGCTTTGCATAGTCCATATAGTCACGTGGAGAACCCATGCCGAGGACACACTAATGGTGAAGCATGTCTTCTGCCATGTGACTTCTATTTTCTGTGACGCAGCAATCGCACTACAAGTATTGCTGACTTTACCTCCTAGACTCAGAATGCAGCACATGATGATATAACTGAGTTAACTACGGTAATTTCATTGTAAACAAATTCAGTATGATCATATCAGGTTAATAATTAAACCCGCTGACAAAGTCGTCATGTGACCTTAAACTCTCACATGACTCCATAAATTGTCATGTCTGCGCTTTATCCTGGTTAAATTGCTGCTTTGTGCTGAGTGATTATTTGGGGAGGGCAGGCGGTGTGACCAGTTTAAGGAAGTGCTTTCACAATATTCTAGGAACAAAAACACCAGCTGTTTCTGTCCAGCATGTCATTAAACTGCACAGCTAAAAGATAATGTAATATCTGAATTCCCCCTTAAAGAGTTAATAAATCTAAAAACAAAGATGTCATGTATTGCAGCTTACCAATCATTCAATTTTGGTGGCTTAGTCAGTTTTCTTTTATTCTTTTTTTCCTACCAAGCAGTTACAGCAACACTTGTTTTTCATTTTGGGATAAATGTTTTAGATAAAAGCTGATAATTGTAAGCACCCCTTTTTTGGATATTCCATTTTAAAACCAGAAAACCTTTTGGAATGAACTATGAATGGGACATCACAGGCTTTCATAATTAATTATCAATTGGGAATTAATCTGTGTTCCATTCATTTATTTATTTAGCTATACAGTGGGGACGGAAAGTGTTCAGACCCCCTTAAATTTTTCACTCTTTGTTATATTGCAGCCATTTGCTAAAACCAGTTAAGTTCATTTTTTTCCTCATTAATGTACACACAGCACCCCATATTGACAGAAAAACACAGAATTGTTGACATTTTTGCAGATTTATTAAAAAAGAAAAACTGAAATATCACATGGTCCTAAGTATTCAGACCCTTTGCTCAGTATTTAGTAGAAGCACCCTTTTGATCTAATACAGCCATGAGTCTTTTTGGGAAAGATGCAACAAGTTTTTCACACCTGGATTTGGGGATCCTCTGCCATTCCATTGTTGTGGCTTCACAACTCCATGACTGTTCTTGAGTGGCCCAGCCAGAGCCCTGACTTAAACCCAATTGAGCATCTCTGGAGAGACCTAAAAATGGCTGTCCACCAACGTTTACCATCCAATCTGACAGAACTGGAGAGGATCTGCAAGGAGGAATGGCAGAGGATGCCCAAATCCAGGTGTGAAAAACTTGTTGCATCTTTCCCAAAAAGACTCATGGCTGTATTAGATCAAAAGGGTGCTTCTACTAAATACTGAGCAAAGGGTCTGAATACTTAGGACCATGTGATATTTCAGTTTTTTTCTTTTTTAATAAATCTGCAAAAATGTCAACAATTCTGTGTTTTTCTGTCAATATGGGGTGCTGTGTGTACATTAATGAGGAAAAAAAATGAACTTAAATGATTTTAGCAAATGGCTGCAATATAACAAAGAGTGAAAAATTTAAAGGGGTCTGAATACTTTCCGTCCCCACTGTATATTTGTACATAAATTTAACCGGTGTATTTACACATTGTTTTTGGGTAATAAGAGGCCAGACAGAAATGCATTAGCTATTTTTCTCAGTTTTTTGTGTTTTGTTTTTTGTCCTGTTCATGGTCAAAATTATGAATTATAAACATTTTGGTTTTATTATTATTATTGAGGTCTGTTGGTGTTTGTGTGTGTGTGTATATATGTATGTATGTATGTATATATATATATATATATATATATATATATATATATATATATATATATATATATATATATATATTGTGTATATGTTTTTAAGCATGTCAGTTGAAATGTTTTTTGCATGTAGCACCACCTGAAGTCTCAGGTGGTTTTGTGTGTGGCCTGATTGGGGCGAATTCCTTAAATAGCCTGCCTGGTGAGTGCTATTATTGTGGACAAGCAAGCTATCGCTTGTGAAATGAGTCAACTGCTTTTCCTGTTTTTGTCTGACAAATTAGTGACAATAAAGGTAACATCAAGCATATTCTGGAGTCTCAGAGTGCGACCATTTCTTTATCTTATTCGCGTTGAACGGTGGTGAGCCGGGGTCTGCACCTGATATCCATCTTGCACCTGATCATTGCCTGGAGCGGTGTGTCTTTCTTTTGGTTTCTGATTGTAAGCACCCCTGTCAGTGTTAAATGGTTTACTTTGCTGGACAGCTTGGTCTGGTAAAGGAAGCTGAACAATAAGACTTACTGGTTGGATCAACAGGTGAAAAAAGGAAAAAAAAAAAGAAAACAAATGCAGCCATCACATCTAAGAATTGGCAAGCTGCAATAGATTACATTTTTTTTTTTTTGTGGTTTAATACCACTATAAACTTAGAACCTTCTTAGAACCACTCCCATTAGACTCACTCAGGACAGAGGCACAGAGGAACACACATTTCTTCAGAATAACAAAAGGTAGGAATGTGCAACAAAGGTTAGGATCCCTGCAATGTACATCAATCACCCAGAGGGAACTTGTCATGTGAATTGACCTGTCAGATTGTAGGACAAATCGCTCCGGTGTGAAAGAGGGCTGACAAAACCTGAAAGCGCATTGGTTACTATTCACAGTTGCACTAGATTTTGCGTGTTCCAGTTTTAGTAAATCTCCCCAAAGTGTCTACATGTCATATTCATTGCAAACCAAAAAAAAAATAGATTTATTCCTAATCTTTGAATTATATGTGGATCCATGCAAATCATTATAGGTCATTGGAAAATATATCCTTGTAGTGGCCCCTCCCCCTGCACTGCAAGGGTTAAAGTAATTATAAAGTCTTGGTTTTTTTTTTTAACCACTTGCCGACCGGCTCACGCCGATATACGTCAGGAAAGTGGCACGGGTGCGCAAAACGACATACCCGTACGTCACTGCATCAGCAGCAAAAGGACGTACCCGTACATCACCGCGTCATCAGCAGCTAGCGGGCATGCCGGCGGTGCGCACGTGCCTGCAGGTCCCGTGGCACGGAGGCAAACAAGGCATTTCCCTGTTCTGCCTAGCAACATAACAGGGATCTACTGCTCCCAGTGATCTGTCATGTTCTAGTAAACCCATCTCCCCTACAGTTAGAACACGCTGAGGGAACACACTTAACCTCTTGATCGCCCCCCTAGTGTTTAACCCCTTCCCTGCCAGTGACATTTACACAGTAATCAGTGCATTTTTATAGCAGTTGTATAAATGCCAATGGTCCCAAAATAGTGTCAAAAGTGTCCGATCTGTCCGCCGCAATGTCACAGTCACGATAAAAATCGCAGATTGCCGCCATTACTAATTAATAAAAAAATTATAATAAAAATGCCATAAGTATATCCCCTACTTTGTAGACGCGATAACTTTTGCCCAAACCAATCAATATACGCTTATTGCGATTTTTTTTTTTTTAAACTAAATATATGTAGAAGAATACATATTGGCCTAAACTGAGGAAGAAATTTTGGGGTTTTTTATATATTTTTTGGGGATATGTATTATAGCAAAAAGTAAAAAATACTGCTTTCTTTTCAAAATTGTTGCTCTTTTTTGTTTAGAGCGCAAAAAATAAAAACCACAGAGGTGATCAAATACCACCAAAAGAAAGCTCTGTTTATGGGAAAAAAGGACCTCAATTTTGTTTGGGTACAACGTCGCACGACCGCGCAATTGTCCGTTAAAGCGACGCAGTGCCGTATCGCAAAAAAGGGCTTGGTCAAGAAGGGGGTAAATCCTTCCGGGGCTGGAGTGGTTAAAAATAACAAACATGTTATACTTACCTGCTCTGTTGCAGTGGTTTTGCACAGAGTAGCCCGGATCCTCCTCTTCTCGGGTCCTTCTTTGGTGCTCCTGGTCCCTCCCTCCTGTTGAGTGCCCCCACAGCAAGCAGCTTGCTATGGGGCGCCCCAGCCAAGTCACAGCTCCCTGTGTCCATTCAGACACAGAGCCACAGCTCACCCCCTTTCTCTTCTCATTAGCTGACTGACTTTGACAGCAGCGGGAGCCAATGGCACCGCGCTGCTGTCTTAGCCAATGAGAAGAGAAGTCTTGGGCAGCCGAGACACTGCTGTAACATTGCTGGATCTAGATGGGGCTCAGGTAAGTGTTAGGGGGGCTGAGGGGGGATGCTACACACAGAAGGTTTTTTATCTTAATGCATATGTCTATACACAAATGTTTAGCCTTTTATTTCTATTTTAAACTGAATGGATTGTTTTATACGGTGACCGTTTACAATCGCCACTTACGGACCGCCCACCGTGGATATACGTCGCTACTTTAACATTCTATACCGTGGTTATGGCACAGTATAGTTTTGCACAGTGGGCGATCTTTCACATAAAAGTGGTCCTAGCGGCGGATTTGCCACAAGATCACTTTTATGGGCGACGGGAGAGGTCCTCTCCCTTCTCACCGCTTCCCGGTCGCTTCCACCGCTTACTCGAGAGATCAGCAGCGGCGGGTTTCTGCTAAAAATATAAATATATACTGATTTTAAACAACAAATGTCAAAATTAGGCTTGGTCCTTAAGTGGTTAAACAAGTATTTAACCCCTGCAATGTGGGGAAGGGAGTCTGCTGCAAGGTTAAATAACCTAATCGCTAACCGGGAGTTCCTCTTGACATCTAGTTCATTCTTCTCAGAAGCTAATATTAATTTTTAGTGGTGCTGGTAACGTCAGTGTTGCTCTAACCTTCTCATTAAAGCGGAGTTCCACCCAAAAATGGAACTTCCGCTATCCGGATTCCTCCCCCCCTCCGGTGTCACATTTGGCACCTTTCAGGGGGGAGGGGGAGCAGATACCTGATTAATACAGGTATTTGCTTCCACTTCCAGCGAAAGATCGCAGCAGTATCCACGGCGATCTACGCCATGTCCGGCCCCTCCTGTCCCACCCCCCCGCTGTCTTCTGGGGGACACGCATGTCTCCCAGAAGACAGCAGGGACCAGTCAGGACGCGCATCGCGACTCGCGCAAGCGCAGTAGAGAACCAGGCTGTGAAGCCGCAAGGCTTCACTTTCTGATTCTCTTACTAGCAATGCCTGAGCCTCCACCCGGAGCCAAGGGGACACATCGGCTTCAGGTGAGGACATTGCGGGTGCCCTGAACACGAAAGTGTCCTTATTTTAAAAGTCAGCAGCTACAGTATTTGTAGCTGCTGACTTTTTTATTTTTTTTTTTTAGTCGGAACTCCTCTTTAAAGAAATGTTTACTTACAGAACTACAGTGCCTTGCAAAAGTATTTACCCCCCTTGGCATTTTTCGTGTTTTGTTGCCTCACAATCTGGAATTAACATAGATTGTTTGAGGATTTGCATAATTTAATTTACAGAACATGCCCACAACTTTGAAGATGATTTTTTTTTTTTTTTTTATTGTGCAGCAAATAGGACAAAATAACATAAAAGGTCAATGTGCATAACTATTCACCCCCCCTAAAGTCAATACTTTGTAGAGCCACCTTTTGCGGCTATCACAGCTCCAAGTCGCTTTCGATAAGTCTCTATGAACTTGCCACTGGGATTTTTGCCCATTCCTTCTTGCAAAACTGCTCCAGCTCCTTCAAGTTGGATGGTTTGCGCTTGTGAACAGCAATATTTTAGTCTGACCACAGATTTACTATTGGATTGAGGTCTGGGCTTTGACTAGGCCATTCCAACACATTTACATGTTTCCCCTTAAACCACTCAAGTGTTGCTTTATCAATGTGTTTGGGGTCATTGTCCTGCTGGAAGGTGAACCTCCGTCCTAGCCTCAAATCACACACAGAGTGGTGCAGGTTTTGCTCAAGAATATCCCTGTATTTACCACCATCCATCTTTCCCTCAACTCTGACCAGTTTCCCAGTTCCGACTGCTGAAAAACATCCCCACAGCGTGATGCTGCCACCACCCTGTTTCACTGTGGGGATGGCGTTCTTTGGGTGATGTGATGTGTTGGGTTTGCGCCAGACATAGCGTTTTCTTTGATGGCAAAAAAGTTACATTTTAGTCTCATCAGACCAGAGCAACTTCCTCCATACATTTTCGGGAGTCTCCCACATGCTTTTTCGCAAACTCAAAATGTGCCATTTTTTTTTTGCTGAAAGTAATGGCTTTCTTTTGGCCACTCTGCCATAAAGCCCAATTCTATGGAGCGTACGGCTTATTGTCCTCCTATGTACAGATACTCCAGTCTCTGCTGTGGAACTCTGCAGCTCCTCCAGGGTTACCTCAGGTCTCTGTGCTGCTTCTCTGATTAATGCCCTCCTTGCCCGGTCCGTGAGTTTCGGTGTGCAGCCATCTCTTGGCAGGTTTGCTGTTGTGCCATGTTCTTTCTATTTGGTTATGATAGATTTGATGGTGCTCCTAGTGATCATCAAAGATTTGGATATTTTTTATAACCTAACCCTAACTTGTACTTCTCAACTACATTGTCCTTTACTTGTTTGGAGAGTTCCTTGGTCTTCATGGCAGTGTTTGGTTAGTGGTGCCTCTTGCTTAGGTGTTGCAGCCTCTGGGGCCTTTCAAAAAAGTGTGTATATGAAATGACAGATCATGTGACACTTAGATTGGACACAGGTGGACATCATTTCACTAATTATGTGACATCTGAAGGTAATTGGTTGCACCAGAGCTTTTTATGGACTTCATACCAAAGGGGGTGAATACATACGCACATGCCAATTTATCTTTTTTTATTTCTGAAAGATAGTTTTATGTATATATTTTTCTAATTTTACTTCACCAACTTAGACTATTGTGTTCTGATCCATCACATATAATTCAGATTAAAAAAAAAACATTGAACTAAAGGCTGTAATGTAACAAAATAGGTTAAAAAGCCAAGGGGGTTGAATACTTTTGCAAGGCACGGTTTGTTGGCAGAACATTGAGCATTTATCTTTCTGATGGGAATTTGTTTGAATGTGAATATGATAGCAGAGTAGAGTAAACATGGCATGAGAAAAATATGTGGGCTGCAATTGCTTACCTCCTTGTAATAAGGATTGTTTCCTGGCTTTTATGTTGCATGCTTCTCATTCATTAATATTTTGATTGTCATAAGTATATATACTGGTGGTTTGACTTTGGTGGCTGAATCCTTGTTTTGGGTCAGTGACTCCAAGCCAACTAACATGTTTGGGAGGTATAGGCATACGTTTTTTTTTTTTTTTTTACTGGTATTGGCAAATCTTTCGTCCCCTTTCCCCGCCCCCCACAAACACCCCCCTATATCAGTAATCCCCAGTACCTCGGGCATTAATACAACCCATGGGCCTTTCATAGGCATTTGTTTTAATAGTTCCAAACTCAAAAAGTTTTTTTACCTTAATGCATTTTCTGCATTAACTGCTTGCTGTCTTCCCCATATTATTATTATTATTATTATTATTATTATTATACAGGATTTATATAGCGCCGACAGTTTACGCAGCGCTTTACAAGATTAGGGAGTACAGTACAAGTACAATACAAATCAATACAGGAGGAATCAGAGGGCCCTGTTCGTTAGAGCTTACAATCTAGGAGGGAGGGTCAAGTTATACAAAAGGGTAATAGCTGTGGGGGATGAGCTAATGGAGAAAATAGTGCAGTTGTTAGATGGAGGCAGGATAGGCTTCTCTGAAGAGGAAAGTTTTCAGGGATCACCTAAAGTAGTTTTACTGCTACAGGGCGGCAGCTGTGCGCCGGATCACCTGTGTGTGTATGTATATGTGTGTATGTATATGTATGTGTATATATGTATATATATATATATATATATATATATATATATATATATATATATATATATATATATATATATATATATATATATATATATATGTGTATATATATATATATATATATATAATATATATATATAATGCGATTTCAGACTTTTGCTTGCAGGGGGCATGTGCACAACGTTAGTGGGCCGCTTCTGCTTTAATAATTCACAGCAGTAGCCAATCTGCGGGTGTCGGGCACTCAATGTCCTCCAGTACCAACTGATCATAGGTGCATCACACAGAACAGAATTTTATAGTAGAAAGTAAAAAATATTTTTTTTTTCAAAATGAATATAAGAATAAATGTCAAGTATGCTGATTAGTATAAAAGTTGTTTTGGATGTCTGGTAGAGGAACTCTGTATGATCAATAAGATAAGGGTGGGGGGTATGGAGGTGATGGTGTTTGTAAATGTGATAAATAAACCACATGTTTTAACTGGTGTAAAGTAAGGTGTGCAAGGTGCAAATGATGAATACGTTGAAAAGTTAAAAGAATATGGCCTGAGTGGTCTAAAAACTAAACACCATGTGAAACACAAATTGAAAAGGACTAAATAAGAGATTACGTGTACTCTATAAGGTATAACTCATGAGCAGTTGCTCGTGACAGACAGACACAAACATGTTCGCATGAGTTAAATACTCAGCTCTGACCAATGGTGTCCCGCCAACGTCACACAGGCCAATGAAGAAAGGGAAGATGCCAACGCCTGAGCGCAAGCCGCCCCACGTTTGGCGCCAAAACCCCTCCATATGGTCGCGGATGGAAGTACATAGACGCCGGTACCACAAGGTCGACCTTGTTGATGTCATGCGTCCGGCTTGGGTGCGTGACGTCGATGCACAGCGGGTTGTCCGCCCGAACCCTCGAGCACAAACGGGGAGGGGCGGACCCCAGGTGTGCCTCGCAGCTCCCAATGCTAGACAGACCACAACACCACCATATACTGATGGCCAACACCTCAAGAGATACTAGACCTAGCAGGGCATGTGTGTCTAAGTATGAAGGGTCAAAATATATTGGAAATACTGATATGGGTAGATCAGGCATTTAAGGGGGAGCATCTGCTCCTGATGAGTGGTAATTAACCACGAAACGTGTCGAGCTACGGATGCTATACCAATGCGTTTTCTATTTAGCGTCACATTTAGATATGTACCATTTTATGTTTTACCAATGCCTATGAGATATCCCTTTTTTATCATGTTTCCATCTTTCCATGATTTTAGAAATTGATCTGTGAGCTACCATTTATACCTTGCCCTTGCATTGATGAGTATTTTCATGTTGTATGGAATTGACATCATATTTGTGTATGTGTGTACCAGTTTCGACCTATTTAAGGTTATATGTAATCTGTTTACTGAAATTACAGTTCGTTACTCATTTTATATTTTGCATGTTTCATTCATTTATTTATTTATTTGATTTTTTTTTGCATGTTTCATTTAAAGTCCTGAACCCTCTTTTGTTTTTTCAATTAGGGATGGAGGTAATATTGACTTATATGTCATAGACCTCATTTAAAGTCCCACCTTTTCTTTCTGTCTTGTCTAGAAAGATAGCCTCAATTTGGTGTGAACCATTGCCGGAGTAATTCTGTGTTTCATTGCTAGGATACATAAGGTAGGGGATTTTCAAGCTTTTGCAATAGTCTGCTTGGCTGCAGTGGTGATGAAGAAAAGGAGTTTGAATTGACGGTATGTCACAGCTAAGGGTTTGCTGTTCAGGAGAGCTATTGCAGGTTCGGGTAGTACCGGCGCCTCGAAAAGGGTAGAATGGATCTTAAACACTTCTGTCCAAAATGTTTGTACTGTGGGGCATTCCCACCAACTGTGCACATGAGTACCCGGTGTGGTGCAGCCTCGGAAACAAAATGGGGAGTACTGGGGGAGGAATTTCGAGATCCTTATGGGGACCAGATACCATCTGGTGAATACTTTATATTTGGTTTCCAGGGCTACAATGTTGGGTGAGGCTGATTTAGTCGCTTGCCATATACGGACCCAAATGGGTGGGTCTAGGGTTAAGTTAAGGTGTGTGAGTTTGATGGGAGAAGGGCGTAGAGGTCTGATATTAGACCCTGTCTATGTGGGTCCTTTTTGCAGGCCTTTTCGAAAGTGGGGGGCTGAGGGGTCGGGTGGTTTGTAGGAGGAGAAGTGCTTGATTTGTAAGTACCTAAGAAATTTCAAATGAAGGTAGGCCAAATGTTTCTCACAGGACTGGGAAGGGAGTGACTGAGCCATTTTTGAAGAAATGATGGGCTGGTAGTAGGCCAGCTTGAGACCAGGCCAGAAAGGAGGATGGGGGTGACCAAGCCTGGTAAAAGGAGGAGTTATGACTGAAGGACACGAGGGGATTGTGGGGAGGATTGTAAGTTAAATCTAAGCTTGAGTCTTTCCCATATGGATAGGCTGTGTTTCGTGATAGGGTTAGTGATGTTACATCGTTGCTGGGGTGCTAGCCAAAGGAGGTTAGCTGTAGAGAGGGGGTCACAGTCTACTGACTTGAAGGCTGCCCATAAGGGTGTTTCTTTAGTGTCATGGTATTTGAGAAGTTGTGCGAGTTTCGCCGCATGGTAATATTTTAAAAAGTTAGGCACACTGAGGCCTCCTCTTATTCGGGGAGTGTAGAGAGTCAGTTTGGGTAGGCGGGATTTGACTTTACCCTATATGAAGCTGTAGGATACGCAGGTAGTAGGATGGGACCTGTTTTGGCAGTACTCGGAAGAGGTAGAGGATTTTAGGGAGGATGGACAGCATTACTACCGTTATCCTGCCCATCCAGGCTAAGGGCAAGGATGACCATTTAGACATAAGGGAGGAGAGGTGTGTCAGCATAGGTGGGTAATTAGCTGAGAAGAGATCTGAGGGATTAGCTGTGAGTTTAATGCCAAGGTATGTAATATGCGAGGTGGCCCAAGGAAATGGAATAATTTCGCTGAGGTGTGATTGTAGGGTTGGAGGAAAGGAGATGTTTAGGGCCGTCTGCTTTTGTGGGTTACCATGGAGGCCGGATAGATGTCCAAAGCAATAGAGTATGGTCAGTTGGTTTGGGGAGGAAATTAAGGGAGAGGTAAGGAAGATGAGAACGTTGTCAGCAAATAAGCATAGATTATGCTGATGTCTTCCTAATTCTAAGCCTTGAATATTTGGGTTGGAGCAGATTAAGAGTGAAGGGGCTCAGGTGCCAAGGCGAAGAGGAGTGGGGAAAGAGGGCAACCTTGGCGGGTACCTTCCTTGATGTGAAAAGGATCGGAGCGGAAGCTGGAGTAGGATATATAGGCTTTGGGGATTTGGTAAAGAGCTGAGACCCATTGCAAAAAGTGGGAGCTGCACCCCCAGCGGCACAGGATGGAGTGGAGGTATGACCAGGACAGCGTGTCAAACGCCTTGCGTATGTCTAGTGAACTGAAGCAGGTTGGGATGAGGCGGGTATGGACAGTGTGGGCTAGGAGTGTGGCTCCTCTAATATTGTCGCCTGCTTGGCGGGAGGGGATGAATCCTGTTTGGACTTTGTGAATAAGAGTGCCAATGAAAAGGTTCAGGCGAAACTAAAGTCTTTTGTCCAGGAGTTTGATATCTAAATTAAGAGTTGATATTGGGCTATAATTAGACCAAGTGGTGTCATCAGTGTTGGGCTTAGGGATCATTGAGATTGCCGCTGTGAGAGATTCAACATGGAAGGAGTGACCTGAAAGTAGAGAGTTGTAAGCCTCTTGTAGAAGAGGAGTAAGGAGGGCAGAAAATTTTGTGTAGTAAGTGGCTGAGAATCCATCTGGACCTGGTCGTTTACATGGTTTAAGGGTCTTTATGGCTAATAGTATTTCATCTGCAGTGATGGGACATTCTAGGGCTTCACGATAGAGGAGAGGGACGGAAGACAGAGAGAAGAGAGGAGGTCGGAGGTTGTCCAGTTGGGGCTGGTCGAGTGTGTTGAATTCCTTTGTATGAGGTGGAGAGACGTCTGCGGTAGTACTGAAGTAGAAGTCTTTAGTTAGTTTCAGGCGAATAGGTTTAAGGGTATAGTCAGCCTTGTGTAGCGCCAGGGCAAAAAACGTGTCTTGGTTGTTCCTTTGGCGTAAAGCATATGTTGCGATCTACAGAGACGATTTTCTGCGACTCAGTCAGGAAGAGATCTACTAGTTCTAAGCATGATTTTTCATAAGGGCATTTGTTTGACGCGCTTGGCATGGTTTGGAACGCTTCTGAGGCCTTATAGAAGGCTTCTTCCAGACATTTATGTTGAAGACGCCTCTCTTTGTAGATATGTGATGCCCGGCTGATGCATATCCCCTTAATGACAGGTTTATGGGCCTCCTATAGGATTAGAGGGGAGATATCTGGTGTGCAGTTGTCAGTTAGATAATCTTTAATGGCACTTTCAAGGTCTTGGCGGTGAGTTGGATTGGCCAGTAAGCTGTCGTTGATAGTCCAGGTAATCTTTTTTTTTTTTATTTTAAGAAAAAAAATATATCCTTTAATATCACTTTACGTGTGCCGTTACAGCATAAAATCACATAGCTGTGCACTATGATGCCAAATAAATGCCCCAAACCTAGAGACGGAGGTTGTTTTCTTGTGCACAGTTAAGTGTATGGTAGCAAGTGTTGCGTTGTCTTATTCCATATTTTTTAAGCTCTGTGTGCCAAACCCCATGTCGTTTAACATGATCTAATTGTCCTGTAGCCCTTTAAATTTTGTTTAATACATTGTGTGATCTCAGACCCTCCATATGTATGAGAACAATATGTTGCCATGTTGCTAAAGATTTTTTAATATGGCCAATATATACAAAACATTAATGCTACAGGTATGTGGGAGGTCCTCGTCTGATGTATGTTGCAGAGCACATTGCTCTTGAGCACCATCTAAGCCTCCATAACTTTCCGGATCCCATTATTATTATTATTAATATTATTTTTAATTTATTATTATTATAATATTCTACTTCAGCTATTATGCTGTGTGCACAACAGCATACACTCCCCTTCATCACATTCTTGTGCAAAGGCTAGTGTGTTAATGGAGCTGTACCAGCCCCTAAAGCCCCCTTCTTCAGGTGTCCTGGCAAAAAGTGTCCCAACCCTGCGCTCCAGTACCCACTCAGACACATCCAATGACACATAGTGGTGCAAAGGACTTTCCCACTGCGCATACACTGTACATGATGGGCACATATGGTAAACTATCAGAGACATATACTTGATTTTAGACAATGGAGAAAACTCTGTGCTACTGCACATCATTTTATTTTGTATTTATTTTTAAAACTTGTATAGCGCTGTCAATTTACACAGTGCTTCAAACATATATACATACATTCACATCACATCAGTCCCTGCCCTCAAGAGCTTACAATGAATAGGACCACTTTTTGCAGTGCAGAGGGATCTTTATGCTTGCAATCGCACATAAATTCACTTTATAATGAAAGAAAAAAACCTTGTAAATTCTTGGTAAATATGCCTTTTTTCTAATATTTTATACCTCTGGTTTGAAAAGCATTGCAGGTCTTCAGCTATAAATCTCTGGAAAGGTTAGGGAAGATGAGTGGCCAGGCTTACTGAATAATACAGGAGAACTTCATGATTTCTCCCTCTTTTTCCAATGAAATGTGGATTGAGTCTCCTCCATTGAAGCACATCATTTATTATACCCCTGATGGGTGCAGTGTAGAATAGAAATCCCCGGCCTGTTTTCACAGTCACTAGGCAGATAGGACGGGTCATTTCATATACACTGAATTACAGCACATCTGATCCGACATTCAATAAAATATGTCTGGCATGGGGAAAGCACATTATAAAATGATAATTTTGGTTTTGTTCTTGTGAAACAAAAAACATATTAAAATGTTATACGTCTAATCAGTCATGTAATAAAAGCCACAGCATATACACTTACTTGTATACTGTATTATTATTATTATAATACAGGATTTATATAGCGCCAACAGTTTACGCATCGCTTTACAATATAAAAGGGAGACAATACAGTTATAGTACAATAAAATACAAGAGGATTAAGAGGTATGTATTTTTTTCACTGGTTTTCTTTCACCTCCGGGTGAACAATACCTTAGTTGCTGCTTATAAGATTCAGAAACCCTGTAGGGGGAATGCATGGAATATAAAATGGTGTCTGGAAGCAGTGCAATCTTTTTATATGTAAAACAATCATACAAGGTCATTGAATCTTTCAAACGAAGGGCCAGTTTACTCTTTTTTTCAGGCTTTAGGGGGCCAGATTGTGGCCACATCAGTGGGAGTAAAGAATGCCCCATCAGTGGTTTTTGTGGTAGGAACAGTGCCCCATTGTTGGTATCGGTGGTAGGAATAGTGCCCTATTGTTGGTATCAGTGGTAGGAACAGTGCCCCATTATTGGTATTGGTGGTAGGAACTGTGCCCCATTGTTGGTATCAGTGGGAGGAATAGTACCCCGTTGTTGGTATCGGTGGGAGGAATAGTGCCCCATTGTTGGTATCAGTGGTAGAGCTGCACAATTAATCGTTAAAAAATTGTGATCTCGATTCAACCCCCATGAGGATCTCTATTGAAGAGTTTGACGATTCTTTCATATAACAAGTGGAGAGACTTATCTGCTCACTCAGCTGTCAAAAGAAAACATCTGGGCAGTCTGCCAAGTTTTTAACATGAAACATTGTAACTAACTCTTCCTTCTTAGATCAAAGGGATAAGCTTGTGTGTAAAGAAAAAATCCAAGCAGTCTGCCAAGTTTTTAACAACCTGTAAATGCAGGAAGTTTAACCACTTAAAGTCTAAATCTTTTTCTGACACTTGTTTCTTAAGTTAAAATCTTTTTTTTTTTTGCTAGAAAATTACTTGGAACCCCCAAACATTATATATTTTAGCAGAGACCCTAGGGAATAAAATGGCAATTGCTGCAATATTTTATGTCACACTGTATTTGCCCAGCGGTCTTTCAAGCGCAATTTTTTGGGAAAAAATACACTTCAGTGAATTAAAAAAAAAAAAAAAAACGAAACCGTAAACTTAGCCCAATTTTTTTTGTTTTAACGTGAAAGATGATGTTACGCCGCGAGAACTGTGAGAGAATTGTGATCTATCTTCTAAGCAAAAAAATTGTGATTCTCATTTTAGCCAGAATTGTGCAGCTCTAATCAGTGGGAGGAATAGGGCCCCATTGTTGGTATCAATGGGAGGAATAGTGCCCTAATGTTGCTATCAATGGGAGGAACAGTGCCCTATTGCTGTCAGTGGGAGGAACAGTGCCCTATTGTTGCTATCGGGGGGTAGGAATAGAGTACAATTGTTATCAATGGGAGGAATAGTGCCTTATTGTTTGTATCAGTGGGAGGAATCGTGTCCCATTGTTGGTATCAGTGGGAGGAATCATGCCCCATTGTTGGTATCAGTGGGAGGAATCATGCCCCATTGTAGGTATCAGTGGGAGGAATAGTGCCCCATTGTTGGTATCAATGGGAGGAATCGTGCCCCATTGTAGGTATCAGTGGGAGGAATCGTACCCCGCTGTTGGTATCAGTGGGAGAAATAGTGCCCCGTGATTGGTGTCGGTGGAAAGAATAGTGTCCAAAGGGCTGGATAAAGACAGACAAAGGGCCACAGTTTGGAGACCACTCGATTAGATGTGACCACATTGTTCAGGCTATGATCACACTGTTTGCTTTTATTTTTGCACAGCATACAAATGCCTCCTGTACCCTAAAAATTTGTGCTAATATAAAATGTTTTGTAATTGGATAAAGTTAAGGTTGCATGGTCCGTTCTTTTTTGATCAATTTTATTTCAATACATTTTCTTAATTTTGCATTTGAAAAAAAAACCACCAAGTTTTGGATTTACCAGGAAAACGGCTAATCTCATAGATGAACCTACCACTTCTTTATAATGAACACTGTGATGTCGCTAACTAGCCAGCAAGTAACTGGCTTAGCCTTGGTTCACTTTATGAACCGCATGTGAATCACACAGGACGTGCACCGCATTTCTGTTCAATTCACATATTGAATGGGCTCAAGTCGCACCACACCAAACTCATGCACCAATTTTGTAACCGCACTGCAACCGGTGTGGGGCAAACGAATGCATGCGTTTGGGGTGTCATTAGGATTGCACTGACACAGCTGCAGATCGCAAGGGCAGTGCGGTTTTAAGTGCGGTGCGGGAAACACACGGATCACGTTTTCCAGCACCGGATTAGTGTAAACCTAGGCTTAAAATGTAAATCCACTAGACAGTTTGTAGATAAATAGAACCAGCTGTACAATAGGTCTCGTGGCTCACTATACAGCTCTATACACACAGGCCCGAATATCGTCCAAAATCAACTGCTCTGGTGGAAACCAGCTGCCTTTCTGCTTGTGTGTACAGTTGCTTATCTGACAGAAGCCAATCTCACAACCACTATCTGTTAAATGAGCATGAGGGAAAACCGGAAGCCAAACGGCGTCTGATCAGCGCTTGCACCCAATGGCCACAAGTGCTAAGCGGGAGGAGGTCCCCCTGTCAGGACACAATAGCACAGTGGGGAGAATCGCTGTACTAACATTGTTGGGTGGGTTTTTTTTTTTTTTTTCAGCCCACTGGGTTGAACAAAAAAAAAGACGACACCTGTGTACCAGGCTTCCAAACTCTCTGTGATGGCTATGTACACACAGACTATGTACACACTGATTATGTACACACGGACTATGTACATACTTCTGTTTGTTATTTATCATCCTGATCCCTCCTGTGCCTGGAATGAAAAAAACATTGCTGGTGAATTCACAGGTATAATGTCTGCGATTTTTTTTTTTTTTTTTTTTTTTTTTTCTTGCAGAGGCATAACCAGGTCAGAAAAGCAGTTTTAGGGATTTTAAAGTCGTTTTTTTTATATGAAGGTAGGAAACTGTCAGAAAGTTGTTTAACCTTGAAAAATATTTAATATAGCTGAAGATTAAATATCAAAATCTGCAGTTAGTGAAAGCATCAGCCTGCTAAATGCTCCACTAGAGCAAAACTGCGACTGTTTGTTTCTTCCAGAAGAGCAATCCTTCCATCTGAAGAGCCAAACCACCTCCTCAACACTTAATGCAGGATGCCATTTAATTGTGTTCTGACCAAGACTTGGAAGGTTTATATAGCCATACTTTTTATTTTTAATGCTTTACATTATCACTTTTTCTATACAGTTATGCGTGCTAAGGTGTCAAGAACCATACCAAATGATGTTACATAGTTGGTAAGGTTAAATAAAGACACCAGCCTACCCAGTTCAACGTGTGTGTGTGTGTGTGTGTGTGTGTGTGTGTGTGTGTGTGTGTGTGTGTATGTCAATATTAAATCCCATTTCCCTGTATGTTGCAATCATTAAGCTGCCCATCATCTATTAGTTTTTTTTTTCAACTATCAGCACCTGGTGATACCACTGCTTGTGGAAAGGAGTTTCCCATCCTTACCGCTCTGACAGTAAAGAACCCTTTACGCAGTTTAACCACTTAAGGACCGGAAGGATTTGCCCCCTTAATGACCCGGCCATTTTTTGCGATACGGCACTGCGTCGCTTTAACTTACAATTGCGTGGTCGTGCAAAGCTGTACCCCAACAAAATTGATATACCTTTTTTTTCCCAGAAATAGAACTTCCTTTTGGTGGTATGTGATCACCTCTGCGGTTTTAATTTTTTGCGCTATAAACAAAAAAAGAGCGACACTTTTGAAAAAAAAAAAAAAAAAACACAATATTTTTTACTTTGCTATAATAAATATCCCCAAAAAATAAATAAAAGATTTTTTTATCAGTTTAGGTCAATATGTATTCTTCTACATATTTTTGGTAAAAAAAAACGCGATTCGCGTATATTGATTGGTTTGCGCAAAAGTTATAGCGTCTACAAAATAGGGGATAGATTTATGACATTTTTTTTTTTTTTTTACTAGTAATGGCGGCGAGCTGCGATTTTTGGCGGGACTGCAATATTGCGGCAGATAGACTGGACTCTTTTGACACATTTTTGGGACCATTGACGTTTATACAGCGATC
Source organism: Aquarana catesbeiana (assembly GCF_042186555.1). Lineage (NCBI taxonomy): Eukaryota > Metazoa > Chordata > Amphibia > Anura > Ranidae > Aquarana > Aquarana catesbeiana. The sequence goes on along the minus strand of NC_133331.1, from coordinate 171,720,084 downwards.
AGTGCTATAAAAATGCACTGATTACAGTGTAAATGTCACTGGCAGGGAAGGGTGTTTCTAACTGTGGGGGGGAGGGGACTGACTGGAGGAGGAGACAGATCGCTGTTCCTAATCACTAGGAACAGCAAATCTCTCTCTCCTCCCCTGTCAGAACGGGGATCTGTCTGTTTACATTGACAGATTCCCGTTCTGGTTCTCTGTGGAGCGGCGGACATCGCTGCTGTGTGCATTGGCTCCGGCGTCGCATGCCCCCATCGCTCTTAAAGCGCCAGACCTACACTTGCGGCGATTCGCTCAGGGGAGCCAACCTGCCTTAGTATGACGGCGGGTGGTCTTAAAGCAGTTAAGGTTAAACTGCTTCTCTTCCAGTTTCAGTGAATAACCACGTGTCTTTCTAAACTCTCTCCCACTGAAAAGTTTTTTTCCCTATGCTAAAATCACCATCAGCAGCTGTTGCAATAAAAAGAATGGGACTGTCGGTGAGTCAACAGCGGGTCAGAGGAGGCACTAGTAAAGAATTGCTAGTAAAAAGGCTCGATTTAAATCATAATTTTTAAAGAACAACTATCATCTCTGTCCCGCAGCAGCTCTTCCTCTGACCCGCTGTTGACTCACCGACAGTCCCATTCACTTTAATGGGACGGCTGTTGATGTGGCAGTGACACAAGAAGGTGAGGGCGTGGCGGCAGCAGGTGAGTGGATGCCCGCAGGCAACAGGTGCTGCCATAATGGATTTGAAATGACAGGTGCTCTTTAAATGTAAGGACTTATTCTTGCTGGTAGTTAGAATCTTTATTATTTGCAAACAAAATTAAGGTTTTCTATTTAGAATAATAAGCTGTCAGGTTAGTAAAACAGCGATATCAGAACTGATTTTAGGTTAATCACACATAGTTAGAGAACTACTAAAATTATTTTATTTAATTAAAACAATAACATTGCCAGTGCATGTTATCTTGCAGAGCTTGGATTCATTGAATGAGTTTACCAAAAATGTAAATATTTCAGAATATACAGCCTCATCCTACATAACTAAGCTCCATTTCATGCTGAATACACTAAATTATTATTGTAACTTAAATAGAAACTTCAAAAGCATGTTATTAAAATAAATTTGCTAAAAAAAAAAAATCTAAATTTTAATCGGTTTAAAAAAATTGTTGATTTTTATTCACCCCGACCCCATAACTGCTACAGGGCAGCCGCTCTGTGCAGAATCACGTGTATATACGGGATTCTGCACTTTCTGGGTCTTGGGCCTGAGCTTTAACAATTCTAAGTGAATCATTTTATAATTATTCCTGTATCTGGTATCTCATCCTATTCTTTTTCTCTTCCAGGACTACTTTGAAAGTTACTTTTCCATTGCCAGTTCTGTACCGTCAGTGCCATGTCTAATGCTGAATTTCTTCCTGGTGAACAGGTAAAGATTGCCTTTATGGTTCTTTAGCATCTATTTTGTTTTCTCTGTAATAAAAATTCCCTCATTAAGCGTTTAGCATTTTCCACAAATGATATTTGAACAGCAAGAAACTGCATTGAAAGGTCAGATTTACATATGCAATAGTTGGAAGCTATTTAGTGTGTTCTGTGGGTATCTTCAGTAAATTTACTTAAGCTGGAGGGATGAGTAGTGTTCGGCATGTTTTGCTTCCATGATTTTCAAAGAATTATGGATTGTGTTGGTGGGCTGGATTTTTCCTTTGCCTAAAAATGTTAAATAAAAGAACAGAGCCTTCTTTACTCATTATATGCCAAGAATTCTTGAGGTTATTTTCGGGAGGATTAACAAACAATGAGAGCTGGAACTCAAGAATTGCATTGGACCTGGTTATGAATATATGAGTATATGAATCTCATACACCATTTCATATCTGTAGACATATTCCCGATGCTTCACTGTGGAAAAGAGGCCATCATAACTTTTTGGCATATTTGAAATGTGTGACATTTTATAAATGTGCCCCTTTTTAATGATGAGACATGTCGGGTACAAGATGCTGCTCCATGTATGGAATTTCCACAACTATATGAAATCTCTAGCATACCTAAAATATAGGGAATGGGGTGCAGAACACCATAGAATCAAGAAGAAGAAAGAATCCCAAAGGTCTATTCTTCAACCGTTGAATGTTTTGGCTGGGTAACCACTTCTACTCTGGGCCAATTCTGACTCTTCTCTCCTACATGTATAAAACATCTTCTTTTTTTTTTTTTGCTAGAAATCTACTTAGAAACCCCAAACATTTCTATATTTTTCTAATTAGAGACCTTGGAAAATAACAATGGTGGGTGTTGCATATTTTTGCGTCTCACAGTATTTGCGCAGTGGTTTTTCAAATGCAAATTTTTGGGAACAAATACACCTTAATTAATTTTAATGCACAAAAACACAATAGTAATGGTAAAAGATGGTGTTATGCCAAGTAAATAAATACCAAACATGTCACGCTTTAAAATTATGAAATTATGTCTGCCTGTGGAACGACGCCAAACTCCAGTACCTAAAAATTCCTATAGGCAACACTTTAAAAGCTTTAAAGTGATACTAAAATCTGCAGAAGCAGCTGAAGCCCGCTGTCAGCTGACGTTACAAAGCCGGTCCAGGCTCAGAAAAGATTGCGACCATATGGTCGGAAATTAACCAACTGCCTGGACCAGCACCTGGCTCAGCCCCTCAGTAAGCCGCTGAGAGCATGAGCCGGCCACTCCCATCCCCTCCACAGCTCAGCACTCCAGTGAGCGCGGGGGGAGAGCAGAGAGTCGGTGACTGACAGCACTGAGAACCAAGCATTTAGCGGTTTTTAAATCGCTCGGTTCTCAGCCTTAGAGCCAGCGGGGGACAGACACATCATCAGACACGGCAGCCTCTGTAATAGGAAGTCCCGTCTCCTGCGCTGCCATGGGATTACTGTTCTGTCCATCATAGGAGGCAGGGCTTTGTATTAAAGAGGCCGCTAAGAAAACAGGAGTTTTTCCTGTATGTAATCTTTTGGTGCTCGTCCCGCCCCCTTCCCTGTCCCCTCCAAGGCTGCAGATGGATGGGCATCAATCAGGCTGCACTGATGGCAATGGTGAGTCTGCATTCCTGCCAATGGTGGGTGCTGCATTCCTGCCAATGGTGGGTGCTGCATTCCTGCCAATGGTGGGTGCTGCATTCCTGCCAATGGTGGGTGCAGCATTCCTGGCAATGGTGGGTGCTGCATTCCTGGCAATGGGGGTGCTGCATTCATGGCAATGGGGGTGCTGCATTCATGCCAATGGGGGTGCTGCATTCATTGAAATAGGGGTGCTGCATTCATGATACTTGTAAGGCTGCAGATGGGCATTGACCCTTATTTTGCTTCACTGTTCTTTATTTAACCACTTGCCTACCAGGCCAATTCTGACATTTCTCTCCTACATGTAAAAATCATAATTTTTTTGCTAGAAAATTACATAGAACCCCCCAAATATTATATATGTTGTTTTAGCAGAGACCCTAGAGAATACAATGGCGGTCATTGCAACTTTTTATCTAGCACGGTATTTGTGCAGAAATTTTTCGAATGCGTTTTTTTGGGGAAAAAAAACAGTTTTGGGCTATAAAACAAAAACAGAACAAGAAAGTTAGCCCAATGTTTTTGCATAATGTGAAAGATGAAGTTACGCAGAGTAAATAGATACCCAACATGTCACGCTTCAAAATTGCACATACTCGGGGAATGGCGCCAAACTTCGCTATTTAAAAATCCCCTTAGGTGACGCTTTAAAAAATTTTACTGGTTACATGTTTTGAGTTACAGAGGAGGTCTAGGGTCAAAATTATTGCTCCCACTCTAACGTTCGCGGTGACACCTCACATTTGAACACCGTTTTCATATGTGGGTGGGACTTATGTATGCGTTCACTTCTGCGTGCAAGCTCACGGGGACAGGGGCGCTTTAAAACTTTTTTTTTATTGTTAATTTTACTTTTTTTTATTTTAGCTTGACACTTTTTTTTTCCCCAAAAAATGTTTTTGATCACTTTTGTTTCTATTACAAGGAATGTAAACATCCCTTGCTCTTTACAGTAAGATGTGGGGTCAATAAGACCCCACATCTCACCTCTAGGCTTAGAAGCCTGAAATAAAAAAAAATAAAAAAACGATCACAGCTTCCCAGCCGAAGCGGCTCCTTTTTTTGAATACAGAGGCCGGGTGTGACATCATAACATCGCGCCCCACCTCCGAACGATCATAGAGACTCCGGCGTCCATCTGGTCTGCCGGAAATCTCTATGCTAAACATCCAGGGGCTGGCGGATCCTGTGACCGACTCACCGATCGTAGCGGTGAGTCGGTGCAAGCACCAGAGGGCGATGTCCCCTCTTGCCTCCCGTAAGAACAATCAATCGGCGGAACAGCCGCTATGATCATTCTTATGGTGCGCAGATTCGCCGGCTCTAAAAGACGATAGCTGGATGATGTCTGTAGCTACAGGCATCACTCAGATATCCCCGCTCAAAGCCGAGGACGTCATTTGGCGTACGGTGGGCAGGAAGCGGTTAAAATGTAAGTTTTTGTTTTTTTTTTTTTTTCCCTGAAACTTCCCTCTTAAAGTGAAGGTGCGTGTTATACGCCGATAAATACAGTATATCCAAATAACACTCCCAAGCTCATTTCTTTACTCGCACACAGCCAAAAAGGCAAGAGAATTCTTGTTGGGCAGTGTATTAGTGCTCGAACAAACACACTAATGCCCTGTACACACGGTCGGATTTTCCGACGGAAAATGTGTGATCGGACCTTGTTGTCGGAAATTCCGACCATGTGTAGGCTCCATCACACATTTTCCATCGGATTTTCCGACACACAAAGTTTGAGAGCTTGCTATAAAATTTTCCGACAACAAAATCTGTTGTCAGAATTTCCGATCGTGTGTACAAAAATCCGACGCACAAAGTGCCACGCATGCTCAGAATAAATAAAGAGATGAAAGCTATTGGCTACTGCCCAGTTTATAGTCCCGACGTACGTGTTTTACGTCACCGCGTTCAGAAGGATCGGATTTTCTGACAACTTTGTGTGACAGTGTGTATGCAAGACAAGTTTGAGCCAACATCCGTCGGAAAAAATCCTAGGATTTTGTTGTCGGAATGTCCAATCAATGTCCGACCGTGTGTACGGGGCATTAGACTGAATTTTAATAGTTTAAAGAATGTCAGGCAAAGTGGTCGGCCCTCATGCATGTTCACTTCATCAAATCTGGCCCTCTTTGAAAAAAAGTTTGGACAATAGAGGCTTTTGCCCACTTAAAAGCATGCAAAAAAATATGTTAAATCCACCTTTAATGGTGTAGGAAGATTGCTGGTGAAATGAATAGCCTGATGGCAGGGTTTCTTTATTGTACAACTTTATTGTAAAATTCTTTATTGTGCAGCTGTAGCAACTTAAGGTAGAACATTTAGGTGAAATTTTTCATGAAGACATTGTATATGATATGTACAAAGGAAGACAGCAAAGCATTATGAAAGTAGAAAGCACCTTGATTATACAAAGAAACCAGAATTCCAGCCTTTACAGTCTTAAGCAGGTCTGCATGAGAACAAGAAGCCTGTTAGTCTAATTTCTTGGTGCTGACCTGTTACCTCCATTGTACTTACCAGCTGGGAGCCATGCCTACAGCTGTCAGGAAAAACCACAAAGCTTGTCATTTTAGAGCTGGGAACATAGGCACCAAGGGAAGTGCAGTTGGGTTATGGACAGGCTGAGAAAAGATCACATTAGATGGAAAGATTCTACCTTGTATCGGGAACATGGGCCAATTGTGCTATTCCAACTAAAGCATAAATGATACCATTTATACCTCTAGATCAGTGGTCTCCTAACTGTGGCCCGGGAGCTGGATGTGGCCTTTTGCTAACCTTTCTGACCCTTAAGGCACTATTCCTCCCACTGACACCAACAATGGGATATAATTTATACCACTGACACCAAAAATGGGACATTATTCCTCCCCCTAGTATCAAAGATGGGGCACTGTTTGCTCCCACTGATGCCAGGAGAATTTCTACACCTACTGGCAGCAGTCTGGCCCCCCTAAACTCTGAAGAAAAGTAAACTGGCCCTTTGTTGAGAAAGTTTGGAGTCCCGTGCTCTAGATTATCCAATCCCATCTTGTATCTTAAAACTAACTGGATCAATTGCCGACTCCACTTTGTTTAGGGCCCTACTTGGATGTTTGTTCACGTGATCTCTGTTGAAGATCAGCCAGTCAAACATCTGATCTTCCCCTTCAGATGATAGCGGGACCAATGTTTTGACTGCCATGGAGTACAGCTGCACGATTAATCGTTATCGCAATTTTTTTTCCCGTTGCGATCTTGAAAAGAGTATTTCCCGATTCTTTCTATGCAGAGAATTCTCTCTGCTCTGCTAAAGCCCACAGCTGTCAAAAGAAGGGGAAAAAAAATTGGGCAGTCTGCCAAGAATCACAACCTCCTTTAGGCCCCTTTCACATGTGCGGACCGATCAGATCCGCCTGTCAGTTTTTTCAGGTGGATCTGAACGGTTGCTCCATACATCTCTATGGAGCGTCGGTTGACATGTCCGCTGACATCCAATCCACCCCGATCCAATCCGCTCTGCAAAAGGTGGGTGGATGTCCTATTTTCCATCCGTCTGGCAGATCAGATTGGATGAAAACGGAGAGGCGGTCCGTAATCATCCGATCCCCCCCATAGGGGAGAGCGGACTCTCTGACAGGTCCGTCCCTGCACTGGGACGCAGAGTGCAGAGATGAACTTGTTATCCGCCGGCTTAGCGGGGATCAACGGAGCGATCCCCGCTGAGCAAGCAAGAGTACTGAAAAAGGACAGCCACGTATGAAAGGGGCCTTAGTAAGGGAACTTAAGACCCCTTTCATACTGAGGTGCTTTACAGGCGCTACAGCGCTAAAAATAGCGAATGTAAAGCGCCGCTCCTGGTTCCTGTCCCGAGGGCTTTCACACTGGAGCGGTGCGCTTGCAGGACGTTGAAAAAACTCTTGCAAGCAGCATCTTTGGAGCAGTGAAGGAGCGGTGTATACACCGCTCCTGCCCATTGAAATGAATGGGCAGCGCGGCTATACCGCTGGCATATCGCTGCTTTGCAGTGCTTTGCAGTGGTTTCAACCCTTTTTCGGCTGCTAACGCGGGGTAAAATCGAGGTAAAAGCGTCCCGCTAGCGGCCGAATAGTTCCATGAAATTGACGGTAAAGCGCCACTAAAAATAGCGTCACTTTACCGCCGACGCACCCACCGCCCCAGTGTGAAAGGGGCCTAAGTAAAAACATTGTAACAATTTGTCCTTTAGATCAAAGGAATACACTTTGGTGTGAAAATGAGGGAAGTTTAACCACTTAAACACTAAACCTTTTTCTGACATTTGATGGTTTCTTGATTCTCAGTTTGGCCAGAATCATGCAGCTCTACCATGGAGTCATATCGTGGTGCATACTGCAGCCAGTGTAAGTATTTCAGGACTTTTAAAGCTGCCTTTTAAAAGGGAAAACAGGGTGGGCCAGGTAACGTATGTGTTGGCAAGGGTTTATTAGGTCTATGGGTATGTCTTATATGAAATAAAAAAAAAAAACATTGGATATAAAAGCAGAGAATAGGTAAGTTCAGAGAATAAAAGAACCAACTTTCTACCATGGTAGGACTGGCAGTGTTTAAAGGCAGGAGGCCACCATTTCAGTATCGCTAGTTTGGAGCTGTAGAAAATCTTAATAGTTGAGATGTTTATCGCCAAATTATAAACAGCGACCGCCGGCTTTTCATCTTCTGTTGTTTACTGTGTTTATTCACCTTTCTGATTACTATCCCATCTACTCCAAGTATCTCTGATAAGCGTACCAGGGGAATTTTCTAAGTTTGCACCCAGTTCAGACAGCTAATTATCTCCCACTGATGGCAGGCTCGGAAAGTTCTCAGACCTCTTTCTGCATTCCCTGAACAGAGGTTATTAGCATCTGGCTAATGTCACCAGTATATGTGCTGTTAAGGCTGAGAATAACTATCCATACCTTGTGGAGGATGAGCTGGTAAAAATAACAACTGGCATTGGGGGCTAAACTTTTTTTTTTCACCTAGAGAAATAAACAACATTAACAACAAGGATCTTTATGTATTCACCTGGTATAATTGGCTGTCACAAAAATGATGGGTAGTGTCATTTCATGCTGAGGCACATACTGACTCACAAACAAGTGCTGGCGGCTTAACCCTTTGTCTTACAAGCTGTGATGCTGCCCACATCAGCAGAGCAGAAGTGGAATGGTCTGTCCATATGTAGCTTTTTTTTTTTTTTCCCCCAGAAGAACATTTTTAATAAATAAGGACGTTTCTGCACTCAATGCATAGCACAAGTACATTACACCAATGTTTTGATGGGGTATGTTCCACCTTTTTCATCTTGTAAAAAGCTACTTGTTTTAGTTTATTCAGAAAGATAAATAATACATATGAATAATTCATGTCTACCACTTACCAACAGCTGGCACACACATGACAAGTTCATACAACAATTCACATATATATCCATTTGCCGACTGCCCCACACAGATATACTGCGGCAGGGCGGCCGCTCTGTGCTGGATCACGTTCTGATATGTGATCCGCCCTTCCGGGGGGCACAAGTCAGGTTACAGCACAAGCCAATCAGAGGGTGCTGGCTGATGATTGATCTCCAGCACCCTATCGGCTCCGTGTTTTATAGCAGAACATAAAAAAAAATTCGGTCTTTTTTCATTTATGTTGCCAAAAATGAAAAACTCAGAGGTGATCAAATACCATCAAAAGAAAGCTCTATTTTTGTGAAAAAATTATAGAAATTTAATTTGCGTAGAGTGTTGCATGACCGACCGCACAATTGCCAGTTAAAGTAGCGCCATGCCGAATAGCAAAAAGGGAGGGGGGGGGGGGGATTTTCTGGAAGTCAACTGCAGATATATATATATGACAGTGCTGTGCCATGATTGTTAAAACCTGGTTTGGGACCTGGAGCCCAAAGATTTCTGGGATGGATAAAATCTCCAATCCTGGATCTGTGTTTTGAGAATCAACAGCACACTAATTGGTCAGGTGTATGCTGAGCTTTTAGAAAGAGACCTGACTAGGGCTCTGGGGTCCTCCCCGGCAGGCAAAGGAGGTCTTTTCCCAGGTGTCAGGAGAGTGCCACCTAGGACAGTGGTGGGAGTCAGAGCAGCAAGGGGCTGCTAAGCCTATGATCCAAGTGTGTGTGAAGACTGTAAGAGACAGACCGGGCGACGCTTTACCGCTAACGCACGGGTGGCCTGAGTGTGAAAGGGGTCTAAAGAGTAAGGTCAGAGAAGCAGTGCTGAAGGTGTAAGCCAGGAGGTGGAACGTCATGTGTGTGTTTGGTGGAAGAGCAATGCTGAATACCCCTGCAAGGAAAACTCATGTTTTGTGTTTTTATGGAACTTTCTTTTAATAAAATTGGGCAAGAAAAGCCCTTAAAAAAGATCACTGTCACTTGAAGCTATATGTATGTGTGTGTGTGTGTATATATGTGTATGTATGTATGTATGTATGTATATATATATATATATATATATATATATATATATATATATATATATATATATATATATATATATATATATATATATATATATATATATACAGACACAGTATCTCACAAAGTGAGTACACCCCTAACATTTTTGTAAATACTTTATTATATCTTTTCATGTGACAACACTGAAGAAATGACACTTTTCTACAATGTAAATTTGGTGTCCCCTCAAAATAACTCAACACACAGCCATTATTGTCTAAACCGCTGGCAACGCTTAGTGAGTACACCCCTAAGTGAAAATCTCCAAATTGGGCCCAAAGTGTCAATAGTTTGTGTTGCCACCATTTTCCAGCACTACCTTAACCCTCTTGGGCATGGAGTTCACCAGAGCTTCACAGGTTGCCACTGGAGTCCTCTTCCACTCCTCCATGACAACATCACTGAGCTGGTGGATGTTAGAGACCTTGCACTCCTTCACCTTCCATTTGAGGATGCCCCACAGATGATCAGTGGGGTTTAGGTCGGGAGACATGCTTGGCTAGTCCATCACCTTTACCCTTAGCTTCTTTAGCAAGGCAGTGGTCATCTTGGAGGTGTGTTTGGGGTTGTTATCATGTTGGAATACTACCGTGCGGCCCAGTCTCGAATAGAGGGGATTATGTTCTGCTTTGGTATGACACAGTACATGTTGGCATTCATGGTTCCCTCAATGAACTGTAGCTCCCCAGTCCTGGAAGCACTCATTCAGCCCTAGACCATGACAGACCATGACACTCCCACCACCATGCTTGGCAAGACACACTTGTCTTTGTACTCCTCACCTGGTTGCCGCCACACACGCTTGACACCATCTGAACCAAAAAAGTTTATCTTGGTCTCATCAGACCACAGGACATGGTTCCAGAAATCCATGTCCTTAGTCTGCTTGTCTTCAGCCAGCTGTTTGCGGGCTTTCTTGTGCATCATCTTTAGAAGTCTTCTGGGATGACAGCCATGCAGACTAATTTGATGCAGTGTGCGGCACCCGGTCTGAGCCATAACAGGCTGACCCTCCACCCCTTCAACCTCTGCAGCAATGCTGGCAGCACTCATACGTCAATTTCCCAAAGACAACCTCTGTATATGATGCTGAGCACGTGCACAGAACTTGGCCTGTTCTGAGTGGAACCTGCTCTGTTAAACCACTGTATGATCTTGGACACCATGCTGCAGCTCAGTTTCAGGGTCTTGGCAATTTTCTTATAGCCTAGGCCATCTTTATGCAGAGCAACAATTCTTTTTTTCAGATCCTCAGAGAGTTCTTTGCCATGAGGTGCCATGTTGACTTTCCAGTGACCAGTATAAGAGAGTGAGAGCGATAACACCAAATATAACACACCGGCTCCCAATTCACACCTGACTCCTTGTAACACTAACGAGTCACATGACATTGGGGAGGGAAAATGCCTAGTTGGGCTCAATTTGGACATTTTCACTTAGGGGTGTACTCACTTTTGTTGCCAGCAATTTAGACTATGGCTGTGTGTTGAGTTATTTTGCAGGAACAGCAAGTTTACTCTGTTCTACAAGCTGTACAATCACTACTTTACATTGAAGTGTAGATTCTTCAGTGTTGTCACATGAAAAGATATAATAAAATATTTACAAAAATGTGAGGGGTGTACTCACTTTTGTGAGATACTGTGTGTGTGTGCGTGTGTGTGTGCGTGTGTGTGTGTGTGTATGTATGTGTGTGTGTGTGTGTGTGTGTATATATATATATATATATATATATATATATATTCATGTATTTATGTGTATAATACAGTGCACAATCTATAAGTTGTCTTCTTGTTCAGATGACACTACATCAGGGTTCTTTAAACTATGGCCCTCCAGTTGTTCAGGAACTACAATTCCCATCATGCCTAGTCATGTCTGTGAATGTCAGAGTTTTTTACAATTCCTCATGGGATGTGTAGTTCCGTAACAGCTGGAGGGCCGTAGTTTGAGGATCCCTGCACTACATGGTGCATCTCTCTAGTTCTTGAGGCCCACTAACAATGCACATTTTCCTCTATACCAGGAAGGGGCATAGCTGCATGTTACAATTCTGTCATTGGGTGCATTGTTTATTCTGATTTGTGTGGGTGGGTCTTTTTAAGTGATAATATTTTTTTTCTTTTTTTTCTTTTATTATGGTCCTCAGATTTTTTTTTTCTTAGAGCCCTTGCACACTGGGGCGGGGGGGGCGGCGTCGGCGGTAAAACGCCGCTATTATTAGCGGCGTTTTACCGTCGGTATGCGGCCGCTAGCGGGGCAGTTTTACCCCCCGCTAGCGGCCGAGAAAGGGTTAAATACCACCGCAAAGCGCCTCTGCAGAGGCGCTTTGCCGGCGGTATAGCCGCGCCGTCCCATTGATTTCAATGGGCAGGAGCGGTAAAGGAGCGGTATACACACCGCTCCTTCACCGCTCCGAAGATGCTGCTGGCAGGACTTTTTTTACCGTCCTGCCAGCGCATCGCTCCAGTGTGCAAGCCCTCGGGGCTTGCACACTGGAATGAAAGCAGCGGCACTTTCGGGGCGGTTTGCAGGCGCTATTATTAGCGCAATAGCGCCTGCAAACCGCCCCAGTGTGCAAGGGCTCTTAGCCAGAGCTGTCATTTAGAAAAATCCCAGCTTTTAATGTTTCTCTTTTTTATTTATTTTATTTTAATACAGGTACTTGTATAGGGCCATCAATTTACGCAGTGCTTTACATATATATTGTACATTTACATCAGTCCTTGTCCTGAAGGTGCTTACAATCTAAGGTCCCACATTTATACTAAAGCCTGGTGTACACAATGAGATTATCGGATGAATGATCGTCCTTGTTTTTTTGTTTTTTTTACATGCTAGTCTCATATTTGAGAATAAAAATTTGGAAGTGATGTAACGTATTGTATTATTATTATTGTATTTTTATAGTATTTTCGGATGAAAACTGTACTGATTAAATGAAAATCGTACAGTCTGGCATCGTACAAGAAATTTTTTTGTGCTTGTCCTTTTTTGGCTCTCAAAAGCTGTGTACTAACAATCAGATTATCATACAATCGCTTCGAAAGGTGTACTTTTCATACAATTTTCTGATTGTGTGAAGGTGAAGAGAGGCAAGCCCGTCCCACTGTTTATTTTAGTAGATTTTTGGAGAGACGGGCACGCTGATTGCTCAGGTGTGGGCTGCATTCATAATAGACCCTGGGTTAGAGCTCAGGGCTCCACCCAACAGACAGGAGGTCTGTGCAGGGAGTCAGGAGGGCTCCCATTCTCTCTTATGACCCCTTTCATACTGGGGCTCTTTTCAGACATTTTAGTGCTAAAAATAGCACCTGAAAATCGCCTCTCAAGCCACCCCAGTGTGAAAGCCCGAGTGCTTCACATTGGGACGGTGCGCTTGCAGGTCAGGAAAAAAAGTCCTGCAAGCGGCATCTTTGGGGCGGTGTATACACCGCTCCCAAAACGCCCTGCCCATTGAAATGAATGGGCAATGCTGCCGAAGCGCCACAACACGGGCACTATTAACCCTTTCTTCGGCCGCTAGTGACAATTAAAAGCACCCCGCTAGTGGCAGAAAAGCGCCGCTATAACAGCGGTAAAGTGCCACTAAAACTAGCGGCCAGTGCTCTAAATTTTTTTGGGGGGGCCAAAACAATCTGAAAAATTCTGAAAGAAAAACATCAATTGCAGCCTCCCTGTGCCCATCAAATGCAGCCTCACTGTGCCCATCAAATGCAGCCTCACTGGGACCCCCCGCCCGCTCGCCGTCTGACTGGCACTTACCCCATCTTGGTGGCTGGTCAGGCAGCGGGTCATGGCGGTGAGCTGTGGGATGGGCAGTGGGTCAGGCGACGGCTCCTGTGTTCTCCATGCTTCCGGTGCATCTCTTCTTCCCTTCTGCTAGGTGTCCAATAGGATCGCCTGTGCCTTCAGACAATCAGGTGACGGGTATTAGACCCGCGCTTCCTGATTGGCGGAGAGGCGGTTCAGTGTTAGAAAAAGCAAATATTAATTTGCTTTACTAACACACCTGAGTGGGCTCCAAGCGCAATGCTCTGTGCTCTGATTCCACCTTTTTTTGAAGCCTATTAGAGCCTATGGCTCCAATCAGGTGCTTAAAAAACACCCCCCGCCGCTGTAATTCAGGTGCCCGGTGTCCGAAAAGGGGCCAGACGCCTGAATTGGGGGTTGCCACGGCGACCATGGATAGATTCATGCTATGCATGAAAGCCCGAGTGCTTTCACACTGGGGCGGTGCGCTTGCAGGACAGGAAAAAAAAGTATGTATGAACCTATCCATTCTACATATAGGGGGTGGTGTAATAGGGGGGTGGCGCTCGTGCGCCCTTAATGGATGGGCCACCCCTGCTAGCGGCGCCTGCACCGCCCCAGTGTGAAAGGAGTCTAAGAGTCAGAGAGGCTGCGTGAGGTAGCCAGAGCGGGCATGTCTTCAGGAGGCATGTTTAGTCCGTGACAGAGCAGCAAGGAGCTGATTGTGAGTAAGCTATGAGAAAGCTTGACTTGAAGGAAACCTTTGCATTGGTCTGAGGAGCGGACCTAAGGCCTAGGCTTGAGGCTGGGTTTACACTGGTACGACACGACTGTTGTACGTCTGTCATCTCTTCAACATCGATCCTACATCGTGCCTACTTCCATCTGACTTGAATGAACAAGATAAGATTTTGCTCCGACTTTGAGATGGTACGATTTGTCTTTTGACCAATCAAAACAATCCCAGTGTGACATAAATTCCTTTTACTGCTGCTGTAATCGCCATGTCGGATGTCACAAGTCGGATGGTTAGGATCCTACTTTGATCCGACTTCAATGATATTCAATGGGTTGAAGTAGGATCAAAGTCAGACCAAAGTAGTGCAGGGAGCATTTTCAAAGTCGGACCGACTTGTATCAGGCTAGTTAGGATGGCTCCCATAGGGAAACATTGATTTGCACACGTCATCCCAATGTTGAAGCGTTTGTCGTACCATTGTGAACCCAGCCTGAGGCCTGAAGCAGCTGTGTGGCAAGAGAGTATTGTGCAAGTATTGTGCAAGTTACAGTAATGGTGGAACCCTTGTGTAGGAAATTGCTGTTTTTTTGTGAATTTTTTCATTCTCTTAAATAAAAGTGGGCTGCCATGCCCTTTAAAAATGCAGTTTTGGACTGGCGCAACTTCTTGAAAATGCTAATCAACCCAATCTCACATAGGCTATACACATACTAGGGCTAATTTAGACAGGAGCCAATTACCTACCAGCATGTCTTTGGAGTGTGCAAGGAAACCGGAGTACCCGGAGGAAACCCACGCAGGAACAAAGAGAGCATGACACAAAAAGGGTACACCACTTGCCCCCATCTATAGCTGGGGGCTATACAAGGAGAACATGTAAACTCCACGCAGGTACTGTTGTGGTTGGGATTGGAACTGGCCACCTTTTAAAGCTTTTAAACAGCTGCTCACCATTGGTTAATAAAGAGGCCATTTTAAGTTCATACTTCATTGTTAAAAAGCAACCAAAGGCTCCCGTATGACAGTCTACAGTAGTTCTAGTTACCATGTGATGGACAAGCCTCTTAAAGTAAACAAAAGACTTTCTTTATCTTCCCTGAATGAGCCAAATCCTCTGTCATTTGTGTCTCACATGTGAGGATAATTGATTTGAGTACAAATTGTATAATTCTTGGACTTTTTTTTTTTTGAACATCCATTTATTGTTCTTAGTAGCCTCCCCTTTTTATACTTTATATGCACCAACACCAGAACTGGTTTAATTGAACAGTGTCTGAATTTACTTGCCCCCCACACTGGTCTGCACTCATACTAGACTTTAAAGTGGAACTTCCGCTTATCCGTCGCCTGCACGTTTGGCACCTTTCAGGGGGGAGAGGGAAACCTGTACCTGTTTTTGACCGGTACCGTTCCCCACTTCCAGAAGACCAGGCTGACGTTCAGCCCCCTCCTCCTTCCTCCTCCGCCAGACCAATTAGAAAGCGCAGCATGCTTCGCACATGCGCAGTAGGGGTTCCCATCACCAGGAATGGCGGCGGCTGCACTCGACATCTGAAGATCGGCTGGGGTGTGGAAATCGTGCGCTCCCTGGACAGGTAAGTGTCCATATATTAAAAGTGAGCAGCTGCAGTATTTGTAGCTGCTGACTTTTAATATTTTTTTGGGGGGGGGCTGGACCTCCTCTTTAAAAAGGAACTGCGGTCTGCTCACATAATTTGTAATAAAAACATCTTTGCCATTCAGAAGCTTCCCTCTAACCACTTTGCATATTATTTTATATATACTGTGATTCTGTACTTGCCAAATATGCTGCAGAAATCTCCCTTCTCTGAGTCTGGCTGCAATCATTTTAACTGTGGGAAGCTGAAGCTGCTGCCTGTTTACTTCCTGGATTTACACAGACACACAGAGGCGCACCTCCAGCTCTGAAGCTCTCATTGGCCCTCTTATGACTCATCCCCCCTCCCTTTCTGGTAAACCATTCCAAACCACAAGGGAATTGCATCTGGGACCAATTCTTGCAAGTGGTCCTGGGCACAATCTGCTTAACCAATCCTGGGCTCCGTTTCGGAGCACTCACACTACACAAACTGGCCGAAGGTGCTGAACTGCGTCTTAGACTGGTTCAAAGTGTCCAAGTGAGTACACCTAAAGAGATAACTGTAAGGGCTCGTTTACACTCATGATTGGAGGCGGTAATACCCCATGGCTGAGCCGTGTTTTGCTGCCCCGTAACTGCCTTACCTTTTGCTGCAGAAGCAGCAGTCAGGGGTGATCACTGTTCAGAGAGCATAACCGGTATAAACGAACCCTAAGTGATGCAGCATGTATTTTTTTAAAGGGTTTCAAATGAGGACCCAGTCTGTATTAAAACGGAAGACAAAAATTGTATTACATTTAGTTATATTCTTGTCTTGTGCAATCCATAGTCTTGCTTAGGGTCCATGTTATATTTATACTTTCTGCTACTAAATATGTGCTTCATTTCTTTTTTGTTTTCAGGCTTTCTTCTCAGGTGCGAATACTCTCATCACTGCTTGTCATGCTCCTTGTCTTTATCCTGGTCACAGTATTGGTGAAAGTGGACACCTCCACCTGGACTATGGAATTCTTCGCTCTTTCATTGGTGTGCGTAGCTATTCTTAGTGGAGCATCAAACGTCCTTACAGCCAGTGTCTTCGGTGTCACTGGACGCTTTCCACTGCAACACTCCCAGTCCTTAATATCAGGTAACTGCAAATTTTGGGATGTCATTAGGTTCATCTATTACAACAACGTATTATCCCTAGAGAAGATACGCCTGAGAGGAGATATGATGTATAAATACCTCAATTGTGATTTTGACATAGGGAGTAAACACAGGAAACTTAAGAAGACACGCGGCCACTCAATGAAATTGGAAAAACATTTAAACCTTTAACTGCGTAGAGGGTTCTTTTACTATTAGAGCTGTAAGGATGTGGAACTCCCTACCACAAATCAGTGGTGCCTGCGTGGAGTGTCGATAATTTTAAAAAACTCTTAGATGAGCATCTTAGCAAATGCAATATACAGGGGAAATGGTATTGACACAAACACACCTACACAGGTGGAACTAGATGGACTGGTGTCTTTATTCAACCTTACCGGCTATGAAATAAATTTGGGGTTAGCATTATAAAAATGACAATGTTGTGGCAGTGTTCCCCCTCCACGCGCACATACTCGAACTGTAAGGCAGAGGGCCTTTGTGAGACATTATCCGGTCCTTGGAACACTATACCTCCCAATGATATGAGGCACTATCCTTCCAACTGACACCAACAATGGGGCACAATTTCTTCGACTGATATCAATGATTGGGTACTATTACTTCCACCAATACCAATATTGAGGCTCTACTCCTACTGATCACAAACCCTGAGATCATGTTTATTCTCACTGATGCTGGGCCCAGCAGTTTCTACCTCCACTGGCCACAATCTGCCCCCCCCCCCCCCCCCCAAAGTCTGAAGGACAGTAGACTGGCCCTTTGTTTAAAAAGTTTGGGGACCCCTGGTCTAGGGGATAAGGGTTAATGGCTTGGTTTGTCTAAGGGCTAAGGAATGAGGTGAAGTACTTGCCTTATTACTTGCTTTTGCCAAAACTTGATTTAGCCAAAACCTTTTTTCTTTGTCTGATTTGGATAGAGCAGGGAGGTGTTTAAACCCCTGTCCGTTTGTTTCGCTATTGGTTTGCTGTTGGGGGAATTCCCCTCTATATCCTGTCCTGAACATGCCACAGGAAGTAAACAGGAATTTTCCCCAAGGTAGTGGGATTTCCCCTCTTACATATGGGGGTCTATTTACTAAAGGCAAATCGGATGTTCACTTGTAATGAAAGAATGTTCCCCAGAGCTTAGTGAATCTGGTAACATTCCACTTTGCAAACAATATCCAGGCAAATAAAAGGGAAAAATAAAAAAAACAGCATTTGGCTCACACATGATTAGACGATGGAAGTCAGCAGAACTTCATCTCATTCACTAAGCTCTGGGAAAACATTTTCTTGGAAACTGAACAGTCTATTTGCCTTCAGTAAATCAACCCCATTGCTGGTGGAACAGGTGTCCTCATTGAAATATTTATTTTTAATATCTTTTGGATTTCCTATCATTTTCTGTATCAAACAATGGTCACCAGGACAAATTGTAAAGGTGAATCTCCGTAGTGGAGACACAGAGGTGAATAAACACCTAACAGGGTTTCTAATCCCTCATCACTCTGGCCAAAACAAAAACAATTACCTATTTGCTTTAATGTTTGACTATTAGTGTGCAAGTTAGCTTGATTTATATTCATTAACCACAGTTCTCATGAACGACAATTTGATGAACTGTTCAACACTGTAGACTGAACCTAAAGAATTTGGATCCTTTCACATACAGGTGGTTTGCTTTGCTCAGCAAGGGAATTGTGATCAGATCCCTGTTGAATAGAATGGGATGAATGTCAGTATTGTGACATCTGTTCGCATTTTAGTTTTTGTCTACAATTTGACAGCGGAGGTTTACAGTATTGGTGGACACATTTCTTGATATGAGGGCCTCAGATGCAGCCCCCGACATGCCTAAAGGGCTGCTTATAAAATTCAAAGAATATTCTGTATCAGACAACGGACACACACAGGATAAAGACTATGGGTGTGATACAAGAGATGGTCATAGACTGTGAACATAATACAAGAGACTGTGAACATAAGGGATGGTCAGAGACTGTGAACATAAGGGATGGTCAGAGACTGTGAACATAAGGGATGGTCAGAGACTGTGAACATAAGGGATGGTCAGAGACTGCGAACATAAGGGATGGTCAGAGACTGTGAACATAAGGGATGGTCAGAGACTGTGAACATAAGGGATGGTCAGAGACTGCGAACATAAGGGATGGTCAGAGACTGTGAACATAAGGGATGGTCAGAGACTGTGAACATAAGGGATGGTCAGAGACTGTGAACATAAGGGATGGTCAGAGACTGCGAACATAAGGGATGGTCAGAGACTGTGAACATAAGGGATGGTCAGAGACTGTGAACATAAGGGATGGTCAGAGACTGCGAACATAAGGGATGGTCAGAGACTGTGAACATATGGGATGGTCAGAGACTGTGAACATAAGCGATGGTCAGAGACTGTGAACATAATACAATAGATGGTCATAGACTGTGAACATAATACAATAGATGGTCATAGACTGTGAACATAATACAATAGATGGTCAGCGACTGTGAACATAATACAAGAGATGGTCAGAGACTGTGAACATAATACAAGAGATGGTCAGAGACTGTGAACATAATACAAGAGATGGTCAGAGACTGTGAACATAATACAATAGATGGTCATAGACTGTGAACATAATACAATAGATGGTCATAGACTGTGAACATAATACAATAGATGGTCATAGACTGTGAACATAATACAATAGATGGTCAGCGACTGTGAACATAATACAAGAGATGGTCAGAGACTGTGAACATAATACAAGAGATGGTCAGAGACTGTGAACATAATACAAGAGATGGTCAGAGACTGTGAACATAATACAAGAGATGGTCAGAGACTGTGAACATAATACAAGAGATGGTCAGAGACTGTGAACATTATACAAGAGATGGTCAGCCACTGTGAACATAATACAATAGATGGTCAGCCACTGTGAACATAATACAATAGATGGTCAGCGACTGTGAACATAATACAATAGATGGTCATAGACTGTGAACATTATACAAGAGATGGTCATAGACTGAACATAATACAATAGATAGTCATAGACTGTGAACATAATACAAGAGATGGTCAGAGACTGTGAACATAATACAATAGATGGTCAGCGACTGTGAACATAATACAAGAGATGGTCAGAGACTGTGAACATAATACAAGAGATGGTCAGAGACTGTGAACATAATACAAGAGATGGTCAGAGACTGTGAACATAATACAAGAGATGGTCAGAGACTGTGAACATAATACAAGAGATGGTCAGAGACTGTGAACATTATACAAGAGATGGTCAGAGACTGTGAACATTATACAAGAGATGGTCAGCCACTGTGAACATAATACAATAGATGGTCAGCCACTGTGAACATAATACAATAGATGGTCAGCGACTGTGAACATAATACAATAGATGGTCATAGACTGTGAACATTATACAAGAGATGGTCATAGACTGAACATAATACAATAGATGGTCATAGACTGTGAACATAATACAAGAGATGGTCAGAGACTGAACATAATACAAGAGATAGTCAGAGACTGTGAACATTATACAAGAGATGGTCAGAGACTGTGAACATTATACAAGAGATGGTCAGAGACTGTGAACATTATACAAGAGATGGCCAGAGACTGTGAACATTATACAAGATATGGTCAGAGACTGTGAACATTATACAAGAGATGGTCAGAGACTGTGAACATTATACAAGAGATGGCCAGAGACTGTGAACATTATACAAGAGATGGTCAGAGACTGTGAACATTATACAAGAGATGGTCAGAGACTGTGAACATTATACAAGAGATGGCCAGAGACTGTGAACATTATACAAGAGATGGTCAGAGACTGTGAACATTATACAAGAGATGGCCAGAGACTGTGAACATTAAACAAGAGATGGTCAGAGACTGTGAACATTATACAAGAGATGGCCAGAGACTGTGAACATTATACAAGAGATGGCCAGAGACTGTGAACATTATACAAGAGATGGTCAGAGACTGTGAACATTATACAAGAGATGGTCAGAGACTGTGAACATTATACAAGAGATGGTCAGAGACTGTGAACATTATACAAGAGATGGTCAGAGACTGTGAACATTATACAAGAGATGGTCAGAGACTGTGAACATTATACAAGAGATGGTCAGAGACTGTGAACATTATACAAGAGATGGTCAGAGACTGTGAACATTATACAAGAGATGGTCAGAGACTGTGAACATTATACAAGAGATGGTCAGAGACTGTGAACATTATACAAGAGATGGTCAGAGACTGTGAACATTATACAAGAGATGGTCAGAGACTGTGAACATTATACAAGAGATGGTCAGAGACTGTGAACATTATACAAGAGATGGTCAGAGACTGTGAACATTATACAAGAGATGGTCAGAGACTGTGAACATTATACAAGAGATGGTCAGAGACTGTGAACATTATACAAGAGATGGCCAGAGACTGTGAACATTATACAAGAGATGGCCAGAGACTGTGAACATTATACAAGAGATGGTCAGAGACTCTGAGCACAGTAGCGGATATGGTAGTTTGCAGACATTATTATTATTATACAGGTTTTTTTATAGCGCCAACAGTTTGTGCAGTGCTTTACAACATGAGGGCAGACATTAGAGTTACATTACAATTTGTTACAAGGCCCTGCTTGTTAGAGCTTACAATCTAAAAAGGAAGGGTCAATTGATACAAAAGGTAATAGCTGTGGGGGGATGAGCTGACAGAGGAAGTAAAACAGTGTTAGAAGCAGGATAAGCTTCTTTGAAGAGAAGGGTTTTCAGGGATCTTCTAAAAATGGATAGATTAGGGGACAGTCGGACAGATTAGGGTAGGGAGTTCCAAAGGATGGAGAAGCTCTGGAGAAATGATACAAGAGATGGTCAGGGACAGCGAACATGCTGCAAATGACTGTCAGAGACTTGGGCTATGCTTCAGGAGTCAGTCATAGATTAAAAACATGTTATGTGAGACTGCTAGAAATCACTGCTTTAGCAGGGCAATAGTGAAACACAGCTTAGTGTTTTCAGGGGCCAAGAGGGCTGAGGAAAAGTGGCAAAGAGCTGCATGTGGCTGACTAGGGTTCTACAATCACTATCAGAGTCATGGTTTGCACACCAGGCAGACATTACTTAATCAGGAGAATCAGCAAACAGTCATTTGCTTAAACATTATCAGATTTGCAGCAAGTTGGAGTCTGATTAACTTCTGTCAAATGGACAGTTAATGTAATTGGATGTTGTGGAAATGAAAAATGAAGGCTCTTTTACATTTTACATGAACAAAGTCCACTTATATTATAAACATGGATGCTTTCTGAAAATGGAACTTGCATGCTGGTGTAGCACAATTTTGTGTCAAGTGTGACTCTTACTCACCATTCATTGTAATTGGCACTTGTGTCTTTGTGGTTAGTGACAGACTGTAGTTGATGAATGGTTTCAGTTTTTCAGCAAACGTTTATTTTCAGGAAACAAAACTACTAATGGCGTCAGCGGAACTTTTTTTTTTCCCTGTGTGAAGCAACAGGCCATGCATCTTCCCTCCTCATCATTGGTGTGCTGGTGTATTAATCCTGACACCGCTTCTCCGACTCTCCTCCAACTAGGCATATGTGGCCAACTCCAACATTCCTTTGATTCATTTGATACTTCATTGTTCAGCCTCAGACCTTTTTGTCTGCCTGCGTCTAATATTATTAAAACAATAAGTTAAGTGAAAATGTCGAGAGCAGCAATTCCCACTTTGTCTTCATAGTCAGTGTGCCCTAAACGCACAAGAAAAGCTCCAAAATTGTGTCCATATATTAAGTGTTCAGACTAGATGTAAACAATCTGAATGTAGCCTGGCACAGTAATGTAATTGTTAAAGGGGCTGTAAAGGTTCAATTTTTTTTTTTTTATAAAAATGACAAACATGTTATACTTGCTCTGTGCTAGGGTTTTGCACAGAACAGCCTCGATCCTCCTCTTCTGGGGTGCCCCCACAGAAAGACACTTTCCATGGGTGCACCCGTTCGGGCGTGCTCCCAAGTCCCACTGCTCCCTCAATTGATACAGACAGCAAGACTCAGCTCCACCCCCCGCTCCCGTGTCACTGGATTTGATTGACAGCAGCGGGGGCCAATAGCTCCCGCAGCTATTAATCTATCCAATGAGGACAGAGACATCTGCTGGGCTCATGCACATATCACTGGAATGGATGTGCTCAGGTAAGAAAAAGGTGGGGGGGGGGCTCTGAGGGCAGCTGCAGCAAAGAAGGTTTTTCACCTTAATGCATAGAATGCATTAGGTGAAAAACCTTGAGACATTACAATCCCTTTAAAGGGGTTGTAAACTGTCGTATTTTTTCACCTTAATGCATCCTATTAATGCATCCTATGAAAAAACACTTGGCAGCGCCCGCCCCCCAGCCCCCTCATTTTACTTACCTGAGCCCTGGAACTTCATCCGGCGGGGACGTGCTCTTGATTAGATAGATTGATAGCAGCACAGCCATTGGCTCCCGCTGCTGTCAATCAAATCCAATGACGCAGGGGGCGGGGCCGAGTCATACATTCAGTGGCTATGGACGCCGAATGATGGACTCTGGAGCCTCCTTGTAAGGTAACCTCCCGGGAGAGCGTTTCTCCTAGGGCAGTGATGATGAACCTTGGCACCCCGGATTTTTTGGAACTACATTTCCCATGATGCTCAACTACACTGCAGAGTGCATGAGCATCATGGGAAATGTAGTTCCAAAACATCTGGGGTGCAAAGGTTCTCCATCACTGTCCTAGGCGGTTATCTGACATGGGGAGGAGCCGCCGAGGGACCCCAGAAGACGGTGTTCAGGGCCACTCTGTGCATAACGAGCTGCACAGTGGTGGTAAGTATGACATGTTTGTTATTTTAAAAAAATAAATAAACAAAGCTTTATAATCACTTTAAGTGGAGGAGGTATACATGCATGCTGTACATATGTATTTACAGAAATATTAAAGCCCATCACCGGGGAAAGGAAAAATGCTCCCTTGCAGTGAAGCTGACCCCGCTCTGCTTGTTTGGGTCTAGGAGGCCATGAAAAAAGTTTGACTTGCCTTTTTCCTGTTCCCTGGCAGCTGTGACCCTCCTCTACCCCCACCCCCATACACTTTGGCAGTGGACTGTCCCTTGGCATCCTCATGTCTAGTGCAGGGCTCTGGTCTGCATTGAAATTGATAACATTAGAGGTCCTATGACCCAAGAGGGTAGGGAAGAAGATGCCATGGGGACCAGTTTTAGAGTCGGAAGGAGCAAAAGATTGGGTAAATAAAATTGCTTATACCTAAACAAGCATTTAACCCTTGCAGTTAGGGAGCAGCCCCAATGCAAGAGAGCATTTGTTCTTTTCCCTGGAGTTCAGCTTTAAATGAAAGCAGCGTAAACATAACAAAAAAAAAAAGGTGGATTTTTCTAAAGGCAAATAGTATGTGCACTTTGCAAGTACAGTTCCACTCATTTTCCCCAGACTTTAGTGAAGGTCGTGAAGCGTCACTTTGTAAAGAATACCCAATTAGGTGCAAGAAAAATGGAAAAAAAAACAGCATTTTTGCTTGCACATGATTGGATGATGGAAATTTGCAAAGCTTCATCACATTTACTAAGCTCTGGGGAAAGTGAGTGCAACTGCACTTGCAAAGTGCACAGACTATTTGCCTTTAGTAAATAAACCCTCTAGTGAAGAATCATGAGGCAGTTAATTTCCATATTAGCTAGCTGTGTTTATTCCCTTTCAGATATAAGGTAGTGAAATTCTATAAAACTCTGTAAAGTTGCGCTAATAGATAAAACCAAAAAAAGAGCATATGACAAAAGTCCATAAATATAATAGTCCAATAGTGAAATGATCCAGTTATCCCAATAAATCTTCACCACCATCCAACATCTTGAAGAGTGATCCTGTGAATTAACACAACCACTAGAAGCTGAAGGTCCAGATTAAATGGACCTCTCTTTACAAAAGGTCATAAACGTCTGTGGCTCCATACCCAGCCAGGGCCTTTCACTTCAGTCAGTCTTCTAATTTGGGACATCAATCCTCCCAATAGGATGATCACAGGAGTGCACCAAAATGGAAAAGACTCCACATAGTGTAAAATCTTCAAAGCGTTATTATACACGAATAAAGATTGCACTTGCAAGATTGTGGTAGAAAAAAACGCCTTAATTCGTATGCGTTGGCCGGCACAAATTAAATTCTATGGTTGTGAAAAGGTTTTCCTAAATTTGAATGCAAAAGTGGACATACAGTTTAAGGCTACCCACGTGCTGTTAATGAGGCTTATGTAGGGAGATTTGTATCATCTGAGTCTGTTCACTTCACTGGGTATACAGTCCCTAGAAAAAGTATTCATACCCCTTGACATTTTCCACATTTTGTTATGTTACAACCAAAAACGTAATTGTATTTTATTGGGATTTTATGTGATAGACTAACACAAAGTGGAAGGAAAATGATAAATGTTTTTCAACATTTTTTACAAATAAATATGTGGAAAGTGTGGCGTGCATTTGTATTCTGCCCCTCTGAATCAATACTTTGTAGAATCGCCTTTCGCTGCAATTACAGCTGCAATCTTTTTGGGGATGTCTCTACCAGCTTTGCACATCTACAAAGTGACATTTTTGCCCATTCTTCTTTGCAAAATAGCTTAAAGTGGTTTTAAACCCTTACAGACCACTTTAACCTACAGGTAAGCCTAGATTAATGCTTACCTGTAGGTGCAACAAATATCTCCTTAACCTACACGGTTAAGGAGATATTTTCCTAAACACAGGCACCGATGTCTATGGCGCATGCGTGCCGTAGACAAAGGCGCAAGCACACTGAGCATGCAGTTAGTGAAGGCTAACATGCCGTCACTGACGGCTACCACGCGCATGCGCCGGAGTGATGTCATCGCTGCTCCAGCCACTCACAGCGCCGGAGCAGCGATACCTGGAAGGAAGATGGACACTTCGTGGAAGAGGGGACAGCGGTGACATCGCAGGCTCCTGTGTCAGGTAAGTGACACATAATGGGCTACTATGCAATGCATAGTAGCCCATTATGCTTTACCTTTGCAGGGAAACAAAGAAGAAGTAACCTATCAGGGTTTACTTCCTCTTTAAGCTCTTTCAGATTGGATAGTGAGGGTCTGTGAACAGTAATTTTCAAGTCTTGCCACAGATTCTCAATTGGATTTAGGTCTGGACTTTGACTGGGCCATACTAACCAAAAGAATATGCTTTGATCTGAACCATTCTATTGTAGCTCTGGCTGTATGTTTAGGGTCACTCCTGCTGGTGAACCTCCGCCCTAGCCTCAAGTCTTTTGCAGACTCTAACAGGTTTTCTTCTAAGATTGCCTTGTATTTGGCTTTATCCATCTTCCCATCAACTTTGATCAGCTTCCCTGTCCCTGCTGAAGAAAAGCATCCCCACAACATGATGTTGCCACCACCATGTTTCACAGAGGGGATGGTTTGTTCAGTGTAATGTGCAGTGTTTGTTTTCTGCCATGCATAGCATTTTGCTTTTTAGGCCAGAAAATTCATTTTTGGTCTCATGTGACCAGAGCACCTTCTTCCACATGTTTGCTGTGTCCCCCAAATGGCTTCTTGCAAACTGGACTTCTTATGGCTTTCTTTCAACAATGGATTTCTTCTTGCCACTCTTCCATAAAGACCAGATTTGTGGAGTGCACGACTAATAGTTGTCCTGTGGACAGATTCTCCCACCTGAGCTGTGGATCTTTGCAGCTCCTCCAGAGTTACCATGGGCCTCTTGGCTGCTTCTCTGATGAACGCTCTCCTTACCCGGTCTGTCAATTTAGGTGTAAGGCCATGTCTTGGTAGGTTTGCAGTTGTGCCATACTCTTTCCATTTTCAGATGATGGATTGAACAGTGCTCCGTGAGATGTTCAAAGCTTGGGATATTTTTTTTTTTTTATAACCTAACTCTGCTTTAAACTTCCCCACAACTTTATCCCTGACCTGTCTGGTGTGTACCTTGGCCTTCATAATGCTATTTGTTCACTAAGGTTCTCTAACAAACCTCTGAGGGCTTCACAGAACAGCTGTATTTATATTGAGATTAAATTACACACAGGTGGACTCTATTTACTAATTAGGTGACTTCTGAAGGCAATTGGTTCCACTTGATTTTAGTTAGGGGTATCAGAGTAAAGGGGCTGATTACAAATGCACGCCACACTTTTCACATATTTTATTTGCAATTAATGTTGAAAACTATTTATCATTTTCCTTCCACTTCACAATTATGTGCCACTTTGTGTTGGTCTATCATATAAAATCCCAATAAAATACATTTACGGTTTTGGTTGTAACCTGACAAAAGGTGGAAAATTTCAAGGGGTATAAATACTTTTCCAAGGTGCTGTATGTAAGGGTTTACATCCACTTTAAGCCACTATCCATCAGAAGTCTACAGCTATTGAACAGTCATCTAGTAGAAATACACACCTACTAAACTTTTATTCAGTAGAAATATACATTCTGCTGAGCTTCCTTCCATGAGAAACATAAGCGCTCTGATTTGCCATTTAGTTGACAGCTCCTTAACCTCTGACCAGTAGCAAAGCGAGCATCCATTTGTTAGAAATATGCTGACGCTGAGCCACCACCTATCAGGAATACATTGATAGTAAAATTACTCGAGTCATTAGTGGTTCACTTTTGCTACTGTTTGCTGATTAAACACATTACTTTCTAAGGCTAGTCATACATTCTTACATTTGTGGCGGCATCTGAGTGAACTGAAAATTTCCCTTCCGGCTACTCGATTTTTCAGGCAAAAGATGTTGAGTGGGGAGGGTGGCGACAGGACCACCAGTGCAGAGATTTTTGGCTGCTTCATCAGGATCGACTGAAATTTGCATAGTGCATGGCCTGCTTAAAGCTGAGTTCCACCCAAAAACTCTCTCTTATACACTTCCTCCCCCCTCCGGTGCCACATTTGGCACCTTTCAGGGTGGGAATGGTGGACCTGTTTTGGACAGGTCCCCTTCCCCACTTCCAGGGAGGGTCCGCGACCCGATCTCTTGGAAGTTCCTTCCCCCGCTGCCGGGCCAATTATAGAAAGCGCAACGTACTTCACGCATGCGCAGCAGGGAATCCGCTGTGAAGCCGAAAGTCTTCACTATCCGGGTTCCCTTACCAGGAATGGTGGCGGCAGCACCCGGCAGTCGAAAACCTGAAGATCGGCTGGGGTGCCGACATCGCAGGCTCCCTGGACAGGTAAGTGCCCTAATATTAAAAGCAGCTACAGTATTTTTTCACCCAGGCTGGACCCCCTCTTTAAGTAAGACAAAATATTTAGCTTTGTCTGGAGTTATTATTTGAACAGAGAACACCTACAAATATTTATTGGGTATGGACCTGTCAAGCATTTCATTCAGAGTGCTCATAATTCTTCGTAAGAAACGCCATAACCAAGAAACCTATCTGACAATGGTAAAACTTCACTAGATGGAAACTGGCCCAGGCATCGGCCTGCGTGACCAACAGTCATCTGTGTTTCTTTAATGACACAGTTGCCTGGGATCTGCTTAATTTGCATATTTGATAAGTTAGTAATACATTGCAATGAATAATGAGTCCCCTGCAGGATTTTATATGCTGGTGTTTTTCTCTGTTTCCTTTTGCTCTGAACATTTGTCAAGTAAACAGAAACTCATGTTATTTATTATTTGCAAATGTCTCCCTTAGGAAAGAAATGGGACATTCGGTGCATTTATTTTAGATTTGTAGCACACTTAATTTTTACCCCACACTGTGAGCATTTTTTTAAATGATTGCTAGAATAGAATCGCTACAAATGGCATAATGTAGAAACATGGAACCCATATACTGTTTTTAAATGAAGAACTTTCTTGACACATTCTCATGCACAGTTTGTCACAGCCCCATAACACACCATTGACATCTATTAAACTCCATCCACACTGACAGCTTGTTTTACGTGTCTTGTTTTCCTCAAGTGGGCTCAAATCTTTCTCTCTTTATGTCCTGGTGACCATCGTCATTGTGGTTGAAAGTAAAGGGAGGCAGGAAATGAGCGAAAATATGCATGGCAATGAAGATCTCACTGCATGTGCATAAATGTGAAAGCGGGGGGGGGGGAAGGAGTTTGACCGTATAAATTAGATTTGCTACTTTTGAGTGCAGAATTGTTTGGCGCCAGTGAAATTTACACCCATATCATATGGAAATACATTTTTTTAATTCAAAGTTTAATTAAAGTGGATCTTCACTGCATCTGAGCACCACAAGCCAAAAACACTATTTAATTTATTTTTATTATTCAAAGCAAACTCACCCATCCATGCATGTCTCCATGTTTTATTCTGTTGAGAAATCACTTTGAAAAACACCCCCCTAGCATTTCTTGCTGTGGCCATCTTGAGTAAGGGCAAATGATTCATGAGGCATTTACTTCCTGGAATCCTTACCTCAAGCATGCATGCAGGTAAGTGTGCTTAGCTGAGAAAACCCCTCCTCCTCTCCTCCCCTCCTGAAGACTCCTGGGATATATGACATTATTTGCCCATACAAGAAACCAGGAAGTAACTGAATAAATAAAAAAAAATTAAAAATATGATATACTTCGCTATCTGTTTACTAATGCTAGCAGCATGAAGATTAAGGCTTAATGCACACTAGAAAGGTAAAAACTGCTTTATGGGGCGTACACACGGTCGGACTTTTCGTCCACAAAAGTCCGACGGACGCCGACGGACCAAAGCCGGCTGACAATCCGATCGTGTGTGGGCTTCCCCGGACTTTCAGCGGACTTTTCCAGGCGCAAATCTGACGGACTTTAGATTTGAAACATGCTTCAAATCTTTACGTCGTAACTACGCCAGGCCCAGAAATCCGCTCGTCTGTATGCTAGTCCGACGGACAAATACCCACGCTAGGGCAGCTATTGGCTACTGGCTATCAACTTCCTTATTTTAGTCCGGTGTACGTCATCACGTACGAATCCGTCAGACTTTTGTGTGATCGTATGTAGGCAAGTCCGTTCGTTAGAAAGTCTGCCGCAAGTCTGCCGCAAGTCCACCAAAAGTCCGTCGAAAGTCTGTCGGACGGGCTGTCGGACTTTTGTAGCCAAAAAGTCCGACCGTGTGTACGCGGCATTAGAAGTACTGGACAGAATAACAACATTAAATAGCTGGTTGTTAAGGAGCGGGCTGGGAAGCTGGCTGCCGCAATCCTTAACAATGGATGAGTCATCAGCTGTCAGCAGGGTTCCCCGTTGACAGCTGAATGTAAATAAAAACCAATGCTGCTAATGAATAAAATCCAAAAAAAATGGCATATGAGGTCCCCCCCAATCCATACCAGGGAAACCCCACACCAAAATGTTTAAAAAAAAAAAAAAAGGCGCAGGGTCCCCCCCAAAATCGATACCAGACCCTTATCTGAGCATGCAGTCTGGTAGGCCAGGAAAGGGGGGGGGCTTGTTGATGGTGACAAGGGCCTCTTCCCCACCACACTGGCCAGTGGTTGTGGAGGTCTGCGGGCGGGGGGCTTATTGGAATCTGGAGAAGCCCAGATCCCGCTCCCACCCATGTGAATGAGTGTGGGGTACATAGCCCTATTCATTCACCAAAAAAGTGTAGAAAGTAAATAAAAACACAAGTTTTTGACAAATCTTTTTATTAAAAATCAAAATGTCCCCCAGGGTAGATTCATAGTCAATCGCGACGCCACCGCCGACCCAGGAAAAAAAACTCTGGTACGGAGGAAGGCTCCCGCCATCTGACAGCTCTTATATAACTAAGAGGTGGGGCTACTCGGTGACGTCACTGGGTGATAATGCCCCCTTGGTGACATCACTGACCCAGCATGCACTGCCAAAAAACGTTGACAAAAGCCTGTGTGTGCATGAGGGAGTTTAGAGGCAGTTAAAGTATGATGCCTAAAACAGCAACTGTAACATGCAGGGGAGTTTAGAGGCAGTTAAAGTATGATGCCTAAAACAGCAACTGTAAAAACGCCCAGTATGCATGAGGCATAAAAATAATCAATGTTGATTGGGAGAGTAAAGTTCCACTTTAACAATTACTAATGTGCTTTTTACCCAAACCAACCATGACACTTATGCAAACCCAACAATAAACCTTTACCTAACCTAGCCTCTACACCTAAAAATCAAACCTGACCCCTATACCCAATCTTTAGTAGAAACCTACCTTAAAGCCTTGAACTGGAGCCTCCAAATCTGGTTCTTAAAGTTAACCTAACCCCATAACCTTAAGCACTGAGTGATAATTGTCATTGCAGAAGGGGTACAGTCAAGCCAAAATGCCTAAACTCCAGCACAAAAATTATACTGCAGCAAACTACTGACCTGCTTGCCATACATCATCCCACTTACCCTCTGTATATTACCTTAAACCTTGCTGGTTTACACAATGATCTTACAGTAAACCACCCTCTATGTAGTTTACGGTTAAACCTCTTTTCTTCTCATTTTAATGAGTGGCCACATGTCTTGTTAAACTCCCTTTCGCAAAAAAGTTTTATCCCTATTGTGGGGTCACCAGTACGGTATTTGTAAATTGAAATCATATCCCTTCTCAAGCGTCTCTTCTGCAGAGAGAATAAGTTCAGTGCTTGCAACCTTTCTTCATAACTAAAGTTCTCCAGACCCTTTATTAGCTTTGTTGCCCTTCTTTGTACTCGCTCCATTTCCAGTACATCTTTCCTGAGGACTGGTGCCCAGAACTGGACAGAATACTCTACGTGCGGCCGGACCAGAGTCTCGTAGAGTTGGAGAATTATCACTTTATCACTTTATCCCTGGAGTTAATCCCTTTTTAATGCGTGCCAAAATTCTGTTTGCTTTGTTAGCAGCAGCTTGGCATTGCATGCCATTGCTGAGCCTATCTATTAGGACCCCCAGGTCCTTTTCCATCCTAGATTCCCTCAGAGGTTCTCCCCCTAGTGTATAGATTGCATTCATATTTTCTTTATCGTACATCACGGGACACAGAGCACCATAGTAATAACTATATGGGTTATAGGCCACCTTTTAGGTGAATGGACATTGGTATAACCAAAAAGGAAACAGGAAGTAGCCCTCCCTATATAACCCCTCCCATACCGGAAGTATTTCAGTTTTTTCGCCAGTGTCTAATGCTGCGTACACACGAGCGGACTTTCCGGCAGACTTGGTCCGGCGGACCGGACTACGTCGGACAATTCCATCGTGTGGGCTCCACCGGACTTTTTTTTTCCAAAAGTCTGACGGACCTAGGAATAAAACATGTTTCAAATCTTTCCGACAGACTCGAGTCTGGTTGAAAAATCCGCTCGTCTGTATGCTAGTCCGACTGACTAAAACTGACGCTAGGGCAGCTACTGGCTATCAACTTCCTTATTTTAGTCCGGTCGTATGTCATCACGTACTAATCCGTCGGACTTTAGTGTGATCGTGTGTAGGCAAGTCCGTTCGTTAGGAAAGTCCGTTGGAAGTCCGCCAAAAGTCCGTCGGATAGAACGTCGTACCAGTCCGGTCGAAAAGTTAGCTCGTGTGTACGTGGCATTAGGTGTTGGTTATGGTCGAATGAAGTGCTAAGAGAGCTCCGCTAAGTATTTCCTGATGGCATCAAGGGGCTGTGCAAACGGATCCATCTAAAGTGCTTAAAAGCCAAATGGATGGTACCCAGCCTCATACAAGAAGAAACAAGGTTTTTTTGTCTGTAATGCTTCTCTTTTGAGAGCTGGACCCTGGGATATGGCACCTTGGTCATGTTAATACAGCCAAATTCACTTGAGCTTTTTGGTGTGAGTATGAAACGAATTGCCTGTGCTTTGCCACTAGAGGGTGTAAAAGCTACATACCTGGCTTCCAGCGTTCCATGCTTCCCCTGTGATGTGCTCAAGTGTCAGCAAAGGCTTCCTGCGGCAGCATTGCTATTTTTCCTGCTCTGTCAGCCATCAGTAGGGGTTTGGGGGGGGCCATCCACCATCAGAGTGGTCAGGTTCCCCCCTGCTGAAAAACCCCGCACCCTCAATCCGCCCTCACTACAGGGCCAGCTATTTCTGCGCAGAGTGCGGGAAAGGGATCCTTGGGAAAAAAAAAGGAGGGGGCGGAGCGACCGGCGTGCACGTGGAGCACAAGGCTCACTGCTTAAAAGCTTTACACTCTGGAAGTGTCTGGTTGGCTGACAGAGGGACACAGAGCATACAAGTGGTATGTAAGCTGTATGGGTGTGAGGATACAGGCATTTTTAAAGGGCACGTTTTACTCAGCATTGAGACTGAGCATTTATAGCAGCATGTTGCTATGTAATTGCTAGACTAAAGCTCGGCAGTAGATGCACTTTGTTTAGTACCTCTGCTTTTTTTGTCTTCCCCCAAGAGGGGTAATTCATCAGGGGGGAGTGCAAAGTCGCTGCGGTCAAAGCCTGAGGCTCCTAGTCACACGCCCGCAGTTCCATCCTCCCCTGAAAGATCTGGAGCATCTGGCGAATCTGAGCCATTTTGTCTCACAGGCATGGCAGCTACCTCCAACGTCCCAGCCTCTGCATACGTCACTAAGGACGATTTGGCTTTGGCTGGTTTGGAAGGGAAAATAGCCGAGATGTTAGCGTCTCCTTCCAGAAGGTGAAAAAACGCACTTGACCTTGACCTTGCTGTAGGCCCTTGACCTTGACCTTGCTGTAGCTGGTATGGTAGTACAACCTGCAGTGGCAGCAATAGACATCTGTCAATCCCTTTTGGGATGAATTCAAGCAGGTTTTAAAAAAAAAAAAAGTTCCTGCTCAAACTGAAGAGGCCCAAGGTTTAGTTGAGCTATCTAGGGCCCTATACTTTTCAGTGGACACTATCAATGATTTTATCCATCAGGCGTCTGCCTTGTGCTCATGTTGATACATATGCGCAGGATTCTGTGGATAAACAGCTGGTCAGCCGAGTTACCATGCAAGAAGCTCTTGGCTGGGTTTTCGTTTCATGGAGAAAGGTTGTAACCTTCTCCTTAGATGTCTGGGGCAACAGCCTCCAGGCAGTCTCAGCAGCCTCCACTGTCAGGGGCAAAGGATAAGCCTCATAACCAGACACAGGGCTACAAAAAGCCCTGGAGTCAGAAGTCCACAAAACAGAGTCCAAAGGCTTCCCCTATGAAGGAACGCCCCCGCTTGATCGAGTGGGGGGAAGACTGCGGTGGTTTTCAGAAACTTGGCAAGAGGAAATCCAAGACAAGTGGGTCCTCTCTGTAGTAGCCCTAGGCTACAAACTACAGTTCCAAGAGTTTCCATCATTGCGTTTTCTAAGATCAAATGTTCCCAAGGACCCAGTAAAGAAACAGTCCTTATTTCTGGCACTGGACCGATTACTGTATTAGGCAGTGATAATAGAGGTACCCTCAGAAGAGAGGGACATGTTTTTTTTTCAAATCTCTCTATGGTACCAAAACCAAATGGAAATGTCAGACCCATTCTAGATCTCAGGAATCTGCATCACTTCCTAAACATCCGCTCCTTTTGAATGGAGTCGTTTCGGTCAGTTGTTTCCACCCTACGAGGAGGAGAGGTTCTAGCATCCATAGATATCAAGGATGCGTATCTACATTCCAATATTTCCCGCTCACCAGAAGTTTATGTGGTTTGCGGTAGAGCAGCACCACTTTCAGTTCGTGGCCTTGCTTTTCGGGTTAGCCACCGCTCCCTGACTATTTACAAAAGTGTTAGCCCCAGTACTAGCAAGACTAAGGGGCCAGGGTATAGCAGTAATAGCATACCTAAACGACCTGCTACTGGTAGATCAGTCAATAGCAGGGTTAAATCTAGGGGCAGTGGCGTAGCGTGGGGGGTGCGGGGGGTGCCGTGGCCCCGGGCGCAAAATTTGGGGGGGGCGCAGCATCAGGTGCCAGTGACACGCCGTCCAAATGCTAACTGTGTACGGACGGTGTCACTGGCTGTGTTGCGGCATGGGCAGCGGGTGCCCTGTGATTGGATGAACGGGGGTCACGTGCGGTGGCAGGGCTGGATTGCTCCAGGAGTCCCGCCTCCGCCTTACTGTGTGAACTGCCGCCGTCTTCTCTTCCGCCGCTCTGGACTGGATCTCCCATTTCTACAGTGCGGCAGCCAGTCCAGCTCTACCCCACATGCAATGATAACATCTCCGGGGAACCGGATCTTCCTGACCAAGTGAACTGCGGTATGTGAAACAGATGTACACTTCACATACACAGAGCATCACCCTCTCCCCCACTTATCTCAAATGTATCTCCCGCCTGCCCCCCAATGTCCCCCCAATGTCCCTCCTGTCCTCCCACTTATCCTCAATGTCCCTCCCGCCCCCCCCCAATATTCCTCCTGTCCCCCAATGTCCCTCCTGCCCCCACTTATCCCCAATGTCCTCCCTGTCCCCCCCCCGAATATTCCTCTTGTCCCCCAATGCCCCTCCTGCCCCCCACCTATCCCCAATGTCCCTCCTGTCCTCCAATGTCCCCCCTGCCCCCCCTGTATATTCCTCTTGTCCCCCAATGTCCCTCCTGCCCCCCACTTATCCCCAATGTCCCTCCTTTCCTCCCACTTATCCTCAATGTCCCTCCTGCCCCCCCAATGTTCCTCCTGCCCCCCAATGTCCCTCCTGTCCTCCACTTATCCTCAATGTCCCTCCTGTCCCCCCCCCATGTCCCTCCTGTCCTCCCACTTATCCTCAATGTCACTCCCGCCCCCCCCAATATTCCTCCTGTCCCCCAATGTCCCCCCTGCCCCCCACTTATCCCCAATGTCCCTCCCGCCCCCCCGAATATTCCTCTTGTCCCCCAATGTCCCTCCTGCCCCCACTTATCCCCAATATCCCTCCCTCCCCCCGAATATTCCTTTCATTCCCCAATGTCCCTCCTGCCCCCCACTTATCCCCAATGTCCCTCCCGCCCCCCGAATATTCCTCTTGTCCCCCAATGTCCCTCCTGCCCCCCACTTATCCCCAATGTCCCTCCTGCCCCCCACTTATCCCCAATGTCCCTCCTGTCCCCCAATGTTCCTCCTGTCCCCCACTTATCCTTAATGTCCCTCCTGTCCCCCCCATGTCCCTCCTGTCCTCCCACTTATCCTCAATGTCCCTCCTGTCCCCCCCAATGTCCCTCCTGTCCCTCCTGCCCCCCACTTATCCCCAATGTCCCTCCTGTCCCCCCACTTATCCTCAATGTCCCTCCTGTTCTCCCACTTATCCTCAATGTCCCTCCTGTCCCCCACCATGTTCCTCCTGTCCCCCACTTATCCCTGATGTCCCTCCTGTCCCCCAATGTCCCTCCTGTCCTCCCACTTATCCTCAATGTCCCTCCTGTCCCCCCCCAATGTTCCTCCTGTCCCCCACTTATCCCCAATGTCCCTCCTGTCCCCCACTTATCCTAAATGTCCCTCCCGTCCATCCCCCCCATGTTCCTCCTGTCCCCTAATGTCCCTCCTGTCCTCCCACTTATCCTCAATATCCATCCCGCCCCCCCATGTTCCTCCTGTCCCCCAATGTCCCTGCTGTCCTTCCACTTATCCTCAATGTCCCTCCCGCCCCCCCACGTTCCTCCTGTCCCCCAATGTCCCTCCTATCCTCCCACTCATGCTCAATGTCCCTCCCGCCCCCCCCCACGTTCCTCCTGTCCCCCAATGTCCCTCCTATCCTCCCACTCATGCTCAATGTCCTTCCCGTCCCCCCCAATGTTCCTCCTGTCCCCCAATGTCCCTCCTGTCCCCCACTTATCCCCAATGTCCCTCCTGTCCCCCCAGTACCCCCACTTATCCTCAATGTCCCTCCTGTCCTCCCACTTATCCTCAATGTCCCTTCTGTTCCTCCAATGTTCCTCCTGTCCCCCCACTTATCCCCAATGCCCCTCCTCTCCTCTCACTTATCCCAAATGTTCCTCCTCTCCCCCCACTTATCCTCAGTGTCTCTCCTGTCCCCTCAATGTCCCTCCTGTCCCTCCAATGTTCCTCATTTCCCCCAATGTCCCTCCTGTCCTCCCACTTATCCTCAATCTCCCTCCCGCCCCCCCTTCAATGTCCCTCCTGTCCCCCAATGTTCCTCCTGTCCCCCAATGTCCCTCCTGTCCCCCCCAATGTCCCTCCAATGTTTCTCCTGTCCCCCAATGTCCCTCCTGTCCCCCCACTTATCCCCAATGCCCCTCCTCTCACTTATTTCAAATGTTCCTCCTCTCCCCCCACTTATCCTCAGTGTCCCTCCTGTCCTCCCACTTATCCTCAGTGTCCCTCCTGTCCTCCCACTTATCCTCATGGTCCCTCCCATTCCCCCCAATGTCCCTCCTGTCCCTCCAATGTTCCTCCTGTCCCCCCAATTATCCCCATTATCCCACTTATCCTCACTTATCCTAAATGTCCCCCCTCCCCTCCCACTTATTCGAAATGCCCCTCCTCTCCCCCCACTTATCCCCAATGTCCCTCCTGTCCCGCCACTTAACCCAAATGTTTCTCCTCTCCTCCCATGTATCCCCAATATCCTCCACTTATCCCAAGTAACCCCTCTCTCTTCACTTATCCCAAATTTCCCCCCACTTAGCACCAATGTTCCAACTCTCCCCCAAGTTAGAAATTAGCACATTGCCCCCCATTTAGCATCAATGCCCTATTAACTTAGCACCAATATCATTGCCTATACCCCCTCATTGCACTAATGCCTCCTCTCCCCACCTAACAACATTGCACTCCTACTGTAAGCTGTAGCTGCACTTCTGTAGCAGCCCCTCTCCTGATACTTTGTAGGTGGGGAAGAGAGGATTTGTGGGTGGGAGGAGAGCTCTGTACTGGAAGGGGAGTTACTGTCCTGTGAGACATGCATTCCTGAGCCCTGCAATCTGTACGTAGCACAGTGATGAACTCTGCAGTGCATTCTCTATGCAGTGCACTTCTGAACTCTGCTCACTCTGCGTAGCGCTCTCCTGAACTATTTGCACTTTTGGACTCTTCACTCTGTATGTAGTGCACTCCTGAATCCTGCACTCAGTACATAGGACAGTCCTGATCTTTGCACTCAGTGCATAGTAGAATCTTAATCTTTTCTTTTTGTATTTAGCACACTCCTAATCTTTGCACTCTGTACGTAGCTCACTACTGAATTCTGTACGGTGTATGCAGTACACTCCTGAGCTCTTCACTCTGTATGAATTGCACTCTGAACTCTGTACCTAGCGCTCTCCTAAACTTTACACTCTGTATATAGGGTACTCCTTTTGGTACATAGCATAATCTTGATCTTTGCACTTTGTATATAGCACACTCCTGATCTTTGTACCCTGTACGCAGTACACTCATGAACTCTGTACATACTGCACTCCTGAACTCTGCACTCTGCGCAGAATGCACAAGTAGTATTTAACAATGCTCCATTAAGACTCTTATCATCTCCTGTAGTATGTCTGCAGTCTCTGATCATCTCCTGTAGTATGTCTGCAGTCTCTGATCATCTCCTGTAGTATGTCTGCAGTCTCTGACCATCTCCTGTAGTATGTCTGCAGTCTCTGACCATCTCCTATAGTATGCCTGCAGTTTGTGACTGTCTCCTGTAGTATGTCTAGCATTAAATAATATGCACAACCCTTACGTCTGGGTTACTATTGGCTGCCTGCTCTGCTGTATATAAGGTGCTCCTTGTTATTTACAACCTAGACCTCTGATTGGCTGCCCGCAGCCTTTTATTATTGGCTGATACTGAGAAGATATCTCTTTGACTACTGTAATCA
Organism: Aquarana catesbeiana; assembly: GCF_042186555.1. Taxonomy (NCBI): domain Eukaryota; kingdom Metazoa; phylum Chordata; class Amphibia; order Anura; family Ranidae; genus Aquarana; species Aquarana catesbeiana. The sequence continues at coordinate 171,681,509 of NC_133331.1, read as the reverse complement.
AAGAGATATCTCAGATCTAACCATTAATAAAAGGCTGCAGGTGGCCAATCAGAGGCTCAGACTGTGAGTGGAGGAACCTGGGCCCCCATTCTTGGGTGCTAAAAGCCCACAGGTTAGGGGGCGCAAATTACTTGCCTTGCCCCGGGTGCTGACAACCCACGCTACGCCACTGTCTAGGGGTGTCCAGAACAGTCAGTTATCTGAGACACCTGGGTTGGATTCTCAATCTAGAGAAATCATCCTTACAGCCGGTAAGAAGGCTGCAGTATTTGGGCCTGGGTAGACACAACCCAGAAAAGGATGTTCTTGCCTCAGGCAAAGGTCAGCGCTCTAACAGAGCTGGTCCAGGCGGTCAAGGCAAAGAAGGGTCCTTCCATTCGCCTTTGCATGAGACTACTAGGGAAGATGGTAGCTTCCTTCGAAGCAGTTCCCTATGCCCAGTTTCATTCAAGACTGTTGCAACACAGCATTCTGTCTGCTTGGAAAAAATGGATCCAAGCCTTGGATTATCCAATGAATCTGGCTCCAAAGGTAGGCCAGAATCTCAACTGGTGGTTGATAACCAGGAATTTACAGAAGGGGAAATCCTTCATTCCAGTTTCCTGGAAAGTAGTAACAACGGATGCCAGCCTATGGGGCTGGGGAGCAGTTCTAGAAGAGACCACTGTTCAAGAGAAGTGGTCAGAGAAGACCTTGCCCATCAATATCCTAGAGATTCGGGCAGTAAGGCTGGCTCTAATAGCCTGGACGTCCAGGTTGCGGAATGCTCCTGTCAGGATACAATCCGACAATGCCACAGCAGTGGCCTATATCAATCACCAAGGGGCACCAGAAGCCACGCTGCCCAAAGGGAGGCGGACCATATTTTGTCTTCGGCAGAGAAACATGTTCCTTGCCTATCTGCAGTTTACATTCCAAGAGTGAAAAATTGTCAGGCAGATCAACAGCCGTCAACAGTTATTGCCAGGAGAATAGTCTCTACATCCCGATGTCTTTTTGGCCATGTGCCAAAGATGGGGTATGCTGGACATAGATCTATTGGCGTCCAGGTTCAACAAGAAATTGGACAACTTTGTGATGAGAACAAGGGATCCACTTGCACTCGAAGTAGATGCGTTAGTAATCCCGTGGAATCAGTTTTCACTGATTTATGCATTCTCTCCAGTTCAGCTGCTACCACGGCTGCTTCACAGGATGAGGGAAGAAGGGAAGCCGGTAATCCTAGTGGCCCCGGCATGGCCCAGAAGACCCTGGTATGCACGGATCGTGAGAATGGCAGTAGGGGAGTCTTTGAGTCTTTCAACTCGTCCAGACCTGCTGTCGCAGGGATCGGTATTCCATCCTGCCTTACAAATGCTAAATTTAACAGTGTGGCTATTGAAGCCCACATTCTAAAAAATAGGGGGCTTTCAAGTTCGGTAGTAACCACCCTGATTAATGCCAGGAAGCCGACCTCCAGGACCATTTATTACAGGGTCTGGAAGGCCTACATCAGTTGGTGTGAAACCAAGGGTTGGCATCCTTGTGAGTATGTTATAGGAAGAATTCTGGCCTTTCTACAATTAGGAGTAGAAAAGAAGCTGGCCTTGAGTACAATCAAGGGTCAGATTTCAGCCTTGGCAGTGTTTTTAAAAAAGGCTGCTTGCTTCCCACTCTTTAGTCCGGGCATTCATACAAGGGGTAACTCGGATAACTCCACCAATTAGAATGCCTTTGTGCCTATGGTAATTGAATCTGGTTTCATCAGTGTTGCAAAGACAACCCTTTACAGAATATTTCTTTGATCCTTTTGACAAGGAAATTGGTATTCCTAGTTGTGATAACCTCTGCAAGAAGAGTATCGGAATTGGCTACTTTCTCCTGTAAAGACCCATACTTAATCATTTACAAGGATAAGGTTGTCCGCACCCAACCTTTTTGCCAAGGTTATTGTCTGGTTTTCATCTGAATCAAGATGTTTCCTTACCTTCCTTTTTCCCAGAACCTCGTTCTGCAGAAGAAATATTACATTCTCTCGATGTAGTGAGAGCAATTAAAGCCTATCTGAAAGCGACTGCTCAGATACGGAAAGCTGATGTTTTGTTTGTGTTGCCGGAAGGCCCTAGAAAGGGTCAGTCAGCATCAAAATCTACTGTTGCTAAGTGGATTTGTCAGGTGATTAGTCAGGCTTATGGCCTGAAAAGAAGGGTTCCTCCCTTTAAGATTAAAGCGCACTCTACCAGGGCAGTCAGTGCCTCTTGGGCAGTGCCTCACCAAGCCTCTGTGGCTCAGGTTTGCAAGGCTGCTACTTGGTCATCAGTACATACATTCATGAGATTCTATCAAATGGATGAAAGATTGCAGGAGGACACCGCCTTCGGGCGCAGTGTGCTGCAGGCAGCAGTATAGGTCCTCATGCCTGGCAGCGGCGATTTGCTTTGTGTCTCCCTCCCCTCAGGTGGCATTGCTTTGAGACATCCCATATAATTATTACTATGGTGCTCTGTGTACCGTTGTGTACGATAAAGAAAATAGGATTTTTACAAAAGCTTACCTATAAAATCCTTTTCTTGGAGTACATCATGGGACACAGAGGTCCCTCCCCTTTTATTGGGATATGTGTATATATTGCTTTGCTACAAAAACTGAGATACTCCCAGTATGGGAGGGGTTATATAGGGAGGGGCACTTCCTGTTTCCTTTTTGGTTATACCAGTGTCCATTCACCTAAAGGTGGCCTATAATCCATGTAGTTATTACTATGGTGATCTGTGTCCCGTGATGTACTTGCAAAATAAATAGAATAGTTGCAAAATAAATAGAATTGGTCCCAGCAGAGAACCCTGTGGGACACCAATACCTACCCCTGACCATTCCGAGTATTCCCCATTTAAAACCACCCTCTGAACTCACCCTTGTAGCCAGGTTTCAATCCATGTACTCACCCTATGGTCCATGCCAACAAACCTTATTTTGTACAGTAAACGTTTATGGGGAACTGTGTCAAATGCTTTTGCAAAATCCAGATACACCATGTCTACGGGCCTTCCTTTATCTAGATGGCAATTCATAGAATGTTAATAGATTAGTTTGGCAAGAACGATTCTTCATGAATCCATGCTGATTACTGCTAATGATACCATTTTCATGATTAAAATCTTGTATATAGTCCCTTATCATCCCCTCCCAAGAGCTTGCATACTATTGATGTTAGACTAACGTCTGTAATTCCCAGGGATGTATTTTGGGCCCTTTTTAAATATTAGCGCTATATTGGCTTTTCTTCTGCACCATCAGTGCATTATATTTAGCACAGATAGAAATATATGTATCATTATCACTTTTTATTTTTGAAAAATAACTCTGTTTATCATTCATTTAATGTTGTCCGTACTTGTTGGGGTCAGCAGTATATGGATATTCCCATAGTAATAATGGTAAAAAAAAAAAAAGGATTAAAGAAAAATAGATATGAGTGCATGTAGATGTCAGTATATCAAAGTAAGTAATCAGTAAATGGTAGTGTCTATATAATTGCAGTGAGATAAGTGGCAAAGTAGAGTGGGAATGTAGTAATGTGAGGAAAGAGGCGAATGTGAGGAAAACATGTGAGGAAAACATGTGAGGAAAAAAGGGGGAACGGACTGACTAGTGGGGATAAAAGGGAAAGGACAAAAAAAAAGGGGGGGGAGGGGAGAGGGAGGGGGTTGGAAAGAATGAATGGGAAGGAGGGGGGATGGGTAAAAGGGAAATAGGAAGAAGGAATGGGGAGTGGTCTTGGGAAATATCCACTTGGTGTGACTCCTTGTAAGACACGCATGGGCGATTAGCCTCCCTCCCCCTGTTGACGTGGTGGACGGCCTGGGACCCCTTCCGGGACCCGATGGGGGAGATTTTGGAGAATTTTAGGCTCAGGAGAAACTGTTCAAATGCAATGTGATTGGTAATTATACTGTTAAAAACCTATATTTATTACATTTTAATTTTTATGGTCATATCCATGAATTTCAATATGCATATCTTGTTACAGCGCCTGAATCCTCTGAAGATGACCCAACGGGGTATGAAATGCGTCAGGATTATTATCCTATTATAGCGCTTGAACATTGTATAATTTTATGCCAGCTTCATTTGTGTTATCTCCTGTAGCACAGCTCTTATTTTAACCATCATGGTCATTTTATGTGATCATGTTGCCATTAAAGTTCTATAATAAAAACCTTTTCAAGTTACAGCTTACCACTTTCATAATTTTTTGTTGCTTAGAAAACCCCACGGGGGATATTTCCTTTTTCCTTTTTTTGACATTAATCGGGGTGTGCAGCACTTCATATCTTCTCAGCATGTCCCTCCCCTTTTTACTCCCAGTAATGTTTTCCCCTTAGCTTCATCCCTTTGGAGCTCTACCCATAAGGATTCCACCTCCTCCCTAGCTCCCTTAGTGATGTCATTTCTCACATTCACTTATGTACATTATTCTTGATATATAGACATACCCCTCCTCCTTTTTTACCCTCTCTAGCCCTGCGATAAAGGGTATACCCTTGAATGGTTGCCAGCCAATCATGAGAGCTGTTGAATCAGGTCTCTGAAATTCCCACAAAATCCAAATCCTCCTCGTACAACAGTATCTCTAGTTCACTCATCTTGTCCGCTAGGCTCCTGGCATTGGTGAACATGCCATGTAGTTTAGAAAGGTTGCATACTATACTCTTATTGGGTGTTCCGAGATTGCAACTAGGACTTGTTACTATACTTACCTTGGGTTTATGTGCTTTAGTCAACCTACCACTAATGCCCCCAATACTACCCTCTGACTATCTCTACCTTTGAACCCTCCCCCCCATGGCCTAGTTTAAAAACCCCTCTAAATTTTTTGGCCATCTTTACTCCTAGCAAATCTGCACCCTCCTCATTTAGGTGCAGTCTGTCCCTTTTATAGTACTGGTGACTGACTAAGAAGTTGGCCCAGTCCTCCAGGAACCCAAACCCCTCCTTACTACACCAGCTCCTCGGCCACTTGTTTACTCCCCTAATCTCCTTCTGCCTTTCTGGTGTGGCTCGAGGTACCGGTAGTATTTCTGAGAATACTACCTTGGAGGTCCTTTTCCTCAATTTAGCTCCCAAGTCCATAACATATTTCTTTAGGACACCCCATCTGCCTCTGACTTTGTCATTGGTGCCAACGTGCACCATGACAGCTGGATCTTCCCCAGCCCCTCTCAGTAATCTGTCCACCAGATCCGTGATGTGCCGAACCCGAGCTCCCTGTAGACAGCATATAGTTCGGCGCTACAGGACTTTGTCACGGATTGCCCTCTCTGTCCTTCTAAGAATTGAGTCCCCTACCACCAGAATCTGTCTATCCTTTTCCTTCGCCCCCCCCCCTCCCAATCTCACTGAAGGAGTTCTTCCCCTGGCAGCTAGGAGAGGCCCTCAGCTCCAGCAGTACTGGTCCCTGACTGGTTTCACCAATGTCACTCAATGGAGCGTACTTATTGGGATGCTCCAGCGCTGGATCAGCCTCCCTGGCACTTCCCCTTCTATCCTTCCTGACTGTCACCCATCTACTCTTTTCTAGTGCCTGCACTTCTTTTTCTGCATCTGCCTCTGTGCTGGCCCCTGCTGGTACCTGCCAGGTACGTTCCCGTTCTTTTAGTATGGAGGGTCTTCTCAGTGCTGACAGTTGCTTCCCTAGATTCAGAACCTGGGCTTCCAGGGAAACAATGTGCTTACATTTTGCACAGCAGTATTCACCCTCGATCAGATAATCAAGGAACGCATACATGCCGCAAGATGTACACCGAGTCGCATCCCCACACCCGTCGGCCATCATACCTACCAATTTAATGAGGATTGGGGATTGTACTCTGTCCAAATTAACTAACAACTAGATTCCTGACACTAATACTCAAAAATACACTGCACAGGTACTCAACATGACAATACACAGATAATTGCAGCCCCGCGTGCACTCGCACTACACAGGTACTCACACTGCACAAGTAATAACACTCATGTACTCCCGACACTCATGTACTCCCGACACTCAGGCACACCCAATACTCAGGTACTCCCAATACTCAGGTACTCAGGTACACACAATACTCAGGTAATCACAATTTGATTTTACCTTTTGATTTTGGAAAGAATAGACTTTCCCAAATGAAAGCCACATTCACTATTGAGAATTTATTTGAGAAAAATGTTCTATCCTGCTCTTTCAGATTTTCTCATTACTGCAGTTGAAAGCAAATATCGATTTGACCCCAATAATGATTAGAAAAAAAAAAATCTTAAAACAAAAGATTTTATCTGAAACTTTACCTGTGTATGGTGAGTTTTACAGTGGTGCTCAGTTATCACGCATGTAATCTGCTTGTCATAAACCACCCACATATTTCAACAATCCAAGTCCAAATAAACATTTCTCATTCTCTAAGCTAACGATCATATTAACAAAACAAAATGGACAGACCATATAAAACATTCAGTGAACATGATTTCTGCTTTGTTCATAACCATCTATGTCAGAATATTGACAAAGCTTAATGAACTGGAAAAAATTAGACTTCAGAGAATAAGGGTCCTTCACCACAAAGTCTAATAATTCACTGCCATTGTATTGCTCAAAGTACAGTACTGGAATAAGAAGTCCTTTTACTTACAGGTATTGTATTCAGTAGAATTAGGTCTAATTAGTTATAATTAACTGCTGTGCTAAAGAAAAACAGTCTGGGTCTTTGAGTTCTCTTTACTAATCCCAAAGCTCATATCTGTAAAACAAATACTGCACAAGTTCAAGACTGTTTGATGAAGGAATTTGCAAGCAAGACCACCTATAGGTTTAAGATCGTAATCTATGTGGAAACAAGGAAAAATCTGTATTATTGATATACTGAAAAAGTGAGTTTCTAGATTGTCAGGATTCTGTGCCCCTTGATTTACTTAAAGCAGAATTCTAGGAAAAAACAATTTCCCAAGCAGTGGGGCTGTGCCCACACTGCATTGGTTAACTGCTCATTTTGTCCATGGGCACACAGAAAGGCCATACTCACCTGATCCTTTGATCCTCTGGAAAATGGTGCTCCCCCACGCCCAGGGGTGGACTGTTCCTGCCGTCCTCACGTCCTTGTCTATGGGCATTAAGACGTCAGAAACTGTTCACCACGCAAGACCACTAGACCACGTTGGGTGGGGTTTAGGAGCAGCAAGGACCAGTCTTGCGCTAGAAGCATCGGCGAATTAGTTAAATATATCTCCATTCTCCTCAACCCTAGACAAAAGCGAGCCCACACTGCATGGGGAAAACAAAATTCCTGGAATTCCCCATCACGTAAGTTCAGTACGTACTTGTAAAGAAGAAACCGATTACTTACCTCTCCTGCCAACTGTGCTGCTACAATAATGAAGAACTGTCCCCTGAAGGCTGTTTGGGAAACTAACACTCCCAGGAGTGTAGATTTTCTATAGCCCCTGCTGCACTCAGTGGTTCCTTCTTCTACTGACATCATCACTACTGTGCTGTCTTTTGTAGTTACATGGAGGTCAGCAGAAGGAACCAGTGACCTCCTGTGAGGAATCCCCGGAGATCAACAATCCTTTATAGCCCATTCTTTATAGTATGTTTTAGAGTAATTGTCCAATACACTATAAATGGAGGAGACAGACTTTTCTCATTTATCTGCCCATCCTCTATCCACTTCAGCCCCAGAGGAATATACCCCCTTCCTGACCAAAGCACTTTTTGCACTACGGAACTGCGTCGCTTTAACCTACAATTGCGCGGTCGTGCGACGTTGCACCCAAACAAAATTGATGTCCTTTTTTTCCCATAAATAGAGCTTTCTTTTGGTGGTATTTGATCACCTCTGCGGTTTTTATTTTTTGCGCTATAAACAAAAAGTGTGACAATTTTGAAAAAAAGCAATATTTTTTACTTTTTGCTATAATAAATACCCCCAAAAAATATATAAAAAAACTAATTTCTTTCTCAGTTTAGGCGGATATGTATTCTTCTACATATTTTTGGTAAATAAAAAAAATCGCAATAAGCGTATATTGGTTTGCTCAAAAGTTATAGCGTCTACAAAATAGGGGATAGTTTTATGGCATTTTTATTATTATTTTTTTTTATTAGTAATGGCGGCGATCTGCGATTTTTATCCTGACTGCGGCATAATTGCGGACACATCGGACACTTTTGACACTATTTTGGGACCATTGTCATTTATACAGCGATCAGTGCTATAAAAATGCGCTGATTACTGTATAAATGACACTGGCAGGGAAGGGGTTAAACACTAGGGAGCGATCAAGGGGTTAAGTGTGTCCTGGGGAGTGATTCTAACTGTGAGGGGGTGGGCTACCACTGACATGACAGCGATCACTGCTCCCAATGACCGAGATCAGTAGATCTGTGTCATGTCCCTAGGCAGAACGGGGAAATGCCTTGTTTACATAGGCATCTCCCCATTCTGCCGCTCTGTGACACGATCGCGGGACACCGGCGGACATCGAGTCCGCGGGACCCACGGGCACGGTCACAGAGTACGCGGCGAGCACGCGCCCATAATGTCGCGTCTTAAAGGGGAACGTACCTGTACGGCCATTTGCACAGTCGTGCCAATGTGGTGACATATATCGTCTTGCACTGGTTGGCAACCGGCTATTCATAAAGTGCTTTTTATTGTGGGAATCTATAGTACAGCTTCCTTGAATGGATCAAGTTGGGGGGGGGTTAGAGGATTGAAGATTTCAAGCAACACAGCAGCCACCAGCACGAGGGACACTTTTCTAGACTAGTAAAGACTATAGGCCACTATGGATAAGATGAGAGGAGCCTTTCTAGTACAAGCAGCACTTGTCTCATTTAGACTATTAAGCCTAGTACACACGCTCAGAAAATCAGACAAAAAATACCGCTTTTTCGAAGCGATCACATGACAATCTGATCATTAGTACACCGCTTTCTAGAGCCGATCACGACAGTTCATGCAAAATAATCTATAGGGACAAACACAAACATTTTTCTCATACGATACCAGATCGTATGACTTTCAGTACAGTATAGTGCGAAAAAATCCTAAGAGCAAGACCACGTATGCTCAGAAATGAAAGAATACATTACATTACAGTACAGTACAACACAACACATTTACATCACTTCCGAAGTTGTATTCTGTTGTATGAGAATTTTTGTAAGTTTAGTGACCTTTGCATTTTCGATATGAAACTAGCATGCAAAAAAAAAAGTGGTTAGATAACATGTGATCTAAGCCATTAGCCCTGCGTATTGTTTAAAAATAATAACTATGGATTAGGGCTGGGGAAAAAATCAATTTAAATCTTGAAGTTTTAGGTGAGGCCGCGGCTTCGGCCTAGTCCGCGAGGCTGCCGCGGACTAGGCCGAAGCCGCGGCCTCGCCTAAAAACTCCAGCCCGCAGCTCCTCAGGACCGGTGCGGTAAAAAAAAAAAACTATTCGAATAGTGAATCGAGGTTTTTTTTTAAAAAAAACGCAGATTTTTTTTTTTTTTTTTTTGAGAAAATCTCCCAGCCCTACCATGGATGCAAGAAATCTATGAAAATAGCCAATGTATTTTATTCATTCATGCGCACAATTCCCTAGAATGTTTTTCTTCACTTGAAAAGGGGATCTTAACAGGTGATGAAAAGATGTCTGTGTTTGGATATACATTTCTGTAGCCAGTATAAAATGTTAAACCAGTCATAATATTTGTTGTATAATATCATTACTTTTTTTCTCTTTTGCAGGCCAGGCCATGGGTGGTACAGTTAGCGCGCTGGCAGCCATTTTGGACCTTTCAATAGCTTCCAATGTAACAGACAGTGCTCTTGCGTATTTCCTCACTGCAGACATCTTTCTCCTCCTCTGCATTGCAGCCTACCTGCTTCTTCCAAGAATTGCGTATTCCAAGTAAGATTTTAGATTAATGTATTTCCCTCTATAGGGTTGACTAAGGCTATAGGCTGAAATGCGTAAGCCTTTGTATTATCTGTACTCCACCTGCAACCATAAAATCATTACAGCACTTTATTAAGATCGAGTTGCCAACTTTCTCTCTTTTCAATGTTGTATTCTGGTGTAAGGAAGACACCACAAACCAATACACTGACTGCTCGCTCCCTCGGGATTACACGGATGTTGCTTTTCCTCTCACATATAGTGTGACTTCTATCTCTTCTCTCTTCCTTCTGTTATTTGCATTAGTATCTTCTGACAGGTTATCCCAACACCACAGAATCTCTGGACACAGCCCCGCCTCCCCTCCAGCACCCAGAGGTGATTGACAGCCTTAGCTGTGCATGTTTCCGGTGTCCTTTCCCTCTATTCAGGTCTCAGAGTACACTCAGTTCTCCTCTCGCTGTGCAGTGTATGGTGTCAGATCCCTGCCCCCTGCTTACTGGTGCTGAGAAAAAAAACTTTCATCTGTGTGATTTTGAAGGCTGTAGATGAGAGAGTGCTGCAGATAAACAGGTATAACTTATGTAGGATAATTTGTTGCAACCATGTGTATCACCTGAGGCTTATCACTTTTAAACTCTCCTGATTTTTAAGTGTTAATTTATACAGGAATTCCACACAGCCTAGTTTGCATCTACACATTCTGCAATATGTAACCTCATTGTATTTCAGAGCAATAATGCTTTCTGTGGAAGACAAGAACATTTGTTATTTTAGTGGTAAGTAAGCATAAGAACTAGAGAGTGCCTGCTGTCCATGAAACCGGTTACTTTGCCCAACAATAGGAAAAATACAGACACATTTTTAACATCTAATTTATTTAATTAATAATGTAAACACGCCTACCTAAGCTACTTTAAAGTGGTTATAAACCCATATAGTATGCATTGCATACGAGCTCATTATGAAATACTTACATTAGATGGAAGCTGTTGCAGCGGTCCCCATACACCGCTGTGACCGGCGACATGTCTCCCGGAGTTATTTCCAGGTTCACGGGCTCCGGCACTGTGATTGGCCGGAGCCATAATGACTTCACTCCCGCGCATGCGTACGGGATCTGCCAGTCACAGCACAGGCCCTTTAGCAATGGCACGATCAAGCTGTTTCTTCAGTGCGCATGCACTGATGATGTCGGCACAAGCGTATATGGTAAATATCTCCTAAACCGTGCAGGTTTAGGAGATATTAACAGTACCTACAGGTAAGTATTATGCTTATTATAGGCTTACCTGTAGTTACAAGTGGTGTAACAGGGTTTACAAATACTTTAAGGCAGCCCTTCTCAAGTAATAATTCAGTGGTGGTCTTTATAACGCTGTGATCTGGCTATCGCTTAATGTTGATGCTTGATATGAATAAAATCACTAAACGGTTCAAAAAATATTTGCTATTTTAATTTGCCTTGTACATGATTGAGTATTTAAAGTGGTTGCAAAGCCTAAACATTTTCCACCTTAATGCATTGCTTGCATTATGGTAAAAAATGTTTAGGTTAAAGTATCATCTCCTCACCCCCCAATACTTACCCGAGCCCTCACTCAATCCAGCTCAGTGGCCGTCTGCAGAGACTCTGTCCTCTTCTCCTTGCTTTCACAGGGTTGGCTGAGAGCAACAGGAGCCATGGATTCCCGCTGCTGTCAGTCAAATCCTGTGAAGAGAGGGGCAGGGCTGAGCCTTGCTGTCTGTATCAATGGACACAAACAGCAGGACTCAGGATCGAGCACACAGATGTGCCACCATAGAAAGCAGTTTCCTTTGGTGTCACACAAAAAAGAGGAGGAGCCAGGAGCGCTGACAAGGGACTTGTTTATTATTTAAAAAATGAAAATTTTAAACTTTAGAATCACTTTGAGGTGATCAGTTTCACCTTAACTCCCTCACACCTACGGGTAAAACAAATCTAAATGCCTAAGCACAATTTTGCAATTTTGACATGTGTTAGTAAAACCGTACATATCATCACTACTTTGTGTATACAGGTGGATTATAACTTGTTTTCTTTTCAGGACTAATTAGGCTTTCATTTGGTGGTAAATGGTTATGGATATCTCCTGATTTTTTTTCTTTATTATTATCATAGGAAAGTAGCTATTTCTTGTTACTACCATAACCTACCACCAAAGAACAACCCATAATAAATTCTCCTGCTCTGGTCGATCGCAGCAATACCACATACAGTGGATATAAAAAGTTTACACACCCCTGTTAATGTCAGCTTTCTGTGATGTAAAAAAATGAGACAAAGATAAATCATTACAGAAATTTTTCTACCTTTTTAATGTGACCTATAAATTGTACAACTCAATTGAAAAAACAAACTAAAATCTTTTAGGGGGGTAAAAATAAAAAACTAAAATAATGTGGTTGCATAAGTGTGCACACCCGCTTATAACTGAGTATGTAGCTGTGTTCAGAATTAAACAATCACATTCAAACTCATGTTACATAGGAATCAGTACACACCTGCCATAATTTAACCACCTGAAGTCCGGGCCATAGCCGAATGACGGCTACAGCGCGGACCTCAATCTCCATATGACGTCCTCCCCTATGCACGTGCACCGCTCGCACCCTGCAGGGCGCACGGTGTGCGCGCTGTGATCACCGAGTCACGGAGACTCGGATGATCACAGATCCGCGCAAGGGGCCGGTCCCGGCCCCTTACCATGTGATCAGCTGTCAGCCAATGACAGCTGGTCACATGATGTAAACAAAAGCTCGGTGATCGGTTTCGTTTTCTCCTCACGCTGACAGCGTGAGGAGGAAAAAAAAGCCGATCACCGGCTTATGTCAAAGGGACATCGGTCCCGAAGAGGAAGGAGGCACAGATGCCTCATCTGTGCCTCCAAGTGCCATCTGCCAGTGCCCACAGTGCCCACAAGTGCCACCTATTAAAGCCCACAAGTGCCACCTATTAAAGCCCACAAGTGCCACCTATTAAAGCCCACAAGTGCCACCTATCAATGCCCACAAGTGCCATCTATCAATGCCCACAAGTGCCACCTATTAGTGCCACCTAGCAGTGCTGCCATCAATCAGTGCCCAATCAGTGCCCAACACTGCCACCCATCAGTGCCCATAACCGCCACCCATCAGTGCCCATCACTGCCACCTATCGGTGCTCATCAGTGCCGCCTCATCAGCGTACATCAACGAAGGAGAAAAATTAACTGTTTGCAAAAATTGATAACAAAATATAAAAAAAATATAATTATTTTTAAAAAATTCAGTGTTTTTCAATTTTTTTAACAAAAAATAAAAACCGTAGAGGTGATCAAATACCATCAAAAGAAAGCTCTATTTGTGGGAAAAAAATGATAAAAATTTCATTTGGGTACCGTGTTGTATGACCGCGCAATTGTCATTCAAAGTGCGACAGCGCTGAAAGCTGAAAATTGGTCTGGACAGGAGGGGGGTTTAAGTGCCCAGTAAGCAAGTGGTTAAAGTGCCTCTGATTAACCCCAAATAAAGTTCAGCTGTTTTTTCAAAATTGTCGGTCTTTTTTTGTTTTTAGCACAAAAATAAAAACCCCCAAACACCATCAAAAGAAAGCTCGATTTGTGGATAAAAAGGACATCCAATTTATTTGGGTACAGGGTCGCATGACCACGCAATTGTTAAAATAACGCAGTGCCGTATCACAAAAAATGACCTGGTCATGAAGGGGGGTGATTCTTCCGGGGCTGAAGTGGTTAATAGATATCCTGCTGAAGGCAGAACAATGCATCTGCAGAGCGGGAGGAGTGGGATCTGTTAGGTCAGCCGAGGGGGGCACAAAGAAAAGGTGCACTTTGTATTGACATTCCCTAAACTGTCATTGCAGGTGAATCTTCCTGGTGCACGTGTTTTAACCACTACCCGCCAGGAGGGCATACATGGACATCCTCCCATTTCAGTGGTTATACCGGGCTGATGCCTGCACCTACAGGCATCAACCTGGTATCATTCTCTTTAGCCGGCGATTCCCTTCACTGTAAGAACAATCATAGCAGCAGTTCAGCTGCTTGATTGTTCTTACAGTTGACATGAGGGGACGTCCCCCTCTGGTGCTTCTCCCGACTCACCTATGCGATCAGGGGGGCTGAAGAAAGAATCCACCGGTGGTGGAAGTTGACCATAGAGATTTCCTGGAAACAGATGGTCCCCGGTCATCTCTATGACTCTCGGAGGTCCGGGTGCAACGTTATGACGTCACGCCCAGCCTGGCAGTTGTAAATACTGCCATGTACTCGGCTGGAAAGCCGAGATCGTCCTGTTTTTTGTTTTTTTCTATCTCTGTCTTTCCAGCCTGGAGGAGTCCATAAAGAGGACCTGTCACACACTATTCCCAGGGATGTTTACATTCCTTGTAATAGGAATAAAAGTGAGCAAAAATTTTTTTTTCAAAGGAAAAGTGTAAAAATCAAAACCTGAAAATGAAATAAACAATAAAAAAAAGTAATACATTTTTAAAGCATCCCCGTTCCCACGAGCTCGCACGCAGAAGCGAACGCATAAGTACGACACTCCCACACATGTAAACGGCATTCAATTCACATATGTGAGGTATTGCCACGAACGTTAGAGCGAGAGCAATAATTCTATACCAAGACCTTCTCTGTAACTCTAAACAGTTAACCTGTAAAAAATTTGAAAGCGTTGCCTATGGATATTTTTGAGTACCAAAGTTTGCCGCGATTTCACAAGCGAGCACAATTTTCAAGCATGACATGTTAGGTATCCATTTACTGGGCGTAACATCATCTTTCAGATTATAGAAAAAAACATGGGCTAACTTTAGTGTTTTTTTTTTTATTTCAATTCATGAAACTTTATTTCCAAAAAAAACGCATTTGAAAAATTGCTGCACAAATACCATGCAACATAAAAAATTGCAACCACCACCATTTTATTCCCTAGGGTCTCTGCTAAAAAAACATATATAATGTTTGGGGCTTCTGAGTAATTTTCTATCAAAAAAATTATGATTTTTACATGTAGGAGTGAAGTGCCAGAATTTGGCCCGGATGGTACACCTATTAGCAAATGTATGTAGGCATAGGACATACTCCCTGCCATGTCCCCTTAAAGGAGAATTATACATAAAAAAAAGATTAGTTAGCCCACAAGTGCTTTTTTTTTACCACTATTATTCCTTTTTACTGGTTTTGAAATTTACAAATGCAGCAATTTAGAAGTTGCATTTTATATACAACTATATAGATCAGACCAAAATGAGGGACAATAAGGAGGAATAAGGGACAGAGGGACATTGTTGCAAATCAGGGACAGTCCCTCGAAATCAGGGACAGTTGGGAGCTATGGAATTGATTCAATTCATCATCAGTGATTGGTGACAATCACTGCTGGCTGATTTATAAATATGCTGCATCGATTCAGATATAATACCAGAGGAAAGTCTTGTCATTGTTGAAAAACACATTACCACGGTAGCTGTTCCAAAAATGACTTGTTCTTATTACTTGCACTTACATATGTTTTTTGAAGAGAGAAAAAAAAAGCCCAAAAAAACCACAGACAGAAACTTGGTAGTTTCGGCCTCAGATTACCTATACCACGTGTCTGTTTCATCCCTCAGCAAAAGAGAACTACTATCCTAAAACTATGAGAAATTGCATCTGACTCCACAAAGCTACATGCAAGCATTGCACAATATTTCATCCTTGTGCCCTTCACTATCTCAGACCTCCCATGTCTAGCAAAAGCTTCCTGTGGTTGATGAATGTTCCAGAATGCTGTCTCAGTGATAAGTAAATTGTGTAACTGGGTCAGCAGTAAACAGTAGCAAAGTTAAAGTATTTCCATACAAACAATCCTTTCTATCAGTACAGAATGGTTTTGCCACTGTATAGGCCTGTGAATCTATAATAAATGCCGACCCATTTTCGTTTTGAACTTTTAGGAGGGATTTACTGTGCACAGTAACCAATCAGCTTTTATGTTTTATTGCCAAAGCTTAACAAGCTGAAGTTAGAAGCTGATTGGTTACTGTGTGCACCAGTTTTAGTAGACTCCCCCCCCCCCTTTTTATATACATGGCTTTTTATGCATCTTTTTATAAGAAGTCCTGCAAATAATTTTCTTTCTTTTTTTTTTTCCCTCCCTCCCCCTTGTTTAATCAATGTTCAAATAGTGATATTCAATGAAAATATAATCAATTTGTGTTAAGATATACTTTATGGTACGCATGCAATTAAAATGTGTTTGTTTATATGTATATAAACTGTTGAAAAAATAAAATATAGAATTTAAAAAAAATTAAAACATTTTTCTTTATTTTGCCCTGTTTGCTAGATTTATCTTTAAAATCCGAGTGACGTTGTTTTTATTACCTATTCGCAGAACCAATACAATGGCAAACTATAGCAGATCAGCTATCTGTAAACGTTCAGTCTGCATGATTTGCAATTATTAACTGCTGTAAAATGGTCCTTGTTACTCCATGGAATTCTTAAAGCCAATCTTAAATTGTCATATAATTTTGTATATATTATCATTATGTTCAAGATAAGATGAGGGAAAAAAAATACTTAAAGGAGAAGTCTAGCCAAAGCTCGTTTGGCTGGGCATCTCCTACGGATCACAGGAGTGCAGTTGGTTTTGCACTCTTGTGACCTGTTATCAGTCCGCTCTCTGCTGACATCACAAATATCAGTCCAGACACCGCATCATCCTGACAATTAAAGTCTGGATCCGCCAGGTATCTGCACTGATACCCGTCTCAGCCTCTCTGTGAGCCGCTGAAAGCCTGAGACTGCTGCTCTGCCCCCTCCACAGCTCAGCACTCCAGTGAGGGAGGAGGGAGAAGAGCAGAGAAACTGACAGTCTACATCTCTCTGCTCCCGGAGCTCTGAAAACCAAGTGATCGGCGGCGTTGGATCACTCGGCTTTCAGTGAAGAGGCGACGGGGGACAGATGCAGCATCGGACTCATGCTGCATCCACGTAGGTAAGTATAAAACTAAAAAAAAAAATGAAACCCATGCTTCTCTTTTTAAAGCTGAATTCCAGAAATCTATTTTATTGAATAGTTTTATTGGTCCAGCAAGATGTTTTCAAGTTAGACAAGGTGGAGAGGCAGGGTGGTGATGTCACAATCTCCACCTCATCCAATCAGAGAACTCTGTGCATTGAAAAAAATGTAAGGTGTTCTGTGAATAGTGCCCAAGCCCAGCAAGAGACCCCCTGTGGTTATTGTGCAGCAGGGAATAAAACGGTGATCGCTGTAGTAGGAGGAACTACTACAGTGATTCTCTGCTACCAAACTGGACCAAAGTACCTGCAATAAAGTCCATAACTTGAGCTTTAACATTCATAGCTGGTAGGTATAGCTCCAAGTTCTTTTTCCCATGGTTAGTTTTATGACGTGGAGCCTGGACTGACTTTTGTGAAGTTAGCAGAGAGCGGACTTCAGCCCAAACGAGCTTTGGCTGAACTTCTCCTTTAATTGCCCTGTTGTAAAATGCCTTTTCACAGACTCCAGTTGCTAAAGGTCACATTCAAAAAACACAACTAAGGCAGCAAATGGACGAATTGGTCCAAACAATGAGCCTCTTACTGGTTCAGGAGACTGTTTAACTCTGGCTATTCCTCCAAATCATTGAAAAAATAAAAGGCTGGGAGGTGTGACCATGCATGATCACACAAGAGCACAGCATTAATATGCATTGTGGTCTTTATTTTTACTTCATTGTGACACCCTGGAGTAGTGGGAATAGATGCTTGGGGTTAATATGGCTGTTAGGTACTTTTGTAATAATTATTTTTAATGACATATTAATTCATATTAATTCACCTTATTACTTGCTTGACTCTCTCTCTTCACTCTTCTCAGCCTATGTTTTTTACTTTTTAGTGAGTTGCTGACTTAAGCCAGCCATAGATGGATTGAATCTCAGCGGGTTCAGCAGGGAGCAGCCGAGATTCGATTCATCAATGGGCAGGCTGGTGGTACAACCAATCTGATTTTTTAATGCGATTACTGCCGTCGGCTAGCTGCCAGCGGTAATCATTGTGTTCTGTCAGCAGGGAAGGCTCCCCACCAGCAGAACACAATAGTGATGCGGGAGGGATTCCCCCATCAACACTTGACTGTGTTGATGGTGGAATTGAGTGTTTTTTTTTTCCTGCAACCACGTTGCATCACCTATGGCTTGCCTTAGACTGCAGTTAGTGATATCAGAGTTTGTAACATGCATACTTGCTGAAAACTAGTGGCTTAGTAAGCAGCAAAGCCATAGGATGAGCAGGACATCTATGGATTTAGAAGCTTCATAAAACTGTAAACCTAGGGAAGGTTACCTTTTCCTTCACGTGAGTTAAAATTTCTCTGTAGCCTTTTTTTTTTTTTCTTCAAGATCAAATAGGTTAAAACAGGTTTTTTTTCTTTTCTTTTTTTTCTGCCTGTGGAGAGATTTTCTATCTTTTGAGATGCAACAGGATCTGCAAAGAAATCTCTAAAAGGTGAGATTAGACAGCTGTCTACTGAACAGGTGTCCCTATTGGAAGATTTACTGTCACATATTGTTCGGGTGACAACTCTGGCGTTGTGGATTCCCCACCACATCTTAACTCGATGACCATGTTCACCAGGACAGATATGGAGGGTAAATCTCCATAGTGGGAACACAGGCAGCAGTCAAATGACAGGAGTTCATTACTCTGTCCAAAACTGAAAAACATATATGTTTTGTTATTTGACATTTTAGTTGACAGCTTAGCTTTGATTTATAGCCACTAATTATTCTCTTAAACTACACACCTATAGAATTAAGATTATGACACATATAATGTGTTTGCATTGGCATACTCCATCCAAAACTAAAAGTTTTGGATTGGCATATTCTTTAAGATTACAATGGGGAGAGAGGAAATGGGGAGGGGGGGGGCAGAATGCAGGGGCACTGTGATGGAGGCTGTAATTGCTAGGGGCACGGTAATATAAAGGGGACTGCTCTGTAAAGGGGGCACTGTAATATAAAGGGGGCTGTGATATAAAGCCAACTGCACTGTAAAGGGGGCACAATAATAAAAAAAGAGGACTGCACTGCAATCACATTTTACAGTGCAGTCCTCTTTATATTACAGAGCCCCCTTTACAGTGCAGACAGTCCCCCTTTACAATGCAGTCCCCTTTACAGAGTGGCCCCCCATTACATTAATGTAAAGGAGCACTGTGATGTAAAGGGGACTGCACTGTAAAGGGGGGTAAAGGAAGTGAAGCAGGAACTGAGGACACTGATATAAAGGAGGGACTGTGCTGTAAAGGGGGAATAAAGACAGACTTTGTGAATATCCCATCCCCCACCCGTCCACCAAACAACACCCCCCCCCCCCCCTCCCCCCCGTCCCCGACCCTGGGAAAATTGGCTGCCATGAAACTGGTCCCTGGTGCCACAAAGGTTGGACCGCTGCTTTAAACCTAGCAAAGTAAAACTCTTGCTGCAGCTGCTCATGCACCCCTGAGAATGCTATAGTTTGTCCCAGCCCTTTTTATTGTCTCTCGGACAGCTTGATCTGCATATAAATATGGAGACTATAAAAAGGAAATAATAAAATATGCTATTATTACATGTATACGCCATATATAATTATCAGGCTACAATAGGGTTTCTCAATAGTGAACCTGTGATAAGCTGTTTGTTCTCTTTCACTTCCGTTCCACTGCATGAGTCTTGTTGTTTTTATTAGCAATTAAAAAAAGAGTTTTTTTCCTTATTGTTTGGTATTTCTTATGTATAAAAAATGACCCAGAATAAATTATATAGCAGATCACCTGCAAAATCATTTGTTGACAGCAGGTGGCAGCGCACAGCTGAGTTAGAACAATTCAGTTGCAAAGATTGGGATTTTTTTTGCCTTAGGGTCGGTTCACACATGGGCAACACGACTTTAGCGCGACTTTGCACGGCGGCTTCGACGCGACCTCGACGCGACTTCGACGCAACTCCGACGCGACTTCGGCAAATTACGAGGCGACTTGAAGTCGCCTCCATGACAGGCGACTTCGCCTGTGGCCAATCAGCTCTCTGGGAGGGAGGGGGGGAGGGAGGGGTTTTCCCTGCAAAGTCGCTTGACTTTACAGAGAGATCCGACTTGGAGGCGACTTCCATTGATTTCTATGGTACAGGTCGCCTACCAAGTCGGATCAAAGTAATACAGGGAGTACGCTCTGAAGTCGGAGCGACTTCAGTAGTGTCTATTAAGACACTAGCGTTAACTCCCATCAAAACTATTTCTGGGGCGACTTGGGGCGACTTGAGGGCGTACAAGTCGGATCCCAAGTCGCCCCAGTGTGAACCGAGCCTTAGGGTTTTGCATAAGATAGACTTTTTTTATGCAAACAGCCCCAACAATAGAAATGTACTTTGATGTACATGCATAGCACACAATATGCATGAGAATAATGCCATGTAATGACCTGTAGTATCCAATCAGAAATTAAATCGGCTTACTTTGGTATGATTTAAATGACTGTTACAGTCACAAATACAATACCTAGGGTCAGTTTAGAGAGAGAGTCTTTTAGGATACTGGAGAACTTAGAAGAAACCCATTCATATCCATACACAGGGGAACCTACAAACTCCAAGCAGGTAGAATGGCGTGGGGATTGATCCGGTGGCCCTATTGCTGCAAAAGCTTCAGAGAGTTTTAGCGTGTAGGTTAGATAAATCCCAGGTTATTGAGGCAGCAGCGGTGGCTGCACTATATAGAGAGATGCTGGAGGATACATTCCGTAATATTATTCCTATTTGATTTATTATTTTAGCTATCAGTAATTCCAGTGTTCATCAAACATTCCAACGTAACTCCTCATCCAGCGTTTACAATTCCTTGGCATCACACAGCCACAGTTTTATGTTTTCTATATAAACAGAATTATACCTCTTGAAGTGACTGTGAAATAAAGGTGCCAATAAACCTGTTACCAGCAAAGAAGCTAGGAAACACGTCTCCCACTGCCTGCCACTGAATGTCGCTATGATAAAGAAGTCTTCAGATACTGAACCCTCCCAGAGTGTCCAATACCTGACCCCCTGCTGGGCTTAGTGGTTCCTGCCGCCAACTTCTACGTCACTGTGTTGTCATCTAGGGAAGTATGGGTGGGTAGAAGGAACCACTGGCCGCAGCAGGGGACCAGGAGATTGACAATTCTGGGGGAGAAATGCTGACATAGGACAACAAGAAAACTGTGCTGTGTGGATGTGAACAGGATACTTCTGCTCTTGCTCACTTCGATGGCTTTTATAATCTGGTTTTTGGTTACTCTAGAATACTGCACATTGCACATTATCATTGCCCTACACAGCTTACACTCTTGTTTTACATCCATGTTACAATATGTGTGAACCCGATTAATAAAATCCCATGTAAGCTTTAACTTGCTAATGTAAATTTAAAAGTCATCTTAACCTTTTAAATATTTGGCTTTCTTAAAAAAAAAAGTACTTGGTGGTCCTGCCATTAAAGTGTTACCAAACCCACAATAGAAAACCAGTATTTATATGCAGTAAAGCATCCTTGTTATACTTACTGTGGAACCTAAGGGGTAAATCCTCCACATTGTGTAAAAAGGCTGTTTGATCCTGTCTTCTCTGATCCTCCCCTTCTTCCACTGTCTCCAATCTATCTGCTGATAGAATAGAGCCTTGGGGGCATTCTGCTCATACTCAGTTTGGTGTGTATTGCTAGAGAGTTGTCTTTTTTTTTTTTCTTGGGAGGGTGCATGTGATCATCACAGGGCCAATCAGCACTGTCCAGACAGAGGGTCAGGGGTCCTGCAGCCTCATAAGACAGTCATAGGAAAATGAAAACTACTCCTATAAGCTTTAACCAGACACTAATAAAAGTCACACGATTGCTATATACTGCTTTTGAGAAAAGGTATTCCGCAGTTTATATTTTCTAAAATAATTGCATTTCCATGTTCTGTGTACTGTGGAAGTCCAGATATAATAAATGCAGGGTCCTGGGTTCAGTAACATTTTAAAGTGGATGTAAAGGCACAAGGTTTTTTACCCTCATGTATTTGTATGCATGAATGCAAAAAAACTTCTGTGTGCAGCAATACTCCAACACCCCCTTTCCCCTAATGCTTACCTGAACCCCCTCTGGATCCAGCAATGTCCTAAAGAGCCTTGCCTCTCCGAGGACTCACACTCCCAATTGGCTTTTGGCAGTAGCAGCGGGAGCCATTGATTCCTGCTGCTGTCAGTCACAGTCAGTGCACCAGTCCTGAGACTAAGGAGACTAAGATCCCCATGACTAAGCTCCGAGGGGCGGAGTGAAATGCATTGGGGGCGTGGCCTGGTCAGAGTCCGGGCTGAGATTGCCACTCCGTTCATTGCAGCAGGACACCATAGATATGTGACTTCCAGAGGTCACCCTTCCTTCCTTAAACCTTTGCAGGAGCCAGGACAAGCTCCATCCCGTCAGCACTCTAGCAGCAGCTGCGGATGCCCTGTCTATATACCCCTTCCCAATCTCCCAATCGAGCCTGAGCGGCCCACACACTTTTCCCAGGTTTCAGGAGATCGAGAGGGCGGGGCCAATCTGCAGGTCTGTGTCTGAATGGACACACAGAGCAGCGGCTCCAGTTCGGGTGCCCCAATAGCAAGCTGCTTGCGTGGGGGCACTCAGCAGGAGGGAGAGGCCAGGAGTGCCAAAGTGGCACCGGAGAAGAGGAGGATCGGGGCTGCTCTGTGCAAAATCACTGCACAGAGCAGGTAAGTATAACATGTTTGTTTTTTGTCTTTAATATCAAGTTAAGGTCACCTTCATTTTTATAGGCTGACAGTGCCTTGTCTCAGTCTCCAATATGTGCTGCTGCGTTGCCATCCTGTCCACATGGGCTGTCAATAGCTACTGTTTGAGCATGCATTATACAGGCATTGTCCACTATTGTCACCATCGGAAGCTCACCCCGAGAAATGCCCTGCAGCTATCACCGGAATGTATGCATATGGACATGAAAAGGCTGCAAGAGACCAGCAGCACTGAATTGCAACAATAGATTGAATAAACAATAGATTGAGGTCATCACTTTAGGTGCATTCTCAGGAGTTTGAAGGAGTAGGATCCATCTGTATTAGCCACAGAGGGGGAGGTATATAGGAATTTGATAAGTGAACTACCTGCCTATGTGAATGTAAGTGTTCATTTATTATAATAATTATTATAATAAATCTGTTTTTTATGGAACGCACAATGATGTGTCTTTGTTTTATGGAGCTGTGCTGAGACTATTGCTAAACCTGTGCAGGAGGAGGAACCCTGTGCCTGGAGAAGTCCTTAAGGAGAGAGGACTAACCCCTGTGGGGTATATGGCTTATGTGACCTCCTGTAATTTTAAGAGGTCCTATATTCCAGGTGAGAGCATACCCAATAGGCACGATTGGTGGAAGGGTTTCACTGTGTGGCACACATGCAGGTGTGGGAAGATTACAATAATAGACTGATCAATAATAATCAATAATAGACTGATCAATAAATATACATGTTATACGTGACTTTTGAATCACATCGCTTGCACTTCATTATGCACTATTAGTGATCTATTGCACATGGGTGTTCTGGCATTATTTACTGTATGTATATGTGTGGTCACTATTGATAATATCATATTGGTTTCCTCACATTTTATCACTTTATATTATGCAGTGGGATTGTGTATTTAGGAGCACTTCACCTTATTTATTGATTTGGTATTCAGGCGTGAACTATTATTTTATATATTACAGGTACTTATATAGCACTGTCAATTTACACAGCTCTTTACATTTATATTGTATATTCACAGCAGTCCCTGCCCTCGAGGAGCTTACAATCTAAGGTTTTTAACTCACATTCATACGTTCACATACTAGGGACAATTTAGACAGGAGCCATTTGACCTACCAGCATGTCTTTGGAGTGTGGGAGGAAACAGGAGTACCAGATGAAACCCACCCAAGTCCAGGGAGAACTTGCAAACTCCAGGCAGATGGTGTCATGGTTGGGATTTGAACCGATGACCCTAATGCTGCTAGGCAGATGTACTTTCCACTTAACCACTGTGCTGCCCACTAATAGTGTTTAGCTGTTTTTGGGTGTTAGGCCCCTTTCACACCAGCAGACAGATCGGGTCCGCCTTTTTAGGCGGACCCAATCGGACCACCCATTCTCTATGGGGTAGCGGATGTCAGCGTCCACTGTCACCTGCCAGCATCCGATCCAGGCCTCTAAAAACAGACGAATGGGGGTACGTTTGCCATCTATTCGGCAGATCGGATGACAGTCGGATAGAAACGGACATGCAGTCCCTTTCCATCTGACCACCACATAGAGAACAGCAGACTATGTCCGTGTCCACTCTGCATAGCGGAGCGGACATGGTCCTGTCATCTGCCTGCTCAGCGGGGGTCAGCTTAGAGATCCCCCGCTGAGCAGGCACATTCGCTTGGATGGATTCCGCTCCATCTGAGTGTGGCCTTAGGGTTTCAGAAAGCCCACCCTGAGAAATGACATGAAATGACCACAAAAGTGCTACGGGAAACCAGCAGCACTGAACTGCAACATAGGTTGAGTAAACATGTGAAAAAGGAATTTCTTTTGAAACATATGGCCATTGTTTGATACACATGCTTTAGTAAAAGAAAAAAAAAAAAAATGATGTTATTCACCTAGGCCCCATTCACATCTTGCAATTTGGGATCAAGGCCGAATCACTGCAGTTCCAGCTGCGATTACAAATCGCTGCACAACGCGGTTTTGGGTGAATTTTGTATAATAGCACCCCAAACATGATGCAAATCTGCACGATTAAGGCAAAATGTGAGTTTATAAACACGCTACGCTTATCGCCCAAAAAGGAGCATGAGCTTTTTTTTTGAGTGACACACACGCATAGGGCAGCCCATGAAATGGATGTGCTGCCCTATGTGCAACACACAAAATCGTGATGGGGAATGCTTGTTCCAGCTACGCTAAGTGAATGCAGCCTTAGAGGTTACATCTACTGGAAAGAGGAGTTCTGCCCCCTCACAAAATAATTAAAAGTCAGCAGCTACAAATACTGTAGCTGCTGACTTTTAATATTAAGATACTTGCCTGTCAAAGGATCACGCAAAGCATAGAGCTCTCGGGTGCTGCGGCCGCCTTTCCTTTAAGGAAAACGCGCAGTGGATCCTTGCGGCTTTACAGCCGGTTCCCTAATGTGCATGTGCATGCGCGAAGTGTGCTGCGCCTTGTGAATGGCCCGGTGGAGCCCAGCTTTAAGCATTTTGGGTCAAGTTAAAAACAACACTTAAGAGTCATATACACTACGGTTTTAAAACTGCACTTTTAAATACAACACTGGCACTATTCTTGCAAACGTTCCCTAAACTTAAAAGATTTCTGCAATAAATTATTAAAAATACACAAAATATTCAGTATTATAACAGGCCTAAAATAATGTATAATAAGGAAAAGGATTTATCTCTGTGTTTAAACACAGCAGACAAGCAATGTTGAAAGTGTTGTGTACTATAAAATAAAAGTCCAAGATTATGCACTGTATATCTGATGTCCCACTGTGAATAATGTATGTAGTAAAAAAGTGAACATCCAGACTTTGTGACCTTTGCCATTACAGACAGCTGGAAAGGGACTTGCCTTCTGTAACTAAAGCTTGCTAAATACATCCAATCCGTACATTGCTCGTAGAGGAAATCAGCGGCTGTATTCCACCTCGCTATCCTTAAATGTTTCCCCAGTGGAAAATTAAAATTGAGCCAGTAGAAAAAAATCCAATAGTGTTATATGGTGTGTTTGTTTAAAAAAATAATACAGTCCACATTACTTGCATATAAGCCTGGGTTCACACTGGTAAGACACGACAGTCATACAACTGTGGATGCCACTTTTCCCTGCGACTTAAGTCTGACTTCAATGAACGGGATCCGTCTTTGATCCCGAAAAAAACAGGCCCTTTGTGTCTGGTATAAATCTTTAGGGGAAACTTCACGCTAAATAAAATTGAAAAAAAAAAGAAACGGCATAGAGTTCATCATCCAAGACACTATACTAGTCCCTTCAGTCTGGTATGGATTTTAAGGGGACCAAAAAAAGGCGTGGGATCCCCCCCAAAATCCATACCAGACCCTTACCTGAGCATGCAGCCTGGCAAGGTCAGGAAAGGGGGTGGGGACGAGCGAGTGCCCCCCCTCCTCCTGAACCATACCAGGCCATATTCCCTCAATATGGGGGGGTGGGTGCTTTGGGGCAGGGGGGGGGCCTGCACCCCCACCCCAATGCACCTTGTCCCCATGTTGATGGGGAAAAGGGGCTCTTCCTGACAACCCTGGCCGGTGGTTGTCAGGGTCTGCGGGCGGGGTGCTTATCGGAATCTCAAAGCCCCCTTTTCTTTCTCGAACATCACGGGACACAGAGCCACAGTAATTACTGATGGGTTATATAGGTATCACTGGTGATTGGACACTGGCACACCCTATCAGGAAGTTCAACCCCCTATATAATCCCTCCCCCTTGCAGGGATACCTCAGTTTTTACGCCAGTGTCTTAGGTGATGGACGTGTAAAGATGTCCTGTGCTGAGCTCCAAAGGGAATATCCTAAGATCCTATACTGGGGCAAGCCAGGCGAACCGGATCCATTCAAAGTGTCTTTTCATGGCCGAATTGAATGGTACCCGGGCCTCGTGTCCGAAGAAACGAGGTTTTACCCGTAATGCTTCTCTTTTTAGAGAGTTGGACCCCGCAGATCAGAAAATGGCTTTAAACTTCCTAATTTCTGGCGAGGTGCTTTACGGTCCCAGAACTGTTGGATCCCCCTACTGATGGGGGCCCCAGTCTCTGACGGTTTTTTCAAACGGAGCCCACCGTGAGAGGTGAAGATTGGGTCTGTGTAAACAGCACCCTGCGGCTGGATAAGGTAAGAGGAGATTCCACAGAATTTTTGAGTTCTAGTGGCTTTTCTCCTTTAAGGTAAATGCATGCTATGCCTATTGTGACCACCGGGGGCTGCCAAGAGCACAAACCTGCACATGCTGACTCTGTCTCAGGTGTTGTAATCGCTGATTATGTCCCAGCGTCTCAAGCAGGCTGCAAACAGGTAAGGTGGAAGGGGGGATTTCTCATGTTTGAATGTTCCCCCCCAGGCTAGAGAGGGGCCACAGGGGTCTAGAAAGTGGTTATACCACCCGGGCTCTGCGGCCTAATGGCCACCATCTCTGAAGATAGCCATTCAGGCAGATCTTGTTACCAGCCTCCCTCCTCCCCCCCATCCCCAGCCTTTCTCCAGAAGCATGACAGGAGAGTCGGCAGTGCGGGAAGCACTCGTTTTTTTCAAAACTCGAGGGGGGGGGGGCGGTAGAGGAGGGGGCGGGACGTCAGCACAGAGTGCTTAGACTCCCACTCAGGCCAGCTGCAGGCTATTAAAGGCACTCTGTACAGGTGCACTCAGCCTTCTGAGAGACACAGAGCTGACGGTCGCTTGTAAGGTGGGACACAGGTATTCTCCTAGGCAGCATTTACTGAAGTAACACCAGACTGAGCATTGGGTAGCAAGGCTTTTAGCCAGACTACATCGCTCAGCGGGCAGTGTTCATTTGTATACCTCACACCTTGTTGCTTTGCACTATGGGTAGAAGAAGTTCAAGCACCCCAGGAACCAGAGACACTAGGGGATCTCGTTCAGGTTCTGAGGGCCCCCTGTCGGCAGCATCCTCCCCCCCCTAAAGATGGGCCAGGGACAGCTAGCCGGGGAGAGCCATCGGGATCAGGGGCTACACCTGCCTCTGGCACTTCAGCCCCTGTATATATTACACAAGAGGTTTTTTCCTCAACCATTAATGGTCTAGAGGAAAGATTAATGGCCGTGAGTACGTCTTCACCCAGTGGAAGAAAACGCACTAGGCTTTCCTCTGTTCCCCAAGACCCTCAGACAGAGGAGCTCTGGGATAAAGGAGATGAATCCCTTTCAGAGGATCGGGATGGGACGGATGATTCCTCTTCGGGGGAATCAGGTGGAGAGGGACCCTCTGCGACTTCCCAAGAGGAGAAAGTCTTAGTGCAGATCCTCACTGGATTGGTCCGCTCCACATTTAAGTTGCCCATACCTGAAACTGCTAAGGAATCCTCTTCTGCTTTGGGGTCACTGAAACCTTTCCAAGCAGCACATGCTTTTCCTGTTCATACTTTACTTGAAAAGCTCATTTATTCTGAGCGGGATCACCCAGACAAACGTTTTTTTCCGCCGAGAAGGTTTTCAACACTTTATCCGATGGAAGAAAAGTTTATTAAAATGTGGGGAATACCGGCTATTGATGCCGCCATTTCCTCCGTAAATAATAGCCTGACTTGTCCTGTAGACAATGCTCAGATGCTCAGGGATCCTGTAGATAAGAGGATGGAATCCCTATTGAAGGATGTTTTCTCCTTAGCAGGATCAGTGGCCCAACCTGCAGTAGCAGCGATTGGAGTCTGTCAATACTTAAGAGACCATGTTAAGCAGGTCATCAAAGTATTACCTGAACAGCAGGCCCAGGGGTTTGCTAACCTTCCAGCGGCCTTATGCTTTGTGGTTGACGCCATTAGAGATTCTATCGTGCAAACCTCCCGTCTTTCACTGGGGTTGGTGCATATACACTACCGTTCAAAAGTTTGGGGTCACCCAAACAATTTTGTGTTTTCCATGAAAAGTCACACTTATTCACCACCATACGTTGTGAAATGAATAGAAAATAGAGTCAAGACATTGACAAGGTTAGAAATAATGATTTGTATTTGAAATAACATTGTTTTTACATCAAACTTTGCTTTCATCAAAGAATCCTCCTTTTGCAGCAATTACAGCATTGCACACCTTTGGCATCCGTCCACAACACTTTTTTCCAGTCTTCCTCTGTCCAATGTCTGTGTTCTTTTGCCCATCTTAATCTTTTTCTTTTATTGGCCAGTCTCAGATATGGCTTTTTCTTTGCCACTCTGCCCTGAAGCCCAAAATCCCTCTTCACTGTAGATGTTGACACTGGTGTTTTGCGGGTACTATTTAATGAAGATGCCAGTTGGGGACCTGTGAGGCGTCTGTTTCTCAAACTAGAGACTCTAATGTGCTTATCTTCTTGCTTAGTTGTGCAACGCGGCCTCCCACTTCTTTTTCTACTCTGGTTAGAGCCTGTTTGTGCTGTCCTCTGAAGGGAGTAGTACACACCGTTGTAGGAAATCTTCAATTTCTTTGCAATTTCTCGCATGGAATAGCCTTCATTTCTAAGAACAAGAATAGACTGTCGAGTTTCAGATGAAAGTTCTCTTTTTCTGGCCATTTTGAGCGTTTAATTGACCCCACAAATGTGATGCTCCAGAAACTCAATCTGCTCACAGGAAGGTCAGTTTTGTAGCTTCTGGAAGGAGCTAGACTGTTTTTAGATGTGTGAACATGATTGCACAAGGGTTTGCTAATCATCAATTAGCCTTCTGAGCCAATGAGCAAACACATTGTACCATTAGAACACTGGAGTGATAGTTGCTGGAAATGGGCCTCTATACACCTATGTAGATATTGCACCAAAAACTAGACATTTGCAGTTAGAATAGTCATTTACCACATTAGCAATGTATAGAGTATATTTGTTTAAAGTTAGGACTAGTTTAAAGTTAGCTTCATTTAAAAGTACAGTGCTTTTCCTTCAAAAATAAGGACATTTCAATGTGACCCCAAACTTTTGAACGGTATTGTACGTAGAATCCTATGGTTGAAAAATTGGTCAGCCGAAGCACCATGTAAGAAGCTACTGGCTGGGTTTCCATTTCGTGGTGCAAGGTTGTTTGGAGAGGACTTGGATAACTATATCAAGAGAATCTCTTGTGGGAAAAGCACTCTCTTACCTGTCAAGAAGAAGAGTAAGCGTCCCTCTTTCAAACGGACTCTTTCCCCAGCGCCGGGGGCTTCAGCCTCCAGGCAGTATCGACGGCCGCCTCAATCGGGGTCCAGAGACAAGAGTCAACCCCAGGGACAAAAGAAGTCCTGGGGAAAGAAGCCTACTAGGCAAAACACTAAGACCTCTGCATGAGGGGGCGCCCCCGCTCACTCGAGTGGGGGGAAGACTGCGACAGTTCTCAGAGCTCTAGCACGAGGACTTCCAGGACAGATGGGTAGTCTCCACGGTAACCTTAGGGTACAAGCTGGAGTTTCAGGAATTCCCTTCTCCTCGGTTCCTCAGATCAAATGTTCCCAGAGACCCAGAGAAGAAGCAGTCGCTCCTTCTAGAGTTAGAGCGACTTTTGTCGCAGGAGGTCATTATGATAGTTCCCGCAAAGGACCAGGGATTGGGCTTCTATTCCAACCTTTTTACGGTCCAAAAGCCAAATGGGGATGTCAGGCCCATTTTGGACTTAAGGGATCTGAACCGATTCCTAAGGATTCAATCCTTCCGCATGGAATCAATTCGAACAGTAGTTCCCACCCTGCAGGGAGGAGAATTTCTGGCATCAATAGACATCGGAGATGCATATCTGCATGTGCCCATTTTTCCTGCTCATCAGAAGTTTCTGCGCTTCGAGGTAGGAGGGCGCCATTTCCAGTTTGTGGCTCTGCCTTTCGGGATAGCCACTGCACCTCAAGTGTTCACAAAGATCTTGGCTCCTCCTCTGGCCAGATTAAGGGCTCAGGGTATAGCTGTCATAGCATACCTAGACGACCTGCTCTTGATAGACCGGTCGGTAGCCTCTTTGAATGGAAACTTGAGGACCACGGTCAGGTATCTAGAACACGTGGGTTGGATCCTCAACTTAGAAAAGTCTTTCCTAAAACCAGTAAGAAGACTGGAGTATTTAGGTCTGATTATAGATACAAGCCAGGAGAAAATATTTCTACCCCAGGCAAAGATCACTGCTTTGAGAGAGCTGATTCTGACAGTAAGGACCAAGAAGGGTCCCTCAGTCCGCCTTTGTATGAGGCTACTAGGGAAGATGGTGTCTTCATTCGAAGCAGTTCCCTATGCTCAGTTTCACTCAAGAATGCTGCAACACAGTATTCTGTCGACCTGGAACAAGAAGGTTCAGGCATTAGACTTTCCGATGCACCTGTCGCATGTGGTGCGTCAGAGCCTCAATTGGTGGCTCATACCCGAAAACCTGCAGAAGGGGAAATCCTTTCTACCGGTTACCTGGACGGTGGTAACAACAGATGCCAGTCTGTCAGGTTGGGGAGCAGTTCTGGAACAGGCTGCGGTCCAAGGGGTATGGTCCAAGACAGAGAGGACCTTACCCATCAACATTCTGGAGATCCGGGCGATACAGCTAGCTCTAAAGGCCTGGACTATCAGGCTACAGGGTTGTCCGGTCAGGATCCAGTCCGACAATGCCACAGCAGTGGCTTATGTCAATCATCAGGGAGGCACCCAGAGCCAAGCTGCTCAAAAAGAGGTGAACCAGATCTTAGTCTGGGCAGAGATGCATGTGCCATGCATATCGGCAGTTTTCATCCTGGGAATAGAGAATTGGCAGGCGAACTATCTAAGTCGCCAGCAGTTACTTCCAGGGGAATGGTCTCTGCATCCCAACGTCTTTTGGGCCATATGCCAAAGATGGGGGGTTCCAGATGTAGATCTCTTTGCATCCCGATTCAACAAAAAGATAGACAGATTTGTGGCAAGGACAAAAGATCCTCTTGCATGCGGGACGGATGCGTTGGTGATTCCGTGGCATCGGTTCTCACTGATTTACGCATTCCCGCCTATTCTGCTACTACCATGACTCCTTCGCAGGATCAGGCAGGAAAGGAAGTCGGTACTTCTGGTGGCCCCCGCTTGGCCCAGAAGGACTTGGTATGCAGAAATAGTAAGGATGACGGTAGGTTCCCCGTGGACACTACCGGAACGCCCAGACCTGTTATCTCAAGGTCCAGTGTTCCATCCTGCCTTACAAACTCTAAATTTGACGGTTTGGCTATTGAGACCCACGTTCTGAAGAGTCGTGGGCTCTCAGGTCCTGTCATATCTACCTTGATTAATGCAAGGAAGCCAGCTTCCAGGATGATTTATCATAGAGTCTGGAAGGCTTATATAACCTGGTGTGAATCCAGAGGTTGGCATCCCAGGAAATATGTCATAGGTAGAATCCTTGATTTTCTACAGATGGGATTAGAGATGAAGCTGGCCTTGAGTACCATCAAGGGCCAGGTCTCTGCTTTATCAGTATTATTTCAGCGGCCACTTGCTTCGCATTCTTTGGTCCGAAACTTTATGCAGGGGGTGATGCGTCTTAATCCTCCAGTTAAAGCGCCCCTAAACCCCTGGGACTTGAATTTGGTCCTGGCTGTGTTACAGAAACGGCCTTTTGAACCAATAAGTCAGATTCCTTTGGTCTTGTTGACAAGGAAATTAATTTTTCTGGTGGCCATCTCTTCTGTTAGTAGAGTATCAGAATTAGCAGCTCTTTCCTGTAAGGAGCCTTATTTGATTATACACAAGGATAGAGTGGTACTACGCCCTCATCCTAGTTTTTTACCGAAGGTGGTTTCTGATTTTCATTTAAACCAAGACATTGTTCTACCTTCCTTTTTTCCAGATCCCTGTTCTCCGGAAGAGAGATCATGGCGTTGTTTTCCTGCATCAGATGCGAAATTAAAACGCATGTCAAGCACAGTTGAATCCCTTTAATTGAGCAGTACACATGGCAGTTTAGAGGCAGCATTTGACCGGCTTTTCATTGTGCTGCTTTTTTCTTTTTGAGCCCGTATGGCCCATTCGGCTAGGTTCACACTATTGCAAGTTGCTGCAGGTGCGGGAATCACACCTGTTCCTGCACCCGCAACCACCTGCAGCCAAAATGTGCTGCTCTTTGAAAACTTGCGAGGCTGCCATTCATTCTTAATGGCACCCCCAGGCAATTTCAAAATGGATAATGTTTGCTGGTGTTGGAACTGCAGGAAAATTTTCTGCCCGCTGCGTTTTCAAAATGCATGCACATCAGCCCATTCAAATGATTAGGTCGCAATGCCCATGTGAACGCAAAGCGGCAATAGTGTGAACCTAGTATTAAGGTGCATTTGAACTACAGGCAAATGAGGTCATGCACTGTTTTCCATTTGAACACATCTGTTTGCCTTTGAATGGAAAATGCAGTGTTTGACTAGATCTCCCATCCTCATGAACCCTAAGGGTCTGCCACAGGCCATCGAGCATGCCGCTCCCAGTGCGACATAACCCCTACTGCCAAACGTGTTATTTATAAGGCCAGGTTCACATCTGTGCGAGTGGTTCCCACTGCGGGTCCACACCTGTTCCTGCAGCCGCAACCACCTGCACAGAAAAATGCAGGAGATGTGTGCAGGTGCCATTAATCCTAATGGCACGCTGCATGTACTGGAAATCGCTCACCCTCTGGGAACCACACTACCCTTGCAGTTTCCGTGTGGGCTGCGATTCCAAAAATGGAGCAGGGACCTTTTCCTTGCTTTCAAATGAATGGGCTGCCGTGCCCACGCAAAACACGGCTCACAGAGCTGCATTAGTGTGAACCCAGCCAAAGACTTCCTAAGGGCCAGGTTCTCCTAAATCTATATAAGCCAGCTTTAAAGCACAATGGCATTTTAAAACACCCCCTGCTGATCCGTGTTGTGATTGGGCATAGCACGCATATGGCAGCTGATTTCAGCCAGTGGTTTTGGCTGAAGTCAGCTATTAGGCTGTGTCCAGTCACACACAGAGTTCTGTGTTTACAAAAACACAGAACTCTGTGTACAAGTAATGGCAATCTGGCTGTTTCTTCTCACTGCAAAGCGGGGAAAAAGCAGCCAGATAGCGAAGTAAAAGCAGCACACATTACACACATTAAACATTGTTAGGCACACAGTTAACCCTTTGATTTTTCCTAGATGCTAACCCCTTCCTAACCAGTGTCATTAGTACAGTTAGAACAGTAATATCACTGATCACTGTATTAGTGTCACTAGTGATGTTAGTTAGTCAGTGTACCTCCCAGCCAGCGTCGGCTAGCGCCAGATTGCCCTTTATACTATCACACTCCCACTTTAAGTCACTGATCACCTCCATTACTAGTATAGTGTCATAGCTGTATAAATTCCATTAAATATTCCAAAATTTGTAGATGCTATACCTTTCGCAAAAACCAAACCAATTAATATACACTTATTGGGATTTTTTTTACCAAAGATATGTAGCAGAATACACTTTGGTCTAAATTTATGAAGAAATTCGATTTTTTTTTTTTTTTTATATGTTTTATAACAGAAAGTAGAAAATATTGTGTTTTTTTTTTTTTTTTTCCAACTTTTCGGTCTTTTTTCATTTATATCGCAAAAACCCAGTGGTGATCAAATACCACTAAAAAAAAGATCTATTTGTGGGAAAATATGATAACATTTTACTTTGGGTACATTGTTGCATGACCGCACAATTGCCAGTTAAAATAACACAGTGCTGAATAGCAAAAAATGGCCTGGTCATGAAGGGGGGGGGGTAAAACCTTCCAGAGATCAAGTGGTGAAATTCTGTTGTCTTCATCACTAGATCTACTGATGATTGTACGTGGTTTACAATGTTTATGTATATTTGCTTCTTATTTATGTGACTGCCTCCGACACTGCTAATGCTATCTTTCTTCCTTAATTTGAAAGTTTAGATGCTTTTGATAAAAGCAATGACGTGTTTATTTTGTTTCTGTTTTTTTTTTTTTAGCTATTACATGAATTTACCTAATGAGCCTACAGACAGTTCCATATCTGAAGATCCTGCTGAGATCGTTGACATATCTTCATCAAAGACAAACTCTCCACCGATAATCCCCATCCTGAAGAAAGTCAAAGTGCTGGTCGCTTGCCTATTTTACACCTTCTTCGTCAGCATCATCATCTTCCCCACCATCTCTGCTGGTATTGAGTCTGTTGAGAAATACACTGGTAGCGTTTGGACCAACAAATACTTCACACCCTTGACTTGTTTCCTGGTTTATAACTTTGCTGACTGGAGTGGACGGCAGATCACAACATGGATCCAAGTCCCGGGACCCAACAGCAAAATGCTGCCAACGATGGTTTTCCTCCGAACGTTTTTCATCCCCTTGTTTATGTTTTGTAATTACCAACCTCGGAAACACATTTATGAAGTATTTTTCCAGAGTGACGTCTATCCGATCATCTTTATCACGTTACTGGGATTGAGTAATGGTTATTTAGGGACACTTTCTATGGTTTATGGCCCTAAGGTTGTCCCCAAGGAGTTCTCTGAGGGGACTGCAATAGTGATGTCTTTTTTCCTTGGGTTAGGGTTAGCTATTGGGTCCGCTTTCTCTTCTCTTGTTCATTTAATATAGTTAACAAGCTCAAACTTTTTTTAGTTTTTGTTTTAAATTAGTGTTCATTTTAAAGGGCATTGCGATGACAGAACATTTTCTCAGCAAATGTTTACTTTTTATCCTAAACCTTTTTTATTTTTATTTTTTTTAATATACTGTATGTACCTGCTATTTAAAAAAAGATGCCCAATAATCAATGGGTAGTGGATCTCTTTTCTGAAGTGCTTAGGTTTTTTTTCTATACTTTGTGAGGGGGAAAGTGTTGGGTCTCAGCGCCACAATACAAAAAACAATTTGTTGATTATATACCGTGCTGCACCTAAACTTTGTAGAAACTAATAACAATGCAAAAATATATAAAGGCGCAAAGGAAACATAACAAAAATCAAATATCAAATTAATAATATACAATGTGTATCTGATTAATAAAGTGCACAATAAAATAAACCATCAAAAATATTCATAATAATCAAAATATGTGAACAAATCTTCTCCTGTATGCTCCAACACTGTGAAAATAAAGTGCACACGTGCTTCAGTAAACTTGCTAAAAGTGCTTCACCTGAAGTGATAAAACAAAATGATAACAACAGCGCATTTTGTTATCACTTCGGGTGAAGCACTTTTATCAAGTTTACTGAAGCACGTGTGCACTTTATTTTCAAGGTGTTGGAGCATACACAAGAAAATTTGTTCACATATGATTGTTATGGACATTTTTAATGGTTTATGTTATTGTGCACTTTAATAATCAGATACACATTGTATATAATTATTTGATTTTTGTATTGTTTCCTTTGCGCCCTTTATATATTTTTTCTTTTCTATACTTAAGGGTACTGTACTTAAAGCACACTGTCACATTAGAAAAAATGGAACCTCTTTTTCACTAAACCAAGGGTCTCCAAACTTTATAAACAAATAGCCAGTTTATGGTCCTTCAGACTTTAGGGGGGCCGAACTGTGGCCATTGGAAGTAGAAAAGGTCCCAACATCAGTGGGGACCCATCGTTTGTTTCAGTGGCAGTAATTGTGCCTCATCATAGGTGTCAGTGGGAGGAATTGTCCCCCATTGCTGATGTCACTGGGAAGAATTGTGCCCCATAATTGGTGTCATTGGGCCCCCATTGTTGGTGTCATTGGGAGAAATTGCCCCATCATTGGTATTAGCGGGAGGAATTGTGCCCCTTCAAAACAGCCGCATCTGGCCCCCGGGCCACAGTTTGGAGACCACTGCACTAAACCGTTACTTGAACTCCAGTGTACCTCTTGATGCCCACCAATGTGCCATTTATTCCAAGCACTTTATGTTGCTTTCAGCTTAGGTTGCCCATACCATTCCCATGTTTTTGGCAAAATTATTCCCTGCTCAAAGAATTGCTTTGGGAGCATTGCGATGTTACTGGTTGTGGCTTGGAAATTGCATTCTGAGGGAGACCAGGTAGCTCTTAGCAGAGCTGTAGCTCTCATATTGGCACCAGAAGTGTGCCAATACAAGGTTTTCGCACAAGTTGCACAAGTTTAAAAATTAATTTTATACCTGAAGATTGCATAAAACCCCCAAAACATTATATCTTTTCTGAAAGCAGACACCCTAGAGAGTAAAATAGTAGTAGTTTCCAATATTTTTTGTCACACTATATTACCGCAAAAGTAAAAAAAAATTAAAGTTCATTTTAGGGGGCACAAAAATGCATTAAATTACCCAATTGTTTGGTAAAATATAACAGTCAAGGTTGCACCGAGTAAATAGATACCCAGCATGTCAAACCTTAAAGCGGTGTTCCAGTAATTTTTGTGTTTATTAAAAGTAAGCAGCTATAAAAGTGTAGCTGCTGACTTTTATTAAACAGCCACTCACCTGTGCCACGATCCAGCGGTGCACTCACCCCAGTCATGTTCTCCCCGTGCCCTCCCTCAGTGGGGCTGGCATCTTTACTATGGGCACCCGGCTGTGACAGCTTGCGACTTTACAGCCGGGTACCCACTGCACATGCACGAGCCGCCCTGCGCTCTGTGATTGGTCCTGAAGTCTTCTGGGACTTGTTATATGTCCCAGAAGACTTCGGGAGGGAGGGGGAAGGAGAACTTCCGATTGCGATTGCCTAAGACGACCAGAACGCAAATAAGAGCGGGTACCTGTCAAAATCGGGTACCCACTCCCCTCCCCCTCCTCCCCAAAACCTCAGTTTCACTAACAGGAGCTGGGAAGGAGGCTTTAAAAGCAGAACCTTTCCCTTTTGGGTGGAGCTCCGCTTTAAATTTGCGTGCACCCGTTAAATGGCAGGAGACGTCGGTACCCTATATTTTCCATGGGCAACGCTTCAAAAGCCACCTAGGTCATCAGTTATGAAGGAGGTCCCGAATTATTGCTCTTATTTCGGCGTAAGCGGCAATATGTAACGCGTATCACAATCAAAGTTTTCAGGCGTGGGTGCCCTGCCGCGTGCATTTACGTTTGTACGTGTGTATATGTGGGGGTGGCTCAATTTTTTTTGGGGGGGGGGGGGGGGATTTGTGTGCTTGGGTGTAACTTACATTTTTTACAATTAACAATTTTTTTTTTTAACTTAACTTTTTTTTTTTTCTAGTATATGGGGGACAAAAAGTCTCCTATGTGATGATGCTTTTGGTGGCAGGTTCCCTATATGTCTCCTCTGTGTTCCACTTAATGTAATGCAATGCAGATGGCACTACTGTACATTTTTTGAAGGCCTGGGAAACTGTCAAGGGAGACAGAAGTGACATCACACACATCAGTTCTAGGTCAGCAACAAGAAGGGGAGGAGACCTCACCTCTACGCGGTATGTCGGTCCCGGGGGGGAGGGGGGGGGGGTGTCACACGCGAGCTGCGTGGAAGAATTTGGGTGGCAGCCCAGGTGCCGGGATGCAGTTTTTTGGCAAGCCCTGGGCTGTTGTGCTTGTAAAGGACCCTTAATGCTCACAAATGTTTTTTATTCTTCCCCATACTCTACAAAAGTTTACAAAACATTTTGGCTGGAGTCAGAGTTTCCTCCATTTAGGTAAGAGATGAATGTTGGATACCACTTATATGGCATATTGCTGCAATACACTGTTGTAAACATTAAATCTATTTTAAATATGGATTATTTTTGAAGTATTTTGAGTATGCAACTTTTTTTTAATCCTTGCCTATGTTCCTGTTTAAGCTAGTGCAATGACTGCTGCCTCAGGTGTTCTGTTTCAGGTTGGCTCCTTTCTCTTGCAGTGTTCTACAGAGCCACCCTTGCATACGGCGACTAAAGTTATGCCTCTCTGCATTGTGTGCATCAATAGAAACACACAGCCCTAGAAACATAAGGCACTCCCCTGAACCTTCTTTCTCCTCCCCCTCCCTTTTTCAAGCTAATATACTGACTGAAGAATGTACTGTCCACTGTTAACTCTTTCCCAAGAAGATTGGATGTTGAGAGAAGCAGCGCTAAGAAAGCAGGAGCCAGCAGAATTGAAAGTTGTAAAATGTATCTGCTGGGGTAAGAATGTTAAAACATAGTTTACGGAGGAATGTTTATTTTATTGTTCTAAATTTGTTAAGCTAAAAAACACTTGAGGGTTTAATACTACTTTACCACTTCTGCCCTGAGCCTCGTTTTGAGATTTGTTGTTTACAAGTTGAAATTTGTTTTTTTTTTGCTAGAAAATTACTTAGAATCCCCAAACATTATATATATATTTTGTTTAGACACCCTAAAGAATAAAATGGCGGTCATTGCACTACTTTGTCACACTGTATTTGCACAGCGGTCTTACAAGCGCAATTTTTCTGTAAAAAATACAGGTTTTTGAGTTAAAAATAAGACAACAGTAAAGTCAGCCCAATTTTTTTTCTATAGTGTGAAAGATAATGTTACGCCGAGTAAATTGATACCCAACATGTCACGCTTCATAATTGCGCCGGCTTGTGGAATGGCGCCAAACTTTGGCACTTAAAAATCTCCATTGGCGACATTTAAAAATTTCTACAGGTTACCAGTTTTGAGTTACAGAGGAGGTCTAGTGCACGAATTATTGCTCTCGCTCTAACGATTGCGGCGATACCTCACGTGTGGTTTGAACATTGTTTTCATATGCGGGCGCGACTTACGTATGCATTCGCTTTTGTGCGCGAGCTTTTGTGCGCAAGCTTTTTTTTTTTTTTTTTTTTTTTTTTTTTTATTATTATTTATTTTACCTTTTATTTTTTACACTGACCTTTTTAAAAAAAAATCAGAATGTAAACATCCCTTGTAGTAGAAAAAAAGCATGACAGGACCTCTTAAATATGAGATCTGGGGTCAAAAAGACCTCAGATCTCAAATTTACACTAAAATGGAATTAAAAAAAAAAGAAAAAATTAAATGTCATAATTTTTTTTTTTTTTAATTCCCCTTTAAGAGCATTGGGCGGAAGTGATGTTTGACGTCGCTTCCGCCCTTCAATGCTATGGAGCCGAGCGGGGGGGGCCATCTTTCCCTGACTCGGCATCCAGGCAGTGAGTGGAGCGGACGCAATTGTCTCCACCGCTACCGACGGCTCCGGTAAGTGGCGGAGATGACTGGAGCATGGCGGAAGGAGGGGGGGTGCAGAGACCACTTTTATCTTAAAGAGAAATGCAAATACCTGAAAATACCGGGGTTATGGCAGCTAGCTCGGGTTCCTCTTCTGTGCTCCTGGCCCCTTCCTTCCTGTCAAGTGCCCCCACAGCAAACAGCTTGCTATGGGGTGCCCAAGCTGAGCCGCAGCTCCATGTGTCCATTCAGACACAGAGCCACGGTTCGGCCCCACCCCCTCTCTTTCCTGATTGGCTAACTAACTTTGACAGCAGCGGGAGCCAATGGTGCTGCTGCAGTGTCTCAGCCAATCAGGAGGGAGCTGAGGCAACTCGTGTACATCCCTGGACAGAGATGGGGCTCAGGTAAGTATTAAAGGGGCTGAGGGGGACTGCTACACACACAGAAGTTTTTTAACTTAATGCATAGAATGCATTAAGATAAAAAACCTTCTACCTTTACAACCACATTTAAGCTTTTATAAATGAAAGGACTGGAATGCTGTGGTGTAAAGACAGACATAATTAACCACTCTGCTCAGAAATTTGGAGTAGAATTCTCCTTTAATTAAATATATCTTATTTTTAAGATACAGTTTAACCCTTTCCCGCTGAGCGTACGCAGATGTGCGTACTCAGCTTTCGGGGGTCATATGCCTGCAGCTGCGGGCATTATCCCGGTACCATTTTGTAGAGCGGGTGATCAGCTATCCATGTATAACAACCGATGCGACTAAAAGCCGCTCGGCTGTTATACCGGAGAAGCGAGAGGGGACGTCCCACCGCTCTTACCGGGCCTCCAGATCCACCGGGAGGCCCGATCACCAGTCCGCCGCCTCCAGCGGCTGCTGAAGTCTGGAACGAAGCTGTGGGCAGCTTTGTTCCAGCCTTCTAATTGTAAACGCGGAAGTGACGTTATGACGTCACTTCCCGTTTACTCGGCTGCCAATGGCGTCGGTTTTAAAAAAAATATACAGTATTCAGAATCGCCGTTTTCGGCGATCTGAATACTGTGAAGTGCACAGGAGGGATCGGGGGTCTTTTAGACCCCCGATCCCTCCATAAAGAGTACCTGTCACTACGTATTACTGTCACAAGGGATGTTTAAATTCCTTGTGACAGCAATAAAAGTGATCAAAATTTTTTATTTTTTTTTTAAACACAATTTCTAAATATAAAAATAAATAAGCAAAAAAAATTTTTTTAAAGCGATCCCGTCCCTGCGAGCTCGCGCAGCAAAGAAAACGCATACGGAAGTTGCGCCCGCATATGTAAACAGTGTTCAAATCACACATGTGAGAGATTGCCGCAATCATCAGAGCGAGAGCAATAATTCTAGCTCTAGACCTCCTCTGTAACTCTAACCTGGTACTGTAAAAAAAATTTAAAGTGTCGCCTATGGAGATTTTTAGGTATCGTAGTTTGTCGCCATTCCACGAGTGCGTGCAATTATAAAGCGTGACATGTTTGGTATCTATTTACTCGGCGTAACATCATCTTTCACACTATACAAAAAAATTGGGCTAACTTTACTGTTTGGTTTTTTAAAATTCATGAAAGTGTCCCTTTTCTCAAAAAGTTGCGTTTAAAACACCGCTGCACAAATACCGTGTGATAAAAAATATTGCAACAATGACCATTTTATTCTCTAGATTCTCTGCTAAAAAAATATATATAATGTTTGGGGGCTATAAGTAATTTTCTAGCAAAAAATACGGATTTTAACTTGTAAACACCAAATGTCAAAAATAGGCTTAGTCATGAAAGGGTTAAATCTATTTTAGATCACTAAAGATTATAATAAAATGGGTATTTTTGCTGGAAAACAATGTACTCTTATTTTGTTGTTCTAGATCTTCTCAAAAGTGGTTTCATGTATTTGGTATGGTAAATTCTTGTAGACACACTTGATGTAAATACATGATGATATTCTTTGCTACAACATAAAGTCTTGTATAAATGGTGTTAAAGCCAGTTTGATTGTTCATTAAATTTTAGACTATATTACACATATATTTTTCTTAAATTGTGCCTTTCATATCCATTCAAGAACTCCTGATAAGCTCCTATGCCCGACCAAGGGTGGCGTATGATTAAATACAAAGTAACTGCACTGCGTGTGTTACAAAAAAAAAAGAATTTCATCATCACTAAAATATTTATATGAACATGTACCATGAATCAATAACAGATAGCAATCCAATATCAATTACTATAAATATGAACATGTACCATTCACCACTTCCAATCCAGGCCAATTCTGGTATGCCTCTCCTACATGTAAAAAAACATATTTTTTTCCTAGAAAACTACTTAGATCCCACAAACATTATATATTTATTTAAGCAGAGGCCCTAGAGCATAAAATGGTGGGTGTTGTATATTTTTATGTCACGATTTTTTGCGCAGTGGTTTTTCAAACGCAATTTTCTTGGAAAACTTACACTTTAATGATTAGTTTTATTGCGTATAAACACAAGAGAATACCCAAGTATTTGGTAAAATATAAAAGATTATCTTACACTGAGTAAATGGATACCAAATATGTCATGCTTTAAAATTGCGCCTGCCCTCAGAATAGCGCCATGTTATGGTACCTACAAATCTCCATAGACAACACTTTAAAAGCCTTTACAGGTTACCAGTGTAGAGTTACACAGGAGGTTTGGCACTAAAATTATTGCTCTCGCTCTGACGTCTGCGGCGTTACCTCACGAGCGTTGCGATCACCATTTACATATGCGTGTGGGACTCGCGTGGGCATTTGCAGAGCACAGGGGAATAGGGGCGCTTTAAAAAAAAAAAAATGTATTGTTATTTTATTTTTATTTTTTTTATTGAAACATTATTGCTATTACAAGGGATGAACAACAACCCTTGTAATAGCATGGACCATGACAGGTCTTTTTTAAGGAGAGATCTGG
This sequence comes from Aquarana catesbeiana, assembly GCF_042186555.1. Classification (NCBI taxonomy): domain Eukaryota; kingdom Metazoa; phylum Chordata; class Amphibia; order Anura; family Ranidae; genus Aquarana; species Aquarana catesbeiana. The sequence goes on along the minus strand of NC_133331.1, from coordinate 171,638,771 downwards.
GGTCTATTAGATCCTGGATCTCTCCTCTGGCCTCCAATCAGATACAGATTGGTCTGATCGGCTGCTTTACTAGCCAATATTAGCCAGGTAAATAAAGAACTAAACCAGAAGTGACAACATTCTCGTTGCTTTATGTTTCTGACATCACACAGTGGGAGGAACAACATCTGTTCCTCTCAGAGCCGGATACCGCCGTTGCATCCTTACCGGGCTCCCCGATCACACAGGAGAGCCCGGTAAAGGTGGCAGTTGGGGGAGGGGTGGGACCCCCTTCCGCCTGTAAAAGTAATCCAGCAGGGCTCGTTGGCCGCTAGGATTTTTTTCACTTTATAGGGAATCTCCCTAAAAAATGACAAAAACGATCATTACTGCAGCAATGACCAAGATATTACGCTTGCGGTCCGAGGACGTTTGACCACATCCAGCCCAGCCTATAGCAGAAGGGCGGGTGGGGGATCAGTTATCCTGACTGGGCGTCATATGACCTCCAGCAGGATAACCTCTGACACACCGCATCTCCGATACCGGTAAAGAGCCTATGACGCAGGTAGAGGAGAGCTGATGATCCATCAAGGATGCCCACAAGTGCTCACCTAAAGTGCCAACCCATGTCCACCAGGGATGCCAATCTGTGCCCACCAGCTATGTCAATCAGTGCTCATTAGGGATGCCAATCAGTGCCCATCAGTAATGCCCGTTAGTGCCTCCTCATCAGTGATGCCTGTCAGTAACCTCCATATCAGCGCTGCCTATCAGTGCTAAATATCAGTGCTAAGTATCAGTGCCGCCTATCAAGGCTATATATTAGTGCCTCATCATCAGTGCCACCTCATCAGTGCCCATCAGTGAAGGAGAAAACATACTTATTTACAAAATTTTATAACAGAAACAAAGAAAAACTTTTTTTTTTTTCCAAATTTTCGGCCTTTTTTTTTTTGATTAGCAAAAAATAAAAAGTGGTGATCAAATACCATTAAAAGAAAGCTCTATTTGTGGGGAAAAAAATGATAAAAGTTTCATATGGGTACATGACCACGCAATCGTTCAAAGTGTGACAACGCTGAAAGCTGAAAATTGGCCTGGGCAGGAAGGGGGTGAAAGTGCCCAGTATTGAAGTGGTTAAAAATGTGGATGGGAAGTGATTAATCAATACCAACCAAAAGAAAATAAAGCATTAAAAAATAATAGCCACAATAAAATATAATTATATTTTATATTAGTGTGAACATGGTTACAAAGCTGTAGACTGTTTCTGCACACAGCAATGAAAATAGTTTGTTTGGTTTTTATTACTTGTCCCCTAGTTTTTCTTGTACAAATTCATTTTGGATCTGTTCAACTAAGGCAAGTCACGCCCAAAACTTCTCCATGCCAATAAAACACAGTCACTTTTATAAGGGGCAAGATGTATCAAAGAGCTGGACCTCAGAATTTAATTTCACTGCTCAGTGCTAGAAATGTGTGCTGAAGAGTAGCAAGTTCTCTTCAGCTTGGTTGGGTCAGATAAAGTATTACTTTAGACAGAAGGTAATTGGATTGTGAAATAGGCTGCGGTGAGATGTAGCAGGCACTATGGCAGCATTAAAATGATTCAGAAAACAGTTTAGATAGGACAGAACACAGAGATCACTAACTAGGAGTGCTGCCACAGCAGAAGGATGACCTAGTCTCACGTTGACCTTAAGAGAAACTTGTGGCTCTTGATGTGAAGTTCAGTAGCATTTCCATCAAGCCAAGTACTGTAATTGCAAGATTTCACACTAGTTAAGAAAACCATTTTCCTTTCTATTTAAACGATTGCAATGAAAAATTAATTACTTCCAACCAAAAGAGGTTGAAATGTTTGCAATTAGAGGGGAAATATCCTTTTAGAGCTAAAAAAATGTTCTCCTGGTCAAATGTGATTATTATACAATAATAAACTACTAATGAGCCAAGTAAATTTTTCCAAAAATGCTGTTAGTTTAAGTTCTGAAGAAGGCCATAAAATAGTAAAAGTAGACATCGTCAAAGCAGGGCAAACATTTCATTTTTTTTTTTAAAGGGAATATGTAGTTTTCACAATTCTTTAGATGAACACATATTGATAAGCATACTTCTATCAAGATAATATCTTTTACATGTTTAGGTTTTAAAAACCTTATTTAAAAAAATAAAAATAGCCTTATGGCTTTAGTTTAACCACTTGCCACCCTTGGGTCATATATAAACGGCCTTGGGATCCCTCCTCCTGCTGCTGATCCTGACCTCTCCTCCTAAACTGGGGATTCCAACACTTCTCCAAGTGGTCGGGCTGGCTGCCCACATAATAAAGAAAGCATTCTTCTGGCATTTGTGGCTGCAGTCCTTCCTGCTCTTCCTGACCTTGGCTTGCAATCAAGAGGTCCCTGAATTTTCTACCTCTTAATAAGTGATTGAACAGTACTTCCTGGCAAATTTAAGGCTTTGGATATCTTTTTACATCCTTTTCTATCTTTTTAAAGTTTAATTATCTTGTTACACAGGTATTTTGACAGTTCCTTTCTGCTCCTCATGGCTCATTATCTAGTCGGCTCAGTGTATCCATGCGAGAGCTAAGAAACTCATTGGCTGTTTATACACAGACACTTATTGCAATTTAAAAAGCCACAGATGTAGGGAATTAACCTTTAATTGTCATTTTACCTGTTTGTGTCACTTTGTGTGTCTGTACCAAGGCCAAACATTACAGGGTATGTAAACTTATGATCAGGGCTATTTGGATGATTTCTGTTATCATTATGATTTAAAAAGGAGCCAAACAACTTTGTGATAATAAATGGCTTCATATGATCACTATCCTTTTGTAAGTTTTAATTTTTTTGGCATGATCAGTCATATTTTCAAATATAATGCCAACATTTCACGATTTCTGCCAGGGTATGCAAACTTTTGAGCACAACTGTAGGAATATATCACCTATATGTACAGAAGCCAAAAAATATATTAATTTGATTCCACCAACACATTACAGGACTAAAAACAATTGTATTTAAAGTGTTTGTCACCCCAGCATTTCATATTCCTGATATGTGCCTGCTGTACCATGTATTTGTATGAAAAAGTATCCTGTTCTTATTGTATTGCTTCCTTTGTGTGAAATCCCTGGTGATTCGGGTAGTCCCTCTGCTTTCCTATTAAAAACTGACCACACTAAGCAGGAGAACACATTGTTATCAGTTCTCTAGCTGTGCTGGGAACTTAGTGTGTTCTCCTCCAATGATCAGACTTGTCCTGACACCCCCCCTCAAAGCCATTCACTGGGAAGCTCTTATGCAGCTGAGAACAGAGAGAATGTTAACACTTATAAAAAGTGGGGAAAAAAGGTATCTATAATGTGTTTTTTTTATATCTGTACACAAATATTTAGCATTTTGTTTTTCAATTTTAAACTGGATGGGCTGTTTTACAAGGTGATTGTTTACAATCATTTTAATTATTTTTAAAGTACAACAGTATTAAAGGGGAAAAACTATTGCTCTAAAATTGCCAATAAGTCTTTTGCCATGCTTTGTCCCAGGCCTCAGAAGTTTATATGCTGAAATCAAGCTTTTTCCTAGTGATAGGCACCAAGCACTGCATTGTGGGATAGAGGGGTGTCTGCTTCCCCATATTCTTAAAGTTTGGGTATTTTGAGAGACTGGGCACTAAAAGGAAGTTGAATGTGTAGAGAAAGGTATAATTGTTGACTATTTACTAGGGATTCCAGCATAGTACTTTAAAATGAGAACTGGCTAGTCCAAAACATATCTATGGTACCATTAGTGTTGAAGTATGGACAAATTGTGCCTGCAATTTCCTATCTTAGTCTTCAATTTACAGACTGTATATGGGGATTCAATTTTACCGATCCTGCAGGCTCCACCACTCCCGAAACTCTTGCATTTGGCAGTTAAATGAAGGGGCACAGTTAAGATTGGGGGGGGGGGGTGGAATACAATGTTTTAAACCCTTACATATACCCTCTGAAGTGACAAGCCTATGCTAAGCTGATGCACAGAGATGAAACAAATCCTACAGGAGTTGTACCTGTTTATCTGAAGACCTCTCTCCTCTACATTCTTCTAAAACACACAAATCAGACTAGATAAAACTTTTTCTCCGCTCCAGCAAGCAAGGGGTGGGCACCTGACGTCACACAATGCACAGAATAGGTGGGTGTAATCTGAGACCTGAGTGGAGGGAGAGGACACAGCCCCTTCTAAACTGTCTTATAGGGAAACATGACAGCTGTCCTGTCAGTTACCTGCCGTGTATCAGAAGGGCGGCAGGGGCATTTTTTGAGAAAACTTGCAGATAACAGAGGAAGGAGACCGCAGAGAGAAATGACACCTGGTGCTTGGGATAGAGGAAAGTACACACTATAGAAGGAGATGACTCATTTTACATTTCAGAGGTTTATGACCACTTTGATTTTAAATTTGGCAGAAATGGAAACCCCGATGGACTCAGGATCCAAGGGGGTTTCCTTGGAACACAGAAATCCATTTGAAAATTAACACATTCTTGCAGGCCTGCATGTCAGCACTGTTATTACGTTACAAATATGTTTGTGCAGATTGGGTTCTTTTTAGGAATCTAAAAGCCGATTCATGAAAGCTGTAGATCAAAATGGAGTTGTTGCCTCTAGCAAGGAAACATTTTAAAGAAATATCAAAAACAATTCTGATTGGCAACTCCAATTTTTTGTGTTATTTTTATTTTAAACAGTCCTAAATGCATAAATCTAGATCAAATGGAAAGTCTGCCATAATCAACTTATATTTCAGTGCTATTAGGATGATGGAAGTCGGTAAAGCTTCACCTCATTCACTAAGTGAAGGAAAAATTCCCTTGCAAGGTGAACAGCCTTTTTGCCTTTAGTATATCATCCCCAGAGTATATTTATCAATTTTACTTCCGGTTCCGGTGCCGCATGGAGAGCAGCTCGGAGATATTGGCTCCCGCCACGCTCTTCCACAGCCAGCTTCCAAACCGCATAGCCCCCGAGTTAACTTCCTCCTCTGCCTCCCTTCTACCTAGGGAACCCCCATGGACCAATTCGTGGAGCGATCCGCGGCTCGACTGGCACTCGGTCCATGCCTGAACACGGGACACAGGACAAGCCGCAGCCAATATGGCGCCTGCTCTTTCTGCTGACAGCCGTGCTGCAGACACACTCATGGCCCCTCCAGTTCCCATGGCGCTCTCGCAGGTGGATCCTGCATCCCCAACTGGCATAGCCCAGGCGGTGGTGGCCCTTCTCATCCCCTTGGTCACAGAGGCTGTGGATAACGCAGTTCTTAAAGGGCTTGAGCAACTGCACAGAGAACTCCAGACCAATCCCTCAGAATCGATCAAACAGAGGGACAGATTTCCTGTGTGGAAGATGACACTACTGTCCTATTAAACACTGTAGCCAGGCTCTCCACAGTACAAAAAGAACGCCAGGAAAAAGTGAACGACCTGGAAAATTTGCACACCATTGGCCTCCCAGAATCATAATCCTCTTCCTCACTGGTAACCATCTGCTCCACCACCATCCCACAACAGCTGGGACTACGTCCACCCTGCCTAGTGAATCGTGCCCACCACATTGGTCAGCTGTCGGAATCACGCTCCAGACCCAGACCGGTGATCGTCAGATATCTTAGTTATGCAGACAAACATGCTGTATTTCATGCAATTTGTCTTGACGAACATCCACTGCTACTCTTTGCTGACTACTCCATGTGCGTTATGCGCCAGTGCAAGGCCTTCTCAGCGGTCTGCTCCACGCTTCATAACAACCATGTTAAATTTGTCCTGGCATACCAAGCGATTCTCCACACTTAACCTGCCACGGGAGAGTGTTTATCTTTTACCTCTCTGCTGGAAGCAGAGAATTACCTTAATGCGACGCAACCTTCTGACATGGAACAAGAGAATCCCTCTCCTTTCCATTAGCCGAGCCTCTCCAGGAAGACTGCTTTGTTCTCTGAAAAATGGCAGAGCCCTCAGAAACCTCCCGTCAAGCGGGTGTGATTTGGTCTGCCAGATGAACGTTCTGTCCACCGTCGATTCCAAGCTTTAGCCAACTCTTACGGTTTGTCTTTTCGCTCCCTGCTCGGATTTTTTTCTACTTCTCCAGTTCCAGCATGTACCTGTAAGTTCTATGTACTGTGAGCTTCTGCCGAAGTGACCCCTCCTCTGTGATGGGCCCTAGCATTCCAACTTTGTTAGGCAAACTGAAACTTGTAGCTAGCCTTATGGACCTGCTGTCCCTGCTCTGTCACTGGTCCCCCCTCTAATCTCTTACCTCCCCTCTCTACCCTCCCCTCCCCCCTTCTTCACTACACAATCCACTCAATTGAGTCAGATTCGGTCGGTCGCAGACTTACTCTCTATTTAACGATTGCCAATCGTGACTTTGCTATCGCTAACGTTTATGCAACTAACTCCCCGGGACAGTCTTTCTTCCAGGATTCAACTTCATGGGTCCTACAAATCCCTGAATCTCTCCACCTTATTGGGGGGGATTTCAATTCAGTTATGCATCTGGCTGAAGATCGTACCCCGGGACCTGTAAATCGTTGCCCCCCAGCTGACATCCCTACACTCCTAGCTCAGTCGACCATCGCACTTCAGCTTACATATGTTTGGCGCACCACACACCCCACCGATAGAGAATTCACTTTTTTTCCCCCTCACAACTCATTCTCTCACATTGATTATTTTTTTTGCTCGTCGGGTATAATCCCCTTAGTGTCTTCCTCGTCCATTGAGGATATGGTAATTTCCGACCATTCCTCCATCAGTATCCAGGTTTCAGGACTCCCATCCCCTCGTGGCGCAGGTACCTGGCGCTTCCCTTCTTTCTTGGCGAATAACGATGGCTTTAAGTCTGCCTTGCATGCTGCCTGGGCTGAATTCGCTGAAACCAACAGAGCCCATCTCTCTTCCCCCAATTTGTTTTGGGAGGCAGGGAAAACCTTTTTCAAAGGGCGCACCAAACTCGTCTACAATATTTGAGAGCCAGTGAATCTCTTCGCTTAGCCCACCGTGCCCTGACTCTATCCTGTACCCCAGCTAATACGCTTGCCTGGCAAGCAGCTAAATGCGCTTTTGACCGCTGGTCTGCGCAACAGGAGCTCACCAGGCAATCCTATTCTGCTCTCCTTTACCACAGGCAAAAATGGTAAAAAGGCAGGCAAGCTTTTAGCGAAACTGTGCTCTGGTCGCTATCCTCCAACTCATATTGGAGCCTTACGTGCCCCTAATGGCAATATTGTTAATGCACCCTCTGAGATCAGCTCCCTCCTCACCAACTACTAGACTTCTCTCTATTCGAAAGACCCTATAGATACAGAAGCGGCGTCCAAACTACTCGCGGGAACAAATCTGCCCACTCTGTTTCCCGATCAGATTGAGACCTTAAATGCTCTCATCACCTCCGAGGACATTTGCTCTACTATTAAATCTCTCTCTACAGGGAAAGCTCCCGGCCCCGATGGGTTATCTGCCAAATTCTACAAACTATCATTGGATTTCATTCCTGATAACCTGTGACATATAAGGCGATGTGGGAAGGCCCATGTATGCCCTCTGGCTCCCAAGCACACATCAAACTTATTGCCAAAAAAGGAAAAGATCCCCTTTTTCCTGATTCTTATAGGCCCATATACCTCATCAATGTTAATGCGAAAATCCTCTCCAAGATCGCTGCATCCCGTCTCGCACGCCTTCTCCCATGGATCCTTCACCAGGCTCAATCGTGCTTTGTTCCAGGCCGTTTAGCCACCCTTAATATTCGCAAAGTCCTTCTGGCCCTTGAGTTTGCTAAACACATCCTGACCTCGAAACAGCTATTGTATCACTCGATCCCGAGAAGGCTTTCAACAATATCAGCTTTTCCTGGCAGTTTATGGTCATGAGAGACTTTGGCATGTCAGGCCCCATTCTAAACTTTGTTCAAAAGCTGTACATGTCCCCGACTGCACGTCTTGTCACTTCTGATTTTATGTCCCCTGACATTCCACTCACTAAAGGTACATGTCAAGGCTGCCCCCTTTCCCCCTTTTTAATATCGCCATAGAACCGCTCTCCAGAATTCTAAACTCTGTCTGGGATTAGCAGCGTCACGATCGACAATCAAACCTTCAGATCGACTCTTTTTGCCGACGACATTCTCCTTTTTCTACTAATACTTCTTCAGATATTGCTTACCTTCAAGATTTGTTTGTGACCTTCTGGACCTGCTCTGGCTTGTGGATTAATTTTGACAAGAGCGAAATCTTACCACTCAACCCATGGCTGTCCAGAGAATGGATTGACTCATCCCCGTTTTTTAGTGGCTGAACAACATATTGTGTACCTTGGAATATGCATTGGCAGGGAACCTTCTTCACTATATGGCTTAAATTATCCTCCAGCTATAGCTAAGATTGTACAGGAGTTGTAAGCATGGGCAAACCTCCCCCTCTCACTTTTCAGGAGATGTCATCTCTTCAAAATGGTTTGCTAGATAACTATATCCCCTGCAGACTCTTCCTCTACTGCTTAAACATACTGATGCCCAAAAAATACACTCAGCCCTGCTCGCTTTTCTCTGGCGTGGCAGAAAACCTAGAATTGCCCTTCAAAAACTTTGTCTCCGGAAGGGTGAGGGTGGGGCCAATATTAGATTCTATAATCTTTCATGTTTATTAAGGCAAGGACTTGATTGGTTGTCTGAAAGCTCCCGTTACTCCAACTACATGCTGGAGGGAGCCCTGGTGTCCCCATTCAACCTCCAGGCCGTTCTCGACTCTAAGCTACGCACCCTACCGCCTCTCCTAAGATCCAGTTTATTAATTAAAGATACACTTATTGCATGGTGTAGTATGGGTCTATATTCATATATAACTTTAGTTACTGAATTACAAGAAACTTAGTAATAGTTTTAAGGTGATTACTTATATATATATATATATATATATATATATATATATATATATATATATATATATATATATATATATATATGTATAATGTATGTTTCTGAGCTCACAGACGGTCATTCACAGATGGTCACTTTGTCTTGGGCTGGGCTTTGTTAGTACCAGATAAAACCAGCTTTTTTGCGCCTTCCATCTAGCCTTTAAAAGGTCAGACAATAGAGCAGGCCGGTGAACCTCGTTGAGGGACTTGAGTGGTCCTAGATTTTGAACAGGCTGTCGGCTTCCAGAACTATCTGAAAATTCAGAAGTTGAGGGGTTCCCTGGATTGAATGCTGAATTTATCCTGTATTGTATCATCTGTAATACATCTTTAATCGAAGCTAAGTAAATCTCTTTTATTACATTCTTTGTTTTGTGTGTTTTAATCATTGCATTTACTGACCACATATCTAAAAAGGGTAAATATATAAATGAATCTATGAATAAATTTAACTCCTTGTTACACCTGGAGAAAGGTGCGGAGACTCCTGGGTCTGCCCTCCACCATCTCTTGTCATTTACCTATAATAGGCAACCCGATGTTCTCCTCTTCTACAAAAAGTCTTCACCCAATGGTCCTCTTCCGGCCTAAAGACTGTCTCCAATGTTTTTAACCCTGCCCAGGGAACTATCGGACCCTTTTCGGAGCTAACCAAGCAATACTCCATACCATCCTCTCAGGTGTTTTACTACTACCAGCTAACAAGCTATCTAAAATCTTGCCTCTGCCCGCATCAAAACCCATGCCAACAATCCTTTATTGATGTACTGCTAACCAGAGGCCAATACTCTATTTCGGAGATATACTCCAACCTCATTGCACACCAGGCTTCCAAGTATCGCATAGCCCCGTTCAACCCCTGGTCATTCATCCTTGACAACCATGAAGCACCAGCACAGATTCTAACAGGTTACCAAAGAATCTGCTCTCTAATATTCTGCAAAACTTGGAGAGAAACTCAATTCAAAATTGCTCATCGAGCATATCTTCCAACACGATAGATCCCTCTCTCTCTCGCATCCTGCCCCTGGTGCACCACCCCCAGACCATCTCTCTTCCACAGACTACCAAAATATTCCTAATTTCTGTGACCCTTTATTGACTGGATCCAGCAAATAACTCTACCCAAGGACCCCTTGCTATGTCTCTTCAGCTGTGACACTGCCTGACTCATCATCCATATCCAGCTGTGATTCTTTTCCTCAGTGGGCCCACATCTGCCATCATGAAAGCCTGGATACACCCCACTCTACCTCAGCTTGCATCAGTGAAACAAATGCTTTGAGCCCTATTTCTCATGGAAAAATTGGACACCATCACTCAAAGTTTTAAGTCTTTAAAGCGTTTTATTGCTAGATGGCGATGCTACATGGATCGCTCTTTGTCACCAGAAGAAATTTCTCTACACATGAAATCCTTTCGCTTCTCGGACTGGTATCTACGTGCTGACCTCGCTAACACATTGGGAAAACTTAGAATCAAGGATACCTCTCACTCTGACCTTCCACCTTAGACATTCCAATTGCTCTATCTGATTCGTAACTGTCTTTTCATTAGAGATGTACATGTATCTGCAACCTTTCCTTTATTTAGTCATTGTGATCATAGGCTTCCACTCCTCAGGTCATTTCTTTGGTAGATCCCAAGATTAGTTACTTAAACCTAACCAAATGCCTTGTTCACAGATATTATACAATTATCACTGCTTTCAAGTTTTGCTGTTTTGTCTATGCAGCTCTATTGTCTTTGTAACGGAGATGTAGGTGTAACAAACACACGTGGAGAGTAGGAGCACTCAGAAAGCTTTTTATTTAACAGTAGCAGGGTTAACACACAGCCAGGTAGCAGCTATCACAGCCGGGCAAAGCAAGAGTCCGGAATACAGTATAAATGCACAGCGGGGTAGCAGAGTCCGTGTTGATAAGGGGTTATACGCGCCAGGCTGGCCAAACAAAGGAAGTAACAGAGTTCTGGCAAGTAGGGGTAGTCCGTGCTCCATCTTGGATACATAAGAATAAAGTTCGCTCTACTCACAGCGTAAGTGATCACAGGGTTAATCCACACTCAGGATGGCACACAGCCAAGGGTAATCCACTCCCTGGATGGAGGCTGCAGGCCTGCCCAAAACACACAACTGCCTTTCTTCCAGCACATGTTTCAACAGAACAAAATCCCTCAGACACACTTCCCTCCCACCCTTGGAAACAGGGCAGGTTAAACTGTCCAATGACAATAGCCACTCAGGTCAGATGTATTCAAGCTTATCAGCAGGGGCTGCTGGAGAAGTTCCCCCTCCCTCCACATGGACTTCCATCCCATAATATAAGTTCTTCCAAGGCAGACACAAATAATGGAATACAACCACACCCCAAACGATCCCAGCAGGGGACAGCTCTATGGGGTGTAAGGGACAAGGATGGGCAGAGACCGTGACAGTCTTACTTTGTGAAGGCAATGTTATATGCCTTACGCCCTCACAAACGTCTTATTCTTCATATAGATTTTGAATGCCATTTTATATTACTTTTGTACTAAAAAACTTTAAAACTCAATAAACATATTTGAAAAAAAAATAAAAAATTTTAGGATTAAAAGAGAGAAATTCTAGGTTTGGAAGATGAAATTCTCTTACAAGCAGCGGGTTAAAGCGGGATTCCGTCCCTGAAAAAAAATGTAAAAGTCAGCAGCTACAAACACTGTAGCTGCTGACTTTAAATAAGTACTTACCTGTCCTGGGTGCCCGCGATGTCGGCCGCCTGAGGCCGCCCCGTCCTTCGGCTCTCGGGTCCCGGCACCGCTTCCTAAGTAAGAGAAACAGGCAGTGGAGCCTTGCGGCTTCACTGCCAGTTTCCTACTGCGCACGCGCGAGCGGCACGGCGCTCTGTGAATGGCCCCGTGGTGTTCTGGGAACATACAGTTCCCAGAAGACAACGGGGCCGCTCACCGAGGAGCAGAGCATGCCGCGGAATAGGAAGAAACAGATTAGGAAGACTGCCTAGCAACAAGGGTTTAGGTAAGTTTAAAATTTTTTTTTTTTTCAAATTTTTTTTTTTGATTTTTTTTTAGGATTTTTGTTGAATTTTTTTTTTTCAGGGTGGCCCTCCACTTTAAAGAAATGAAATTTACCAATTAATCTCCGGAAGGTTTACCCCCCCATGAGCAGGCCATTTTTTTGCGATACGCCACTGTGTTACTTTAACTGACAATTGAGTGGTCTTGCAACACTGTACCCAAATAAAATGTATGTCCTTTTTTTCCCCACAAATAGAACTTTCTTTTTGTGATATTTGATCACCTCTGCGGTTTTTATTTCTTGAGCTATAAACGCAAACGGACCGACTATTTTTAAAAAAAAAATATATATTTTTTACTTTCTGCTATAAAACATATCCAATAAAAAATGTAAAAATCAAATTTCTTCATCAATTTGGGACAATATGTATTCCGCGACATATTTTTGGTAAACAAATTCCCAATAAGCGTATATTGATTGGTTTGCACCAAAGTTTATATCGTCTACAAACTATAGGATATATTTTTGGAATTGTTACTTTTTAATTTTTTACTTGTAATGGCGGCGATCAGCAACTTATAACGGGACTGCGACACTGCAGCGGACAAATCGGACATCTGTCTCTTTTGACACTTTTTGGGGACCAGTGACACTAATACAGTGATCAGTGCTAAAAAATATGTACAGTCACTGCACTAATGATACTGTCTGGGAAGGGGTTAACATCAGGGGCGATCAAAGGGTAATGCCCCGTACACATGATGAGATTATCGGACGAATGATTGTCGGGTTTTTTTTGCATGCTAATCTCAGATCGAATCTGAAGAGTTTACTAAAGTCACGAAAATTCTCGTACAACAGAATAAAAATTTCGGAAGTGATGTCATGTGTTGTAGTGTATTTGTATTGCATTTTTGAATGACAGCTGTACTGATTAAATGAAAATCGTACGATCTGGCATCGTACAGTTTTTTTCTTTCGTGCATGTCTGATAGAATAATATCGGATGAACTGTCATGATCGGCTCTCGAAATCTCTGTACTAACGATCCGATTATGGTACGATCGATTTGAAAGCGGTATTTTTCATACGATTTTCTGATCTTGTGTACGGGGCTTTAACTGTGTTCCTAGGGAGTGCTTGCTAACTGTGGGGGGGGGGGGGTGCTTTTACTATGGGAAGGCAGAGGTCGTGTTCCTGCAGGAAGACAGGATCACAGCCTTCCCTTGTCACAGAATGGAGATCTGTCTTGTTTACATAGGCGGATTGCCGTCCTGCCTGTCTCCTGAACGATCGTCGGGACCCGCTGATTGGTTCCCACAGTGGGAGCGGGTCGCTGGCGCGCCCCAGACCTGGAAGTGCAGACTCGCGTACAGGTATATGACTCTGCCCAGAGTGGCCGTCCTGCCGAAGTCGGGACAGTCGGCATCTGGTTAAGATCGCTGCATCAACACGAGTGGTGTTGATGCAGCGATCTCTCCCGCTGTGTCTTTGTATTCTGACAGGGGCACCCCACCCCCGGAATATGTTGATTATTGCTTGCAGCTATTGTCTGCAAGCGCTGATCAGATGCTGATTTTCCAGCATGTCCCACTCGACAAAAGCTGGCTTCTGTCAGATAGACAGCTGTACACACTGACCAAAAGTCAGATTTTTAGTGAGTGTATACCCATTGTTAGACTACAAAAATAAACACTGACCACATATGCCTACGGAAGTGTGTTTGTCATCAGACTGAGACCTAAAGTCAGCATTTTTGCTTATATGGTATATTAAAGTGGTTGTAAAGGGTGAAGTTTTTTTCCTCTGTGCATTCTATGCATGCAGGCAAAAAAACCTTTGTGTGCAGCTCCCCCCACAGCCCTCCCCCCCCCACTACTCACCTGAGCTCCCTCTCGATCCAGCGATGTGCGCAAGAGCCTCAGCTGTCCCGGAACTTCCTTTCCTCATTGGCTTAGATAGCAGCGGGAACCATTTGCTCTCACTGCTTTCAATCACAGTCAGTGAGCCAATGGGGAGAGAGCTGGGGGCGGACTGAACTGTGGCTCTATATGTCTTATGGACACATAGAGCAGGGCTCAGGAGTGAGCACGCATAGTGCCCCCATAGCAAGTGGCATAACAAGAGGGAGGACCCAGGAGTACTGGCTGGGACCTGAGAAGAAGAGGATCAGGGCTGTTCTGTGCAAAAAAAAAAAACTGCGCTATATAATAAATGTGAAGGAGATAATAATGATATGAAAACATACAAATAATAGGGCGTACACACGGTCGGACTTTGTTCGGACATTCCGACAACAAAATCCTAGGATTTTTTCCGACGGATGTTGGCTCAAACTTGTCTTGCATATACACGGTCACACAAAGTTGTCGGAAAATCCGATCGTTCTAAACGCGGTGACGTAAAACACGTACGTTGGGACTATAAACGGGGCAGTGGCCAATAGCTTTCATCTCTTTATTTATTCTGAGCATGCGTGGCACTTTGTCCATCGGATTTGTGTACACACGATTGGAATTTCCGACAACGGATTTTGTTGTCGGAAAATTTTATCTCCTGCTCTCCAACTTTGTGTGTCGGAAAATCCGAGGGAAAATGTCCGATGGAGCCCACACACGGTCGGAATTTCCGACAACACGCTCCGATCGGACATTTTCCATCGGAAAATCCAACCGTGTGTACGGGGCATTACAGTGATATCAAATCAGTGTATAAAATTGATAACAAAATCCAAATGTCAAAATACACTCAATAGGAAAACCTAAAAAATAGTAAATACACACGTATGTGTTACTGGTATCAAATTGGTGCTTTGAATAAGTAACAAAGTTCATAGATGTTTTGGAAACCGAAAAAAGTCCCCTGGTATTTCTCTGTAAAATCCCAGTGAGGAATGGAAAACGAAATACACCATGCAAAGTGAACCTCTACCAACAATCAAAATGCGCTTACCAGATGGGCAGCGCAAATAGGCTCAACTAGCACAACCTCCGAGTAGGGCTGCAGGATAATGGAGACAATCCTCTTGATACCCTTGTGCTCGGTGAGTATATAGACCAGACCCTCCGGGAGGGTGACGCTCTGACGTCATCGCAACTCACCATGAACGGGTGCTCGCTTGCCGGCCGGCATTTGCTTCCTTTATTGCTACTTTTTGTAAGTGTTTTTACCATTGTTTAAATAAACTTCTGTACCGGATTTACGCTATGGTTGTTCTCCCTCCATTCCTATGTCCTTAATTTGGGTTGCTGAGTGGTTGGAGCCATGCCATACGAAG